>NW_022195577.1:0-600000 GCF_008641045.1 Pistacia vera | reverse complement strand
ACGAGCTTGAATTAAGGTATGGGTTTTGCAGTTATTGAGGAAGGAATTAAAGTTTGGATAATCTCTAACCGAAAAAAAAAACAAATTCTTTACAAAAGTTGAGTGTAGAGATGAATTTGGCTTCCGATTTCAATTTAAACTCATGGCTATTTACGTAGTGTTTCTCAAATTTAAAAAAATGACTGTTCATTGTTTATCAAATGAAAATAGGTTTTCTCAGCTCACTCTGCGTATTTCTACACTAACAACTCAATTTTACAAACTCTCTCACAACTGCTCGTAAATAGATCTCACCTACTTACTATGGGTCTCATCTACCCACTAACAACTCAATTTTACAAACTTTCTCTCACAACTGTTTGTAAATAGATCCCACCTACTCGCTATGGGTCTCATCTACCCATTTACGAACTATCACACCGAAACTATAAAAAAAAAATTTGTAAAATTGGATTGTTAGCCGACCTTTATCCAACAAAACACATCTCAATCTTCAATTTTCTTAGCTCCAAATGCAAATTAAGCCATAATAACAGCTTATCAACATGTGAAATATGCAATTCCAATCCTAGCATTTTACTCTACTTACCAAGTTCACCTACAACCGAAATCATTCTACAATATATACAATTACGGAGCAAAAACATTCAACACAGATGACGCATACAATATACTATACAAGATATAAAATGAAATAAAAAAAGAATATCAACTTAAACAAGGAATAACAACATTTCAATCATTTATTTTTCCCTTTCAATTGATCCCATACATGTATATATATTCTACCACCCAATTAAGTTGTCGAATAGGAAAAATGAATTCTAATTTCCTATTTATGTACAATAAGCCTAGCAGCAAAAAAAACAAGGGCTCTACAACTGAGGATTCCTCCCTCTTCAAAGCTCCCCTCACAATGTGGCAGCCTGAGGTCTCACCTGAACACATAAGAACCAATAAATATATCTATCTATTAATAATCAACTATATAAAATATGAAACCCACACACCCCAGCAAGCTGTGACCTATGACAGCAAAACCTCAACAGGAGGAAAAAAAATGAAAACTAACCTTGTCAATGATGCAAACATATTATAAGGGCAGTGAAAAGAAGCCATTATTTGACCAAATAGGATTTCTACTTTTGAAGATGAATAATCCCCAGGGAAGAAAATTGACCCTGACATTGTTCTGATGTTTATAATATACAAAAGCTCGATTGGTTAGTTTCAACAACTCATGATAAATCAAAAGATCCCTGCCCTTCACTGATTGCATATAGCAGTTTCTTGTACATAATTTCCTGTTCAGAAGAAAAGCAATTAAGGATGTTTCATTAGTAGCTGAATAAGCTTGACATCAGATATATAATTAACTGTTTTATTCATTTGCCAAATGCTGTACCTTGGTAGAGTACGGAGGAAGCTTCAGGTAATTAGCACATGTCATCACACTTGGCAAATCCTCATCTGCTGATTCCAATGCCCCAGTTCCATTAGTCACTGCATTACTTGCAGTTGACGAATGCTGCACCGAAACATGCAAGAAAGCACATATTCAATACCACGTGGGGGCCAAATGATTGAATAAGACATTATGTATTTTTGAACTTCTAAAACGAGATGTGACTGTAAAAATAAAAAATCATAGTGCTACCTTTCTCACTATTGTCAGCTTTGGATTAAGCACCGCCAGGCCACCTGGTGGAAGCCTAGGTGCACCAGTAACAAACTGACAGAAGGCCCGCTGCTGATCCGGTGTGAACTCCCCCATGATCTCTAGTAACTGAAGACATCAAAAACAAAACACCATATTGTTAACTAAAAATGAATCATTGTCTCAATGAACAAAATATTAAACATAGAAAAGGAGCATACGTTAACAATTGCAGTGCTCTTGGCAGTGTACCCATGATCGAATTTTATATGCTCAACAAGCGTATCAGCCTGCACAAATTTAAAGTCGGTTTATAACCATAATCTTTACATAGTGCAGTTCCACTAAGTTAGTGTAATTTGCAGCAGCGGCATAATTTATAATAAGTACCTCCCACAACTCTCTACGGCCACAAAGCAGATGGTCCAACTCATGAGGCGTAAATATTTGCAGTGATGAGATGTCAAAAACCTGCTTATTTCATGCAGCAGGTCAGTAAATTCTGAAGCTGGTGTACAGCAAAACAAGACAAGTATACCATTTCAATAAACAGGGAGGCAAATCCTCACTTAATACTAACAACAATTTGATACTGTGTTTTTGAAAAGATAAATCAATCGAGTAAAATAAATTACAATATTGGCACATATCCATACCAAGACTAAAAGATTTGAAAAATAAAACAATGCAGGTGGTAGTAGTTAGAAGTACATCAAGCAAAAATGTCCCGTTAAGTAAAATGAAATAATAGGAAGTTTCAAGGTAACATCAAATCAGCAGCTGTTAACATGATTACAAAAAACATAAGAAATTAAGGAGAGACCTGATTGAAGCCTGCTCTAAATGCTTCCATTTGCCGCATAATTCCAGTCTTCACAGTTGCATCAACTACGAGGGATATGTACTCCTCTAAGTTATTGATGTCAACCTAAAGTAATTTAGCAAACGTCAGAAACATATACAGAACTAAATGACAAAAATGGCACGCAAAAATAAAGATACAGTACGTTTTCATCAACTGGTTTCAAAATGTAGTCTGGATACCCAGGAACAGTAAAATCCAAGTAGAGATCCTCAATTGGGGTCCCACGGAATCGTAAGTCAGAAATTGCATCACGATTATCACAACTTGCTGATTCTAAATATTGTTTCCGACAAACAATGACATGCAACTCTTGCAAAATCTTCCCAAACTCAGAATCAAAAGAAAGAATATCATGCAAATCAAGGTCCTGCAATGGATTAGAGTTTATCATCAGAATATCATCAGAAAGAAACCTATGAATATAGCTTATCACTGAGAGAAGTCAACATAATCGCACACTCAATCAGTTCACAACAACTTACTTGACCAAGCACAAGTTTATAAAATGCTGTTGACAATGGCAGATCTAAAAGCCTCCCATCTTGAAGAGCTTTAGCCGTCACACGCCCAACCAACCGGAAGTACTCAATGACTTTAGAAAACTGGCTACCTTCAGAAGTATCAACATTTGGAGGCCAAGGTCGAGGGAACAACCCTAGTGGAGCTTGAACTAGATCTCCTGTTACATTATTGGATTTGCCATTTTTGTCTTCCCCCCCATCAATTTCCATAGATGGTTTCTCTGATGAAGAATTTGACCTCCACATTCCAAGTCCAACTTTCTGGAGATCACGACTTAGAAGTGTATAAAACTCAAGGGTGGGACCCAAACCTGTGCCAACTTCCCCAAAATATTCTACTTCAAGGACAGCCTTTTGGCTCGAATACATCTCCATTACTTTTGCAGCAGAATCCAAAATACGATTCCGAGAGACACGAACTTTCTGGCGTTCTAATCTCCCAACTCTCACCTCTCTTTCATTTACTGATCCATGACCATCAGCACCCTGCTGCTGCTGAAGACGATATAAAGCACGAGATAACCCAAAAGCAGTTGAATAGAAGTACTGACGCCGGATCTCAAACGGAAACAAGAACGGGCATGCTTTTGTCAACTGATAACACCACGAGGGAAGACTACCACTGCACAAAGCAAGGGCGTCTTGAATTTGTCGAGCTAATTTAGGAGTGAGTTTACTGTTTACAAAATCCTCTGAAGGTACCCTAGCACCAGTTGCACTCTGTTCATCTAGACTCGATATTTTCCCCTCAGCATAACTATCAGAAACCATCTGGGCTCTCAAACGAGGTGCAAGCTGGTTCAAACCCTCTAGTACACGCAACAATGCCAGTATATTATATGTAGGATTAGATTTCTCCAAATCACAAGGAAGTTCCCCTTGCAAGATGCTGTCT
The DNA here is from genome assembly GCF_008641045.1 of Pistacia vera. NCBI lineage: Eukaryota > Viridiplantae > Streptophyta > Magnoliopsida > Sapindales > Anacardiaceae > Pistacia > Pistacia vera. Next base: position 596,062 of record NW_022195577.1, on the reverse strand, counting down.
AAAAGTGACATACGATGGGATTGGGCATCAGAGTTGGAATTGGAAGCAGAACCAGATTTTGTAGATTTTGATGGACCGGTAGAACTTGATCCTCCAATGGACATCCTATCAGCTTGGCTGTCTGCTCTCTGGTATGTCATAGTGTAAATATCACTCCACAGTCTGCTTCCATCACTTGATATGAAGTCACTGCCACCATACCTCTCATCATCATCCTCATCCAGAACAAGCTGACGTTGAATGGCCTGATAAATAGTCAAATGCCTGTTAAGCTGTTTACCACCAGCAGTGAATATCAACTTTGGAGGCTCATTGGAACTGCCAAACAGAGGACGTCCATGTCGATCTCTGCCTCCCCTTACACCTCTGCCATTAGCAGAACCAAGCCCAGCCATAGCAGCAGCAGCAAACGACATTGCACCCCTTGAACCGTAAGAATTGCCACTCCTAAAGTCAGCAGAATCAGAACCCCTGATTGTAGCAGCTCTACTACTAGATCCAGAAGCTGGGTTAGTCTGACTATCACTAGCTGCTGAAGCAATGGCACTATCCTCAGCCAAATCACCCAATTTTACGTCATGTACTTTATCAGGCATGCAAAGAGGAAGAGAATCATCTTTCAGCACCTGAAAGAAAGCAATGTCCCCAATAGGAAAATTATGGTCATGAAATCAAAAATGAAAACAATTGTAGTTTTACCACTAAATTGAAAAGGCAATAATGCATCTCCTTTTTCCTGATAAGCAACAGTCCATCTTTTATTTTTTGTAAAAATTGGAAACATGTTACCAACAATAATCAAAAACTGCAGAACACAACTACTAACGCAACAAACAGCCAAGATATCATTATCCAAATAGATAATACATTCCAATCCTTTCCTCTAGAGGGAATAACTAGAGTGAAAAAGTGTATAACGGTTTCTCCTCTCTATCTTTACCTCATATTAAAAGCAAGATCAGAAACCAATAAAATTGTCCAGCCAATATCAACTTTGTGACAAATCATATTGTGTCAGCATATACCTTTTGACAATAAAAGTAGAATTATTAACATTACTAGGAGGGGGCACCGCAAGATTCCCTACAGAACTTGAAAAATCATATACTCATACGAATGTGAAAATACATCCAGACAAACCCATGACATACTACTTTCATTTCAATTACTATCAAATTCTATTCCCCTTTAGTTTCATTATTTTCAGAAAGTTCGAGCAATATGCTTGTAAATCATCATTTGGGTAACTTCTTCCAAAAGCTCTCACAGGCCTTGATCCTGCAGCCACTTTTGGATAAGTCCAAACTGACCATCCAAAAGCATTTGCTCATTATCCTCATTTTTCCCACTACAAATGTATAATCAAACCCCTTCTAAGAATTAATTCAAAAATAGGCAGAAAGTTCACCCACAAATATGGATCTGCTTTGCTTTGCCAATATCATTGCAGGTTTAATAACTTTTTACCTACTCCATCTATTCCTTTATAGGTCAGTCCTCTGATTATATCAAGAAATTCAAACACTTTATTTATAATAAAACAAGAATCACTAAGCAGAAGGAAAAAGAAATTTGCAGTCTACTGTTTCAAGAAATGAAGGGATTAATGAAATCAAATTAGCTTACATCTTCATGATCGTCATCATCATCATCAGAGATATCCTCATCTTCAATCACCAATGCATCATCAATCTCCACTGGAGATATATCCAATTCCTCATCCTAGAAAATAAAAAGTTATTAGTAAGATTGGTGAAATCAAAAAGCAGCTGAGAATATTGAGACAATAGTTGTATATATAATATTTATTGCCCAATTAAAATGGAAGTCCATTAACAAAAGTAACAGGGGTTCAATAACAAAAATAACTCATACTTACACTCAAGGATCACAGAATTTTCACAAGCATTTTATGAATTAATATACTAAAGGAAAAGAAACATAAAGCTTTTTAGCACCTTCTTATGTGATAACACAAAAAAAAAAAAAAAAAAAAAAATCACCACAATTTTTTTACTGCTATAATGAAATGAAAACACACATTATAAGTCACCTTTACAAACTAGCCCCTGACACTAGGAGTGAAAATCACAACTATTATTATTTTGATGGTTTGGATTATGAGAATCAAACCACAAACACTGGAGTATACAGCTTACCTCAGAACTTGTATCTGCATTCACTTGCTTCAATTGTGCATCTTTGTCTAGAGCCGCTCTTCTGCGAGCAGCATTTCTTGTTTGAGGTCCTCTTGCCTCCTCCTGAGCAGACTTCAAAACAGCTTTACCCTTCCCCTTTGATGAGCTTGAGCCCTTCTCTTGGGAAGGTTCTTTTTTAGCAGCATCTCCGATATTAACAGATAATCTGGATCTTGAAGAATGACGACGAGCTGCAGGAGCTGAGGTAGAAGGGGACGAAGCACCAGCTCCAGTAGGTGTGGTCCCAGACTCTGAATTCCCTACAGATGCCGTAGGCTTTTGGCCAGATTCACCTCGCTGAACTCGAGGCCAAAGAAATTCTTCAACAGCTGCTAAACTTGCTAATGGATCAATCAGTACAACATTAGAAGAATAATCACGGAGAGATTTTTCTCCTTGAGCTCGACAGAGGCGCAACTTAAAAGGCTGAGATAATGCACTCAGTCCAGAAGAGAGACGAGCACTTCCACCAGATGACCTAGATGAATGGCTCAGCACAACAGGAAAACGCTCTAGTGAGGACAAAGCGTTTTGGAGCTTCTGAACTAAGACAGTCAAAGGAGCCACACTTCCCGCATCCACACTAGATGGGAGTGAAACAGAAAGAAATGACTTAAATCTTTTAAGAGCTTGTTGGCGAAGCTTGAGCAAATTGGCTTCTGAAATTCTTTCCTTAGAGAAATAACCACAAGAAAAATAATTCAACAAAGCTGCAACAACACCACTGCCAATAAACTCAAAAGTGGATACACCGTCCCCTTTGCTCAGTTCAGTTAACATCTCAGATATCACCCCAATCAAAAACTCTTCCTTACTCGCAGATATATCAGCTATGCGGGACCCAGATGCTTTAGATTTTCCCTTTGCTTTAGTCCTTTGGTCATCAACACCAACATTCAACTTCAAACAAAGATTCTTCAGATGTAAAAGATGATCTGTAACTCCAGCTTCAGCAGCACCAGGATCTGCAGGAAAGTACTTGTCCTTGAATGCTTTAGCACTTGCACTGACTGCAGTTCGGAGATTAGAATTCACCGTCGGAATTTCTACTGAACTTGGGGGTGAACCAACATTTAGTGAGACAGTATTCTTTGATTCTTCTGAATAATTTCCTTCAGGATTTGAGTTACCACCGCGTCGTCTATAACGCCTAGAACGTGATGATGTACCAGATACAGAATCATTGTCCTTATCACCAGGAGATGCTTGGGCAGGAACAGTATTTGGATTACCAACTAAAATAAGTTGATCTACAGCATGAACCACACCTTCTCTGACAAACATCTTGGAGAATGTACCAGGAAGCTTTTCCATAAGAATCTCAGCAATTTGGAGGGCAGGAACCAAGACATGTGGATCTTTCCATGCCAAAACACCAGCTAAAAAGCTATAGGTTCAAACAATTAAATAGATAAGAGTCCTCCTCAAGTGAGCGTCTCAACCAATTGTATTGAAATGAACAGTGCATACCTTGATACGTTTGTCACACTTAACAGAGACTGAATCATCTCCGCACTGCTGAAGAACATCAATTTCCCAATAACAGAAAGACATTTGTGGCGAACCGGACTGTTAACACTGGAACCATAGATCTGCTCAACATGTAAACACGGGTGAAAAATATACAAACTAAAACAAGTAAAAGACATATAAAGCCATTCCCACAGAAAAACTACCTGTATTAGAACAGGAAGAAGATCCATTCCGAACTGCTGCAGAAGTTCAGGCTGATCATTTAGTAATTTCTCTCGAGCAGAAACCTCAGGAGCACTTACATTTGTATCATCCTGTTTCCCAGAACTACTGGCGGGAGACTTCCTCACCACAGGACCTTTCATAAATATATTGGAGCTGGCTGGGAGGGTAATAGTTCCTGGTGGCAACGGGGGGAGGAGCTCATTTGCCAGGTTGACTATCTCGAAAATCTACACAGTAAAATAGAAGTTCAACTTATTAAATGTGCAAGTGAAAAGAAAAGCATGCCATGGGGATTTACTATAAGGTCTCTCAGGTGCCCCCAATAATGCATATGAGGGTTTGGTGGCAAAGGAATAAAATTGAAAAGCATGGCCACTGCACATGTTTGAGTGTCTTTCAAAGAAAGCAAAGGCTTTTGGAGTGAAGTAAAACCTGAACATCATATAGATCAGGTTTTAGAGATCTATACCAGTGTGATCTCTGAATGTAATGCTTCTTCCCTCCTTTCCTCTTTTTACGTATATAAAAGAGTTAGAAAAGTGGGAGCATTTTTTTTTTCTACGGACATCCTGTGTATGAGGGTTGCATCCCCTGAACATTTTAGTGCATGCTATTGCACATATTGAAAATAATAGTAATGCTCTTCAAATTCTTGACTATATTAAACACCAGTTACCATGAAAACCATAACCTAATTGTGTTTTAAAGATGAATTTATTACTCATCTTGAAAACTATAAACAAGAAAATCCATTTCTTATTTTCAAGCCACAAAACAAATTCAAACCTAGTTATCTATTTACAGCCCGATTAAACAAGAAATCAACTGATATTTTTCATAAGTACCAAGAAAAAGAATCTCAACCAAGGCTCACAGAATTACATAGTAAATGAGACCTTGCTCCCGTGAGATCCACAAGTTATATATCATGCAGCTACATACTTGTAGTTAAGTAAAATATAGAAGAAGTCCGTAATTTGGGTTTCCTAGGAACCAAACATGTTGAAAAATTAACAATAAACTAGCAGGAAAAAATATTTGGACCATATAAATCAAATACACATGCAGAAAATAACATTTTACTATAACTTCTTTCAACTTTCTGGAGAATCACATGGAATATATTCAGAACAAACTAAAAACCCAGAAACTAGAAATAGTTGCATCTACCAAGACAGAAAAAACGTGCTACATTGTTCACATAGACCAGAAATGGTCAAAGAAACAGTAACTACCTGATCTGATGGTCTACTCAAAGCGGGTGGAACAGATGTATTAGCAGAAACACCAGACCCTGATAGTATATCTTTCAGAATTCCACTGATCCCAAGGAGGAGCAAAGTTTTGGCACAAAGAGGCGATCCACTAGCACAAGTGGACAGCAATCGGATTAAACCCTGCATTCCTAAAAATTAGAATCACTACTTCAATATATTAAAAAGAATCAAGATATGACAGCAGAATTCAAATTTACCGTATAGGTCGGTGTGCTAAGAGATGCCTGCCCACCTCCAGAATTACTGGTTGAAATGAGAGAGGCAGCTTGTGTAACCAGTCCATGATTACATAGTTCATCTAACTTGTCCGGAGATGACGCGAATGCTTCAGCAATTCGAGTTAAACAAACAGAAGCATGTTCCAACACCTAAAAACACAACAAATCAGAAATGATGAATATAAGGTAACTGAATTGAATGGGAATATGCTGCTCTAATGAAACCATAAACCGATGGCTTTACCTTTGAATCATGGTACTGAAGAAGGTTTGTCAACAGGGGAACAGCTTCCATCACAAAGTCAGCAGCATCAGAAGGGAGTTTCTTGCACATATTTGCAGCAGTGGACAATGCTACCCTCTGAAACATAACATTAAATTAAAAAAAAAACTCAACTGTAGGTATCGAGGAGAGCAGAATAGAATCCTTCTCCATCAACAATTTAAAGATCAAAATCAAATTAAATTAGTTACCTGAACTCCTGTGGAGAAGAAATCCAGGTACGAAAGAACCGCCATTAGAGCACCTGCTCTCAAACAGGCAGTTGGGTGCTCCTGCGATATCTTCTTTAAAGCTTGCAGAGACTACATATACAACAACCACCATCAATAAATATCAAAACCCAATAATCAAACAAATGCTTAAAAACTTCAATGTGGAAGAAAATACAAGAATCCCAACTACAATAATAACACAACTCCACATGCTACAAGCAAAACAACACCGTTGCATAGTCAACATTTGTTAGAATTCCAAAAATTCGCTTATTTTCTACTCATTGAATTACATGAAAATGTATAGCAATAGGGATAACTAAACCAACAAAAGCAGTCCATTATCTAGGCCGGCAATATAACAATATAATAAACTAACCTGTTCAGCCAAGTCCATGTACTCAATTGTTAGCAACCGAGCTACGAAACACGTAACCGCCCCATAATGCACGACAGCGGCACAAGAAGATGGCAATACATCACACAAATGTGTAAGAGCCCTAGCCGCAAGCAACATAATATCAGGATTACTCTCATGATTCAGCAACCCAACCAGCACCGGCACAAATGAATCCACTGAGAAAGTACTCAAACTCTCCTCCGTTCCAATAGACAACATCTCGCAAAGTTGCGTTAACGCTTCCACTTGCTTCCCCTCCTCGCCGTCCGCCCTCAGCCCCGATAAAATCTTCTTCAATCTACCGCTCTGATGGGATGACGACGCCGACCCCATGGCTGATGACGGCAAAAGATCATCCAATCCAGCTCCGAGCTTCCTCAACAGTCCTTGCAAGGCACTGCTAGCTGAGGTCAGATTTTGATGCAAAATTCCAACTCCACCCTCGCTGTCATTGTCATCGTCGTCCATACCCGTATCCATATTCAAACCAAGTGCCCGACCCGTGTTGGCCAAATCCGAATTGTTATTATTGTTATTGCTGTTATTATTATTGTGTTCTTTTTCTTTACCTTTGTCGGCGGAATTGTCGGCGTTGGATGAGGAGATTTTGGCGCGGCGAGTGTGGCGAGAACCGGAGGATTCAGAGGTGGGGTCCATGGGGAGAGCGCGTGAGTGACGTGAGCGCGTGGTGGCAGAAGACGATGAGGCAGGGGCGGTTGTTGTTGTCGTCGTCGTCGAGGTAGTGGGAGCTACACGAGGTCGTTTATTGGCGTGAGAACGAGTGGTAGGCCCAGAAGAAGATGACGAAATCGAAGGGGCAGTTGAGGAGGCCTCCGCCCGCTTCCGGCTCCGAGTTTCCATACAAAAACCACTCCAAAATCGGAACGGCTTCGCTCGCTCGAAACCACGAGCGAAGCGATCAGACGGTTCCCGATCCGATTCCCACCTGCATCTCACCGCACCAGATCAAAACCCTAGATTCAGACAGACCAAAAAAGAAGTCTAGAAATCGGCGAAATTGAGTGAAGGATCAGGGAATTACGAATGGTGGATTGAAGAAATGATGGGATTGAAGTGAGAATTTTGTGCAAAAGAGAGAAAGAGAAGAGAATAGAGAGAAACCCTAGAGAGTGAGGGGCGGGGAAGGGTATATAATAGAGTAAAGAGGTGAAAGCGAATGAATTTTGATATTTATAAGAAATTGTGATGATGAAATATCAAATAATAAAAAGAGAGAGAGAGAGAGAGGAACATTAGAAAATATGGTGAGCTTGCATGGCGGTGAGTACTGCTCAGTTTGGTACTTGTGCCTCTCTCTCTCTCTCTCCCTGTGCTTGCTAATTCTCTACTTAATTTTACTTTAAAATTATTTTAATTTCCTGCACGTTTTTAAAATAAACTTTGGTTTAAAATTATATTTTATGGTCCGTTTTAATTTTAATATTTCAAGTTCATTGGATTGTTTTAAAGCAATGAATCATAAAGGAGATTAATGAAATATAACTCGTAATAAAATATTTGTAAGCATAATTCTCCACTTTACAAAAGCACATAGCATAAATAGAAGAATATAATAGAGATAATAATATGCTTTAATGAAATATTAATAAATATAAAATTGGGTGGTTGAATTTTAGCACTAATTTATAAAGTTGGGAGTCACAATCAATTGAGTTGAACAAATCAAATAGAAGGGAGAAAACAAAAAAAGGATTTTAGCACTAATTCATTATTTAATGATTTATACGTTCAATATTCTCAAAATTTTATTCTACTTTATTCATCTCACGAAATATTAATAATTATTTTTCTTGTAAAGATAATTTAATTTTACTTTTTTTTTTTCAAAATAATATTCTATAAATCATTAAATAAAGAACCAAATGAAGTCTGCATTTTTTTGTTTTTAGGATATAATAATAAAATAGGATGGAGATATAATATTGAAATAAACAGGCCTTAATTATAAGAAGGAAATAAAATAAATTGTACTTAGAAGGGAAAATTGGAGTTTGGTTGGTTTAGTTTTGGAATTGGTGAAGCAGAAGAAGAGGAAATGTTATATTTCACGTGTTTGAGAAAGTCCATGGAAGGAAGGGGCGTGCAAATGTGGATGTATTTTTTGTTAGCGAAAGGCCCAATCCATTTCATTAGCAGACTGGATATTGCTGTTCTCAGAATATATTTCTCATTGGACTTCTTGTATCATACCATAAGAAAGAAGGAAGTAATTTTTTTTTTTTTTTTTTTTTTTGACAATTGGGCTGTTGGAAGTGTCTGGACTAGCTTACACGCACTTTAAGCTAATCTCTTTAATTCTCGAGAGTTAAGTAAGTCACAAATGTGATAGATGATCACTTTCGAGGGTTAGGTAAGTCACAAATATGGTAAGTGATTACTTTGTGGGACTCAAACGTAAAACTTCTAGGTAATAAACCTAAAAGGTTAAAGTATTGTCGTCTGATCATAAGAATAGTGGATAAAAGGAAGTAATTTTTAGTCCTCATGTAATCATTATCTCTTACTTTTAAATGATTTTCCTTTTTGTTTTGATAATTTTAACCTTAATTAAAATTATTATAAATAACATAATAATTTATAAATACACTCCTACTCTATTTACTTTTAAATGATTTTTCTTTTTTTTATACAAACCCTACCTCAAAATCGTCTAAATCTTTTAAACATTTTATTTTTTACTTCAACTATTTATTTGTTTGATGATATTATTTGATTGAAGCTACGAAGAAAATAACCACACAACAAGGTAAATTTGAATCTAAAGAAGAAAAAGTAGATTTCAAATTTTAAAATTGGGAAAAAATGGTATAAACAAAAAACCTAACTATGAAATTAGGGAAAATCATGTAAACGAAAATCCTGATTATGCATGAAATTTGGATAAAAGGTTAACTAGGGTTGTCTTGGGTATTAAATGGGGTTTAAAAAAATAATATATAAAAAAAAAAAAAAAAATGAATCGCTTAAGCGATGTAGTTATCGCTTAAGCGATTAGGTGTATATAAGCCTTCATCGCTTAAGCGACCGAGACCAATTATTTTTTTTTAAATACAGTAAAAGCGTATTTAACAAGCGGGGTATAGATTAATTTTACGGGGCTACAATATTTCCATCTAGAAAAGTGATATTTACATTTACATTTTAAGTGTCTTCTTTATACCTTTATTTTATTTTTAAATATTCTTTCTAATGGTAGAAATTTGTTTCGACAATTTTAACCTTAATTAATTTTTTTTTTTTTTAAATATTCCGGCAAAGCTTGGGATTTGACACCAACCTTCTATGAAATAAAATAACAAACAGCATTTCGAAAAAAAAAACCCTTTTAATTTCACCAAACTTGAGCCAAAAGTCCAAACTGGCCGACTGAAGCCTAAATACTAAAAAAACTTAGGAGTATTTAGAGTAGTATTTTTGAAAAAGTTAAATTATGTTGTTATTACGGGAATAAGATTTGAATTTGAAAATGTGTTTGGTAAATTTTTGGAAAATATTTTCTAAAAATATTTAGATTATTTTTTAATCCCCTACATTTATTAATTTAACTAAACACCCATTACAATAAAACATTAAAAAATAACAAAAACAACCTATTAAATGTCGATCACCACTACCAAAGGGTGGCCAAAAGTCATTGGAATGGCGCACAAGCTGGTCATGCACCGATCTACCTTTTTCGGCCAAATCCACCATGGGTATGGCCGAAAAAAGTCAAATCTACAACCAAAGATCTGGTCGTTGACGGCCAAATGGCCACATCTGGTTGTCAATGACGACCATGATTGACGGTCATATCTTGGCTGTTGTTAATGACCAAATTTGGCCACCACTGCCAAAGGGTGGCCAAAAGTCGCTAGAATGGCGCACAAGCTGGTCATGCACCGATTTGCCTTTTCCGGCTAAATCCACGGCCAAAGATATGGCCGTTGACGGCCAAATGGCCACATCTGGTCGTCAATGACGACCATGATTGACGATCATATATTGGCTGTTGTTAATGACCAGATTTGGTTGTTGGCGACCAGATCTAGCTAGATCTAGCCTTTTCTTGCCAGAACCATTATGGATCTGGTCGAAAAATGCCAAATCGTGCATATGACCACCACATCTAGTCGGTCGTGTGCCATTCTAGCCATCTTTCAGTGGTGGTGGTTGGTTGCCAGGAATATATGGGTGGGTAGCGGTGTTTTTATCAATTTATAAACTTTTATTATTGGGGGTGTTTAGTTAAATTAATAATTCTAGGGGGTTAAAAAAATATAAATATTTGAGTTTAATATAATATGGTTAGATTTTAAGAATATTGAAACAAATATGTATTTTAGGTAGGATTGGATTGGGAAAAATGAAACAAACACAGCCTAATTAATCTTTTGAGTAGTTGATAAACGCCCAACTGTGATATCAGGATACCGCATCGCAATATATTGAATAACTTAAAGGGTGTGTCTGATTCAAGGAAGGTTGGATTACTAGAAAATTATATTACGTTGAAGATTATTGGGAATCTTTAAGAAAATATGTTTGGTTACTTAGTGGGTATGTTATATTAATATGTTTGGTTGGGAGGAATAAATTGATGAGTATGTTATTTAAATTACTAAACTGCCTTCTTTTTAAATATTAATATAATATTATTTTTATTATTAATTTTTTAATAGTCTTTTTAACCCCCAACATTTCAGATTTAGCTAAAACACCCATGCTTATATAAAATTTTAATTTATAACAAAATCACCCCCACCACCCCAAGCCACTGCCCACCATGGCCATCTGCTGCCGGAAGTTTTCGAAAGTCGTCTAGAGTCATCGTGAGTAGCTCACTGTCACTAGGAGGCTTCGATATGACCGTTTCTAGGCACATTGATGGTTGAAAATGGCCATATCGGAGTATTCCGGCCAAAATATATGACTGATAAAGGCCATGGATGTGACCGTTAAAGGCCAGATCTACTCCAATATGACCATTTTCGACCATCAATATGGTAAGAAACGGCCATATCAAAGCCTCTCGATGTCTCTCGGCTACTCATGGTGACTTCCGGTGGTGGTTTGGTTGGCAGTTGGTGGCTTGGGTGGGCTGTAATTTGTTTTGAATTCAAGAGTAATTTTGTCCAAAAAGTTAATTAATTGGGGTGAAATAATAAAAGGTAGATTAATGTAAATTAATTGAAAAATAAGAGTATTATTGTCCTAAAATTTTATTAATAAGGGATAGAATTGTAACAAAAATAGATTACCTTGGTAATCTTACAATACCTAAGAAAATAAAGGTTATCAGATTTCTCTAATATTATCTACAGTAACTACTATTGATATTGAAAGATTGCCAGAATCTTATATTATTTGATAATCAAATATGGTAATCAAGTAATATAAGATGATATAATCTTAGTAATTTCTTGTAACCCCCAACCAATCACCCTCAATTATAAATGTAGTTTGATTTTTTTTGTATGAATAACTTTCACGTACTTGATAACTGAGATAAAATATTTTAGTATATTGTCATCTTCCCATTATAAATTGTGGTTCGGTCCAAGCCAATCATTTTATTGTAGTTTGATTTTTTTATTAAATAAAACTTTACTATCAAATCGTATTGGCTACGTTTTTTATTTTTTTAATTCCATTTTTAATTACATCAATATATGCATTTTTTTTTATAGAAAACTACTTTAATATTCTTATGCATAGTTAAAACTAGCTCTGACATTGTAGAGTTTTGTAATTTATATAATGTTTTTAAATTTAAAAAATGTATACCTAAAATGATATTATATTAATATCCAACTTGAAAGAGGGACGGGACTATAATAGTTGTAGCAAGTACCTTCTCAAGTCTCAACCAACCTTCAAAGCCACTAAATACCTAACTATTAGCCTTATGGTTGGATGACAATACCTTAGTCATTTGGGTAGATTATCCAGAGATTTTGTGTTCGGGTCTCGAAGAATAGTTATTTACCATATTTGTAACTTACCGAACATATTGAACTTATAAAGTGGTGCGCATAAGTTAGTTTGGACACTTCAGTTAACAAAAAAATAAAAATAAAAATAAAATAAACCTAATATCCGAGTAAATAAAAATAAATCTGTAAATTATTTTTGAAATCATTATAAATGATTAGTGAAACTCACCCTTAAATATAGTACAAATTAAGACACTTTCTCTATTTAATTTTGTCAACAATTTCTTCATTTATTAAAAAGTTGACTACTTTTTGTTTTAATTATTTCCCTTTTAAGCCGAGTCAGGTTACAAATTATTCCAAGACCAAGAAAAAAAAAAAAGGCAAAGTCTCGGATTCTCCACTTGTGAAGAATAATACATAATTAAGAGGGTGATTAGTGATCACAGCTCACAAAATATAAAGTCAAGATGCAAAGTGAAAATGCTTATCAAATGTCTTCTTATCGATTCCGACCAATGGAAAGACATTATAATTTTAGAACAATAATGCTACGGACACCGGGATTTTTGCACCGAAACATTGTACCGACCTACGTGTAACACGCCTCTGAATTTTTTAATAATTTTTTTCCAGTGAACGGTCATCCATCAAATTTGGACGACCTTTCACTTACATGGACGCTCGTCCATATTATATGGATGGGGGTCCATATACCAGAGACGGGCGCCCCCATTTAATAGACGCCCGTCCATAAGTAAAATGGAATAAAAATTTTTTATAAAAATTAAGAACGGTCGTTCATCCTTTATGGACGGTTGTCCCTTCATTTTGGACGGGCGTCCGCAAATAAGGGACGCCCGTCCTTAACCAAAATATGAAAATAAAAAAATATATATATATTTGGGACGGCCGTCCAAAATTTTGGATGGCGGTCCCCTAAGTTTGGACGGGCGTCCATTCGTCCATACTTTTAAAAAGAGAAACACCTTCTTCGCTTTTCTTCTTCTTCTTCGCCAAGCCAAAAACCACAGCAACATCTCTCACAACATAGCTCATTGATCTCCATGGATACGTAACTCTCCTGCACAAATGAAGCCTAAGGCATCAATACATAACTCTCCTTGCAAAGCTAACCGAGTAACGAGAATCGCTGTTGCCAAAAAACCCACATCCAGGATCCTAAGAGCGGCTGTTTTGCATTGGAATTACCAAAAGATAATTTAGGGAGTAATTTGATGCAAGTTTCTTTCTGATATTGAACTGAAGATAAACATTAATATTATAAGTGCGAACCCGGATCTGTTTTGATGGAGCGTAGATGAGGAATAAAGTAACATAGATAGCTTCAACTAGAATGCCAAAGCCATTAACAGTGGCTACAAGATATTCTCCAGGTTTTGTGATGCCATAGTAAGTCCATAGCGAAGCATTCAACAATGTGCAAATACAAGGAAGGCTCTCAAAGTTCTCAGTTGATTTGTGCTTTATTATTCGCCAAAATGTTCTATTGCATCCACAGATCATGCACTTTTATCATCATCAAATTAAACTCCGAATTAACGGATATATATAGATCATATAACAGAAGCTTAGTTAAAATTTAAGAGCTTACTGTCACGACCAGCCTGCTTGCCCAAGCATGCTGCACGTTGCTTACTGATTAAGTATACTTCAGAGTGAAGCAGACTTAAGAGCTAAGTTAACTTAGGAGCTAAGTTAACGACTCAGCAGCTAGGTTCGGCGACTAAACACCTTCGTTTCCAAGGTTGCTCCAATGCTCGCCATCCACGAGCTTCGTTTCCAAGGCTGCACCAATGCTTGACACCTAGGGTTTTCTTAATGCTGAAGCATGTAGCTTAGTCATATTTATTTGAGGAGCTTGAGCCTATAAATAGCCAACTCCACCATGTAAATTTTATAACTTGAATTCCATCAATACAGAGTTTAGATTTTCTCTACATTTCTCTCTCGTTTATACACTTTGAGCCTGTGAGTTTGTGTGAGCGTTAGGCTGCTTAACTCATTTCCGACGAGTTAAGGCCGTACGAACTTAGCAAAGAAGTTAAGTGCGTGACAAGTGGTATCAGAGCCTCGGTTAGCATAACCTCAGTTTTCATTCAATGGCAAAAGATATTGTCGCTTCCAAAGGAACCAAGACGGCGGAGATGGAGGCTTCCCAAGAACGTGGTCGTCCTGAGAAAGTCGACTCCAACCCCAACCCCTCAAGGCAGAGAGGTAAGTCTAAAGATTTTCTTTCAGTTTTGACTCACGCCTATCTCGTGTAGAAGAAAGGGTGAGCACGCAGTAGGAGGATCTGGATCATCGAGTGGATGATCTAGAGATGGAGGTTACCGAAACCCACACTGTCGTGAAAGCCATGTTGCTTCAAATGGAAGAGTCACTGAGGACTGAAATGGGGAGAATCCGTGAGGAGTTCGTAGGGGAGCTCGCCAAAACCCATCATGTGTTCCAAACCGAAATCAACAGCATGCTCGTTCGTTTAGACAAGGTGCAGGCTGATTTAGCGCGATGCAAGCGCGACATGGTTGCGAGGACCGGTAGCAACGTCATTGAAAGCCAAAGGATTGACATCCCAAGGCCTAAAAGTTTTAGTGGCTCACGCAAGGCACAAGAGGTTGACAACTTCCTGTGGGGACTAGACAAGTACTTCGGGGCCGTAGGCGTCATGGAGGAAAGCTCGAGGATTGAAACTGCAGTCCTCTATCTCACAGACACCGCAAGGTTGTGGTGGAGGAGAAGAGAAGGAGACATCAAAAAAGTTATTTGCACTATCTCTACTTTTGATGATTTTAAAAGAGAGCTTAAATGGCAGTTTTACCCGAAGAATGCCAAGGATGAGGCAAGAGCTCGCTTGTGACGGATCAAGCAAACAAGGACGATCCATGATTATATCAAGGACTTCACCGACTTGATACTGGAGATCCCGGAGATGTCCGACAAGGACTCGCTTTTCAATTTCATGGATGGGTTGTAAACATGGGTGAAAACAGAGCTAAGGCGTTGAGGAGTGCAAGATCTTGCCACGGAAATAGCAGTTGCTGAAAGTTTGATTGACTATAGCACCCAAAAAGAATCCAACAGCAAATCCAAAGATAAGAGGGGCGGCTTTGTTAAAGGTGCGGGAGACAGGGGGCAATCTAAAGAAAGCAACAGAGACACCCGCCAAGACTACTCCTCATCCAAAGGCAAAGACAAGGGCAAACGTTGGGACAAGGGCTCCAACAAACCCCGCAACAATTGCTTTATTTGCAATAGGCCTCACTGGGTGAAAGACTGTCCGGAGAAGAAAGCTCTTACTTCCCTCATAGCCAAGCATCAGTAGGGCTAGGGGTGAGCAAGGGTAGGGGTAGAACGGAACCGGGGGTAAGAACCGGAACAAACTGAAACCTACCCAGAACTTGCATGTGTGGGGTAGGTTCCGATTCCAATTTTTTGGAACCGCTAATATGCGGTTCGGTTCCGGTTCTTGGTGAGGAACCGGAACCGGAACCTGTAAAAAGGGTACCCTATTTGGAACTGTTTTGGAACATGTTTGGAACCTGTTTTGGAACCTATTGGAACTGCTTTGGAACCTGTTTTGGAACCTGCCTGGAACCTGTTTTGGAACCTGTTTTGAAACCTGTTTGGAACCTGTTTTTAGAACCTGTTTGGAACCTGTTTAGAACCTATTTTGAAACCTGGACTATAATGAAATATTGTGAAATGTAAATAATGGGGAAGTTTCTATTATTTTACATATAAAAAATTTAAAATAGAAAAAGTTAAATTTTTAGAATAACCTAATTAAATAAATATACGATACAATTATATTTATTACATATAAATTACACCATATTAAGCTTAATATATATAATACATTAATATTAAAGTTTTGATCAATTAAGTGATAATTGGAATTATGATCCAATTAAAAGTGTTTTGCATTTTTTATGTTATTAAAAGAATTATTTTGAATAAAATAGTATATTTGATTGGTAATAATATATTTAATTATTACTTCAATTATCAAGTTTTAGATATCTATAATAAATTAGTAATTAATTAATTATATATGATAAATTGATAAACATTAATATTAATTACAGTTAAATATACTTAATCAATTATAACATTAAATTATAGTTAAATGATTACTTAATTAATTAAATTTTATAACATTACTTAATTGATTTATAGTATAATTAATTATAGCATTACATTAATTGATTACTACTAATTAATTGACTTATAAGTTATAACATAATTAAATGGTTTATTAAAAATTATAATTAGAAATTTAATAATTATAGCATTACGTTATAGATTATAGTATAATTACTTAATCAATATAACATTTTATTATAACATTAGTACAAACTTTATTATGATTAAAAAATTAATTAATTATAATATTACATTAAAAATTTATAGTATGATTACTTAATTATTAATTCACTATAACATTACTTAGTATGATATTAATAATTATAACATTACATAGTTAAATAATTACAATTGATTATGGCATTATATTATAAATATTAGTAATTACTAATTACTACAAAACATTGCATAATACTTATTAAACGATAAGAATTTAATTAATTAAACATACCTTATAAACTTCATTATAAACATTAATTAAGCATTACATTATAGTTAAATAATTACTCAATTAAATATAATATTATTAATACATTATATATCATGATCACTTACTTAATAGATAGCAGTACATAGGTAATGATTACATAATTACATAATTAGTTATGAATTTATAACATTACTTATAAACATTAGTAATTTACTAATTTACTATATATTACATACTTAATTAAACAATTAAAAATTTAATTAATTATAACAACCTTATATAGGTATAATATGATTACTTATCAATTATAACATTACTTATAAACATTAGTATTTAATCAAATGATTTGAAATTTAATTAATTATAATATTAAATTATAGATTTATAGATGATATTAATTCAATATAATATTACATTAACTATTAGTATGATCCTATAATTAATATAACATTACATAATAAATGATTACTTAATTGATTATGAGTTATGATATTATGTTTTAAACATTGTAATACTATTACTACAAAACATTAGCACAATACTAATTGAATGATAAGAAATTTAATTAATTATAACATTACCTTAAAACATTTCATTATAAACATATAAAACATTAATTATATTAAATAATTACTCAATTAAATTAATATTATATATTATGATCACTTACTTAATTATAGCATTAATAGTTAAATGATACATAATTACTTAATTAGTATGAATTTATAACATACATTATAAACATTAGTAATTGTAATTTACTATATTATTACATTACTAATTAAACGATTAAAAATTTATTATTATAACATACCTATATATTTATAATAGGATTACTTAATCAATTAAACATTCCTATAAAACATAGTATATTAATTAATGATTTGAAATTTAATTAATTATAATATTAAATTATAGATTTATAGTATGATTACTTAATCATTTAAAATTATATTATACTATTAAGTATGATCATATATTAATATAATATTATATAATAAATGATTACTTAATTGTTATGAGGTGGTTATGTTTTAAACATTAGTAATTACTAATTTACACATAAAAAATAGCACAATATTATAATTAATATGAATAAGAAATTTAATTAATTATAACATACTCTAAACATTCATTATAAACATTTATTAAGCATACAAAGAAATAATTACTCAAATAAAATAATATTATTATATTACATATTATATCATGACACTTAATTATAGCATTACATAGTAAATGATTACATAATTACATATTAGTTATGAATTATAACATTACATTATAAACATTAGTAATTTTTAATTTACTATATTATACATTACTAATAAACGATTAAAAATTTAATTAATTATAACATTACCTATATATTTATATTGATTACTTAATCAATTATACATCCATTATAAACATTAGTATATTAATCAAAAGATTGAAATTTAATTAATTATATATTAAATTTAGATATGTATTATTACTTAATTCATAAACATACATTACTATTTATGTATGATCAATAAATAATATAAATTAAATAATTAAATGACTACTAATTGATATGAGTTATGATATTATGTTAAACATTAGTAATTACTAATTTACTAATAAATATTAGCACAATACTTAATAAAGATAAGAAATTTAAAATTATAACATTACTTATAAACATTATTATAAACATTAATTAATGTAAATAATTACTCAATTAAATTATAATATATTATATACATTATATTATGATCATTACTTAATTATAGCATTATATAGTTAAATGATCACATAATACTTAATTAGTTATGAATTTATAACAACATTATAAACATTAGTAATTTACTATACATTATATTATTAATTAAACGATAAAAATTTAATTAATTATAACATACCTTATAATTTTATAATATGATTACTTAATCAATTATAACATTCCATTATAAACAAGTAATAATTAAATGATTTGAAATTAATTATATTATATATTAAATTATAGATTTATAGTTGATTACTTATTCATTATTACATTACATTATACTATTATAGTAGTTCATATAATTAATATAACAACATAATTAAAGATTACTAATTGATTAGACAATATTATATAAAATATAATTTACTAATTTACACAATACTTAATCAAATTATTATAATTTTATTAATTATAACATTATATTATAAATTTATGGTATGATTATTTAATTAATTATAACATTCTATTAAAACAATATTACAATACTTAATTAAATGATTAACAATTAAATTATAATATTACATATAATTAAATAATATACTTAATTAATTATAACATTACAATTTACATTGAGTTGATCACTTAATTATTATAACATTACAATTACATTAGTTATGATCATATTTAATTATAACATTCTAGTTTCTATATTAAATACTAAATTAATTGGATATTAAATACCCAATTGACCATTATAACATTAAATAATAATATTAATATATTTTATGTGAATTGGGATGAAATTGTTTGTGTTTGATTTTGTTGACGAATTTTATGTGATTGTGATGAATGTGAATTCAATTGTTGCTTAGAGATTACAGGTTATGAGTTATATTGGACACAAATGAATGAATAATAAAAATTGTTAGGGTGTATTTGTAAACTTATAAGGCGTTTTGTTATTTTTAAACTAATAGGGGGGTAATTGATTTTTACAGGGTACCCTGGAAAGGAACCGGAACTTGCTTTTAGGTTCGGTTCTTTGAATTGAAGAACCTGTACTGTGCGGTTCGGGTCCCAAAAATGCAGGTACCCGGAACCGCTCACCCTAGGTAGGGTAAGCCAACCAAAAGCAGTGGTGATGGGCACATATGGGATCAATGCAACAACAACTCAATGGAATCCAGTCTGCACCAAAAACCTAAGCCAAAGGGTTGCTCTAGTTTGATATGACCATCAATGGGAAGGCCCCCAAAGCCATGGTAGATAGGGTGCTCACATAACTTCATTTCAGTAAGTGAAGCACATCGGCTAGACACAAGGCTTCAGGAGATGGAGGCACCATCAAGGCAGTCAACTCAGTGGCACAACCGATACAGGGAGTGGCTCGGCATGTCAAACCACGATGGGAACTTGGTCCGGTATTAGATTTTCAGTGGCACCGATGGATGGACTACCAAGTTGTTTTGGCTTAGGTTCATGAACAAGTCAAGGCATTTCCTTTGCCGTCAACCAACACCATGTGTATCATGGACGGGGAGCAAGCTTGTGTGTTGCCCACTAGCGCTTACCAAGCGGAGACAGCGACTCCGGCTATGCAGTTCAAGAAGGCATCAAGAAAGAAAGAGGAAAGCTTGGCCATCTTAAGCAATATGACGACAAGGAGCCAATCCCGCCAAAGGCAGTGCCCCGGGAGGTAGCACAAGTACTCGAGCAGTTTATTGATGTCTCACCAAACGAGCTGCCAAGGAACTACCCACTAGAAGGGAGGTAGACCATCAGATTAGGTGGAACTAGGCGCCAAGCCACCGTCAAGGGTCCTTACGTATGGCACCACGGCTTGCAGAACTAAGGAGGCAGTTACGGGAACTACTAGATGCAGGGTTCATCAAGCCCTCCAAAGCTCCCTATGGCGCACCAGTTCTGTTTCAGAGGAAGAAAGATGGTTCCTTGCGCATGTGCATAGATCCCGAGCACTGAACAAGGTATCTGTTAAAAATAGATATCCTATTCCTTTGATTGCCGATCTTTTCGATCAACTGGGCATGCTCGATACTTCACCAAATTGGATCTGCGGTCAGGTTACTATCAAGTGCGCATAGCGAAGGCGACGAGCCAAAGACCACCTGTGTTACAAGGTATGGGTCTTACAAATTTTGGTTATGCCATTTGGTCTAACAAATGCACGAGCCACTTTTTGCACTTTGATGAATAAGATATTCCATCCGTACCTCGACCGTGTAACGCCCCGCTTGAGGTACGTTGTTATTGTTTCCTCTTTTGCCCTTAATCGATGTTGTTTTGTTATTATTGTTTGATTGAGTGTTGTGTTGAATGTTTGCCTGAAAATGGTGAAAACAGAAAAAGTTCAGTCTGCGTGCTTCGCTGGGGCGAAGAAGAAGCTTCGCCGCGGCGAAGATGTGTTGAAACCAAGGGAAACTCCCTGGACGTTTCACCGCGGCGACAGAGGTTTCTTCGCCGCGGCGACAGGCCGAATAAAAGGTTGATTGGTTTTAGATATTTCTTCCTAGGACAATTGACCTTTCTACCCCATTTAGCAGGAAAAGTGGGGAGTTAATTGTAAGGATTTTTCATGGAGAATAGGTTGAGTTATGGGGTGAGTTTGTAATGAATCAACGGATAGGATGGAATTCCCAAGTAGAACAAGGGCAAAATGGGAATGAGTGTGTTATATTTCATTAAAAGGAATTAGAATCAAAGAAACCCTCTTTTCTTCTTCTCAACGTGACTCTTCATTCTTCTCCTCTCAACTTCTCTTTTCTTTTGATCAAGGTTTCCCAAGGATTTTTGAGGGTTGGGGTGTAGAAAGCAACCTAAGGGTCCTAAGGTAAGGATTTTCTTAAGTGTGTGATTTGGGAGTTTTAACCCAATTGAAGTTTGAGGGTTTTCATTCTTTGGTTAAGATTAGAGGAAGTCAAGCTAAACAAGTGAAGGAAGAGTTTGTGAAGTCTCTCCTTAACAAGGTAGTAAACCCAACCCAAGTTGAGATTTATGAATTTTCTTGATTAGGGTTTTGAAGAAATGATGTAGTATGTGTTGTGCATGTTATATACATGTATGAAGGATTAAATAGAGATTTCTATGCTTGTGATTGTTTATACTTGCAAATTTGAGAAATGGGTTGTTGGTTTGGCAAGGTAGTTGAGATGGAATTATAGGGGTATTATGTATCCCCTTTTGGAAGTGTTCTATGGCAGGTTTTGTGCTTTGTGAAGGGTTTTTCCCATTTTGGATGGTTAAGAAAAGTTTTAGAATCAGGCTATGTAGGTTTTATAGTGCACATGGTTGTTTGATGAAAGCCTAATAGAGGTTTGAGTGTGAGTAATGAACCTTAATTTTGCAACATTGCATGTTGGCATTCATAAGTGCATTGGTGAGATGAATCATCCATAGGCATAGTTGTACATGGAAAAGTGACCTAAGAAAGTGTAAGGAAAGGTTTAGCAATTCCCTATGAGTAGAGAGCTAGTGGGTAATACTCAGTGATGAGTATGCTAATTAGATTAACTCAGAGATTAAGGGTAGAGAGCATTGAAAATGCTAAAATAGAATGAATTAGAAGAGTAGTATAGTTGGATGATGCTTTGTGATCATCACCCGACCGTTATGGGAATCGGATTATGCTGGTGTCATCATCCGAATAGCCTAGAGTGATGGGTCGATGCTTGTGATCGTCACCGATGAGTAGTAGAAATGGGTGGATGTTTTTTGACCGCTACCGGTTAGTGATAGATAAGTAGGTTGATGCTTGTGATCATCATCCGACATTTAGTAGAAACGGGTTGATGCTTTGTGACCATCACCCGATAGTGACTAGAGACGGGTAAATGCTTGGTGATCGTTACCCAAAATTCATGAGGAACGGGTAGGGCTAGGTGACTCCACCGATAGTTAAAAAGAACGAGTTGGTGCTTTGTGATCCTCACTCGGTAGTCACTAAGAACGGGTGGTACTGTGTGAATTCCAACCGATAGCCATAGAGAGTGAGATGGTGCTGTGGTGAACGCCATCCGCGCGTACCTCCGGTAAGATGATGGCCATGATGTTATTAGAAACAGAAATAGAATCAGAGATAGCATAAGGAAAGAATTAAGAGTTATTCATACGGGGACAGACAGATAGAGAGAGTTTTGCTACTGAGCATTATTTTGTGCTCACCCCGTTATTTTCCTTTGTGGATGCAGGTTCTAGGTGACGTTGCGGTCGGAGGGGCGTCGGCAAGCAATGAGGAATAGCTACACTGTTTCCCCTGTTTTGTCTTTTAAAATACATTTTTGTAAACAGTACTCTTTATGTATAAAAGACACATGAATTGTAATGAAAAGAAAACTATGGGCCCAACTTTTCTATTGTTATTATGCATGCATTTCAGTAGATGTTACAGACCGGTTCGTGGTCGTCTATCTAGACGACATAGTGGTGTATAGCAAAACCTGGGAGGAGCATATGCGGCACCTCAGGGAAGTGTTCCAAGTCTTGCGGGACAACAAGTTGTATATCAAGAAAGAGAAATGCTCTTTCGCCAAGCCGGAGGTAATGTTCTTGGGTCACAAGATCAGGGATGAGTAGCTTATGATGGAGGATAACAAAGTACAGGCCATTCAAGAGTGGGAAACACCCACCAAAGTGCCGAAGTTACGATCTTTCCTTGGATTAGTAAACTACTCCCGTCGGTTTATCAAAGGTTACTCAGCAAAGGTAGCCCCGTTAACAGACTTACTCAAGAAGAGCAAGCCGTGGGACTGGTCTAATGAGTGTCAAGCCGCCTTTGAGGAGTTGAAAGCTGCAATCAGCAAGGAACCTGTGTTTGCCTTGCCAGACCATACTCAGCCATATGAAGTGCACACGGACGCATCCGACTTTGCCATCGCGGGAGTACTCATGCAGAATGGGCATCCGATTGCTTACGAGAGTCGAAAGCTCAATGAGACCGAGCGGCGTTACACTGTGCAAGAAAAGGAGATGACAACCATCATTCATTGCCTTAGAGTATGGCGACACTACTTGCTTGGGTCCAAGTTTGTTACTTTGACAGACAACGTCGCGACAAGCTACTTTCAGACCCAAAAAAAGTTGAGTCCGAAGCAGGCACGATGACAGGACTTTCTTGCTGAGTTTGATTATGTTTTAGAGTACAAGCCGGGCAAGACCAATGTGGTGGCAGATGCATTAAGCCGCAATGCCGAGTTGGCTAGCATCAGTCAAGTCACAAGCGCATTGGCTGACCGAATCAAGCAAGGACTCCAGCATGAGCCATTGGCTCGAAACATCATTGCCTTGGTAGAAGAAGGGAAAACCCGGAGGTTTTGGCTGATTGACGGCTTACTCTACACCAAAGGCAACCGCCTCTACATCCCGAGATGGGACAATCTAAGGAAAGAACTGATCAAGGAGTGTTATGACTTCTTATGGGCAGGCCATCTAGGTATGAGACGCACCCTTGCTCTCTTAAAATCTGCCTACTATTGGCCTGGGATGCAGGATAGCATTGAGGGGTATATACGTACGTGCCTTATTTGCCAGCAAGACAAGGTACTACAACAACAACCGGCAGGCTTGCTACAACCATTGCCCGTGCCTGAGAGACCATGAGAGAGTGTCTCAATGGACTTCATCACATGTTTGCCAAAGTCCGAGGGGTCCGGGAGCATCATCGTCGTTGTGGACAGATTTAGCAAGTATACCACCTTCATCCTCGCATCCACCGATTGCACAGCAGAGGAAACATCTAAGCTTTTCTTCCGCAACATCATCAAGTTATGGGGCATTCCGACAAGCATAGTCAGTGATCGAGATCCTTGGTTCACCAGGAGATTTTGGACAGAGTTATTCAAGATGCTAGGATCAAACATAGACTTCTCGACAAGCTTGTATCACCAAACTGATGGTCAGACCGAGCGCATCAATGCACTGTTAGAGCTATATTTGCGGCACTATGTGAGCGCTAGCCAGCGGGATTGGGCAAAGCTCCTTGACACGGCCCAATTCTCATTTAACTTGCAGCGGAGCGAGACAACTAACAAAAGTCCTTTTGAGATCATCATGGGACGACAACCGAACACACCTCTTTCCTTAGCCATACGCTATGATGAAAAGAGCCCTGCAACCTTCAGGTTAGCCAAGTCTTGGCACGAACAAACTGAACTTGCTCGTGCAGCCCTACACAAGGCAGCAAAGAGAATGAAGAAGTGGGTTGACAAGAAAAGAAGGCATGTTGAGTTCCAAGAAGGTGATCTTGTTCTCATAAAGCTTCTACCCCAACAGTTCAAGACATTAAGGAAAGTGCACAAAGGCCTCGTGCACAAATATGAAGGGCCCTTTCAAGTGATACAATGCATCGGCAAAGTTTCGTATTAACTCCAACTTCCTCCGAAACTGAAGATACACCCGGTCTTTCATGTAAGCTTGTTGAAGCCATTCCACGAAGACCCGGAGCATCCATCCTGAGGAGTCTCTAAATGAGCACCAACAGCCGTTGTAACATCATTTGATAAGGAAGTTGAAGAAATACTTGCCGACAGAGTCGTTCGCCGACGTGGTGTGCCAAATTATCGGGAATACTTCATCAAATGGAAGGGACTTCCTGATGCCGAAGCCAGTTGGGAGACCGAAGACTCATTGTAGCAATTCCAAGACTCAATCCTGCGCTACAAAGATAATGCGATGAGGGCGTCGCAGTATTAGGTGCGGGAGAATGTCACGACCAGCCTGCTTGCCTAAGCATGCTGCACGTTGCTTACTAATTAAGTATACTTTAGAGTGAAGCAGACTTAAGAGCTAAGTTAACTTAGGAGCTAAGTTAACGACTCAGCAGCTAGGTTCGACGACTAAGCACCTTCGTTTCCAAGGTTGCTCCAATGCTCGCCACCCACGAGCTTCGTTTTTAAGGCTGCACCAATGCTTGACACCCAGGGTTTTCTTAATGCTGAAGCATGTAGCTTAGACATATTTATTTGAAGAGCTTGAGCCTATAAATAGCCAACTCCACTATGTAAATTTCATAACTTGAATTCCATCAATACAGAGTTTCTCTCTCGTTGATACACTTTGAGCCTGTGAGTTTGTGTGAGCGTTAGGCTGCTTAACTCATTTCCGATGAGTTAAGGCCGTACAAACTTAGCAAAGAAGTTAAGTGCGTGACATTACGCTGGAGAAAATAACACCAGCACTGAAATAACATTGCTTGCAACATATATGACCATGCATATTTTCTGAGCATAGATATATATATATATACAGAAAATCATACAGAGATAGAAATTGCTTATGCTCACCTACGACTCCAATATAAAAGCTTAAGTCTTCCATATTTAGGAAAAACTAAAGCAGAAGATATTTGTTTTATCTGGAGATTGGATATTGAAATATCTTGTAAGAGGGAAGAGGAAAGAGGAAAGAGAGGTAATAAACTAAAGCAGAACACATTTTGTTTTTCTCTCAAACAAACTGCAAATGGATCAAAATCAATGAGCTATGTTGTGAGAGATGTTGCTGTGGTTTTTGGCTTGGCGAAGAAGAAGAAGAAGAGCGAAGGTGTTTTTTTTTTTTTAAAAAGTATGGACGCCCATCCAAACGTAAGGGACGGCCATCCAAAATTTATGGACGGCCGTCCCCAATGTTTTTTTTTTTTTTTTTTCATATTTTGGTTAAGGACGGGCGTCCCTTATTTGCAGACGCCCGTCCAAAATGAAGGGACGGTCGGCCGTCCCTAATTTTTATAAAAAAAAATTATTCCATTTTACTTATGGACGGGCGTCCATTAAATGGAGACGCCCATCCTTGGTATATGGACCCCTGTCCATATAATATGGACGGGCGTCCATGTGAGTGAACGACCGTCCAAATTTGATGGATGGCTGTTCATTAGAAAAAAATTGTTAAAAAAATCAGAGGCGTGTTACACGTAGACCGGTACAATGTTTCGGTGCAAAAATCCCAGTGTCCGTAGCATTATTGATTTTAGAATGTCATATGTTGATGCAAAAAGTCGTACTAACCAGATGTATGTGACTGACAATGCTAGAATCACGTAGGACGTGCACGTGATTTTGATGGATGAATAATATGAGATTTTTAGGATACTATCCTCTTAACATCTTTGATTTTCTGGTGGATTTCGTAAGCAAACATGTAACAATTACTCACCCACGGGTAGCGTAAGTGCGAACCAAGGAGGCTGTAAATGGTTCAACCCATAGTCCTAGGTTTGATTCCCCACTGGATGAAAATGTAGTATTTTGCCCATGATTTACCTTGAGGGTTGCGGCGGTAGTTTGTTGTGGGATAGCTTCCCCTAAGAATTAGTCGAGGAGCATGTAAGTTGTGTTCCAGATTAGCTGTGTTTTATTCATCTTTTTATGTTTTTAATATTGACTTGTTTTTTAATGTCTACTAGGTTTCTAAGAAAGTTGGTAAGAAGTAGCATGCAACTCCATAGAAAGTGCCTAAGAAATCTGAATTTGTGTACAACAAGGTAGATTTTGATATGGAGATTGAGGACATTGACCCGTTGGGTAATGAATTAGCGATCACACTGGTTTAGTTAGAGCCCTAACAAATGAATGATATATTCATAGACACTAGGGTTACCATCTATATGAAATCATTTGATGGGTCAGTCTTGTGAACTTGTCAAATATAAGGACCCACTTGTTGCACCAAATTGTCACCAAACAACTTTGACATGTGAGATCTATCACTACCTTTTGATAAGGTCATTTAATGAGATGATAGTCTTACTGTATTATCTCTGCTCTAGTTTAGACTAATAATGAGGCTATGAACTATTATAGAGTGGCCATCACATGTGATAATAAGGTCTTCACAATTAAGATTTAAAACACATTCTGGATGGTAGTAATTTTTCAAATCGGTATAGACATCTTCGGATTGTACTTGAGTTTGAAAGTAAATTGTATACCATTGATCAGGCTCTGCCTCAAGAGCCTGGTGATGATCACCTAAAAACAGTGAGATGTTTACCAAAAGTGTTTGGATGATACTAACATAAAACTTATTAAGTACATTATGTTAGCATCAATGACACCTGAACTGCAAAAACAGTGTCCCATAATAAAACTCATGATTGGAAAACCAAGTGTCAACAGGCCAACACTTAGCGCGACACCTAACAAGCTTGCCAAGCTGCATAAGCACCACATGTAGTACATGTAGCTGCTTCGCCTAAACCATCCGACAAACTCTAGTTAACCACGGTTGTAATAATCACTAAACACAATCATGACCTGACTCCCTCGATCGCCCAACTTGCGTCAGAGCAGACGACAATCATTCTGCTGACGCTAACTTCCACTAACTATCGCCATTGCGACTCTTATGAATACCAAGTTAAAATAAAATAAAAAAGCGGGTTCGAAGGTCCAGAGGCCAATGGTTAAGGAATTGAGAAATTCAGAGAGAAAAAGTAGGCAGTTAGTTGTAGTCACCACACTGAGAAAACATTTGTAATTCGATGGATGAATAATACGATGTTGAATGCACAATAATAAACATAAAGTACTAAAGAATAAAATAGACTTTTTAAAATGGCTCGGCTGCTTATAATACAAAACCTACGTGAAGTAATAAGCGAACTGCTTTTACAAGGATTTTCCAAGAAGCTCTTTTTGCTACCCCAAAACAAGTTATAATGTGTTTATATAGTGTCAATTACATAGTTGAGTTGAGTTGAGTTGTGGATAAACTCAAATTCGATTAAATGGAAAGTTACGTGATCTTCGACCTTGAATATGAGATCCATATTCCGAGATATTTGCATGCCAACTAGGAATTTATACACTTAGATTTCCTGCAAAACATCGTAAAATAGAAAGGCATATGTTGCCACATGATTGTCAGGGTTTCTCTTTCATCCGCTCATTATCATTTACAATAACCATTAAGAGGAAGATTTTAAAATTAACCATATGTGTCTTTATTTCATTGGACGGTTCTCTCATTATAAAGTTAATATCTAAGGCTAGTAATTCAATAAAACATTATAATGTAAGAAATATCGTTACACATGTGAAATTGATATTCTAACTATTGTGACTACATATTTATGTTAACACCATATTAATTATATGATAATATCATAATTACGTTATTTATCTATAATTAATGTCAAATAAACAATCATGTTAAAGTTGAAATTCTAAAGGTAACATTATGCTTATAATAAAATCTTAATAGATATAGTTACTAGGTTTAGAATATATTTAATTGGATGACATTCAACTTCAAACAACATTAGGTAAAATCTCAATTCAAATTGCAACTCATCAACCTTTTATCAAATTCAATGGATAATTTTTTTTTTTTTTTTATTTAGTTGTATTATTTTGCACACGTGCCTACGTGTTTACCGCTCATATTAAGAAAAGAAATTCACACGTGTCAGTTATCTGCCGGGCCAGACGGGCCCAATTCAGGTGGTGGACCCAGCATTAAAGTCCAAAAGAATAACGTGTAATGTCCGTAAAAGGCAAAACTCAAATCTTGAATAAAACGCCCCGTTTTTGTGCTTTTCCATCCATGTCAATCGTCTATTCGTCTTTTCAGTTTTCGTTCTCTCTCTGTCACAACACAAGCATTTATGATTTGACATCCTTTCACTTCAGCTTCTCAACAGATCTTCTCTTTATCCAGGTCGGCAGAGGACATTTCTGTCATTTCACATTTTTACAATATCTGATCTATTATGCTTTTTTAAATGTAATTCTTTATTTCTTTTCCTTCTTTTAAAGATTTGCCGAATGAACAGTGATTGGAGAAGACAAAAGTTGTGAGGAACGGCTGTTTGGTTGCCGAGAAAATTAGGAGAGAAAGTGAAGGATGGGAGTTATAAGTACAGTGTTAGGTTTTTGCGGCTTTGGCGTCGGCGTTTCTGCGGGACTTGTGATTGGTTACTTCTTTTTTATTTACTTTCAGCCTACTGATGTCAAGGTAACTGAGTTTTCAAATTTTAATTTTGTTTATGAAAAGGTGTGTTTGTTTGTGTAAGTTTTATAGTTCAAAGTTTTGATTTAGTTTCTCTGAGAATTTACAGTTACCGAGCAGACTGTAGTCTGATAATTGAAGTTTAAATGGAGATTTTAGGCTTCTTAGAGAATATATGTTGTGTACTTGTTTTAGTGTTTTATTTGATTATTTGTGGACTTTTTAGTGAATTCATATTCATGGAATCCAAAATTGTGCTGATTGTCTTGTTGATCTGATTCTGTTTTGCGCGGATTAAAGGGTCAAATGTGTTGAAGATGAACCTTGCTGGCTTCAAAAATTTTGGGAAACTTCCCGTGATTTTTCTGAAATTTGTCATAAGCATTCACTCAAAATTTTGGTAGATTCATTTCTGAAATTTACAAGGTTTTCGATTTTGGTAGATTCATTTCTGAATTTTATAAAGTTTATCAAAAACCCTTGTAATTAGGCCAAACCCTTGGGAATGTGAATGAAATTTAAGGAAATGGTTTTGAGGAACATATGAAAGATCACAATGCTAAGAATAATAGACTTCTTCTTCAGGAAGTTGAAGAAGTGAAAGTTTAGTGTTAAAGAGTTTTGACTTATATGGAGGTTAAAGTGCAACCTCTTATAGTTATAGCGTAGGTTGCTCTATCCTGACATTGTTCACTGCCACCTCTTTTTAATGCCTAACTTTTGAGTTGCGAGGTACATGTTTAATAATTTAAAATATGTGTTTTAGCTGGGTGGCATTGAATTGCAGGTCTGGATTTCAGAGATGAGATACAGTAGAGTGACTAGAAACCAGGGATTGTGGCAGTTATCAATATATTTCAGTGAAACAATGAGTCTATATGTTTTGGATGATAAAAGGCATACAAATTTAGATAGAAAGAAATTGGATTGAGTAGTAAATGTTATGATCATATACTGGTGGCATTTTCATCCACATTTGCTGAAGTTTATTTGGTTACCTTTCGCTTGGTCAGAATCCTGAAATTCGCCCATTGGTTGAGCAAGATACAGATTCTTTGCAGCGGATGCTTCCAGAGATACCACTTTGGGTGAAAAACCCAGACTTTGATCGTGTATGTATCAATGCCATGACTTCTTTCTATGTTATGTTATGATTTGGGTGTTGCATTTTGTTTTGACATGCGATTCTGATTTTTTCCTGTGAAGGTTGATTGGCTAAATAAGTTCCTTGAATATATGTGGCCTTATCTTGACAAGGTTTGATTTCTCTTTCTGGCAATGCATGTTCTTATCAGTTTATTGCTTCCTCCTCCTTGTTCTTATTGGGCATGTATGACTCTTTCTTTTCTTCTGATATAGGCCATTTGCAAGACTGCGAAGAATATTGCAACACCCATAATTGAAGAGCAAATTCCTAAATATAAAATTGACTCTGTTGAATTTGAAACACTTACATTAGGGTCTCTACCACCAACTTTTCACGGTTAGTAGACCTGATATACCTTTATAATTTTGTATTTTTTGGAATCCTTTTAGGGGTTTTTTCTTTTTTTGTATCAAGAAAAATGGAAAAAAAAAAAAAAAATGATAACTTCTTATGTAGATGCCTGTGGTTGCTGGATTAGAATTGAAGATTTTTTAAGTGGGTTTATGTCTACATCAATGACAGTTGTGCTGTCACTTGTAAAAGATAGAGTGAAATGTAGAATAATTGCCCTGTATAATGTATATTGAAAAAAGTTATTCTCTTAGAGAAATATAAGATTTGGTTTAATGTTAGTGATGTCAAAGTCCTTATCTAAGAGAAAAATTATTGCTAGTCTTCTCATTACTAGATACCTTTTATGTAGGGAAAGAATGTTATGCACTTATTTCTAGAATAAAGCATAATGAACATTTGGAACTAACTCAAGTAGTTAAACCTAGAGGTTCCTGTTATTACCATTATTTGTTATTTTGGAATAGTTTTCAGTTGAAAGTAGGCAGTTCTCATCTCTTGTTTGGTTTGTTTTGTTTTGGTTATGAATCTATTAGCAAGCGCAAAGGCCTGAAATTTTGATATATGTTAGGAAATCTGTCCCATTTGTTTTCTGATTGTGAATTAGTATAGTGTTCCAAGGATTTTAACGTGCTCTTGGCTGTGTGCATGTGGTGCTTACAGTAGGATATTGTAAACATGGTTGCAGTTTATTCTTTTATGGTTTTTTTTTTTTTGACATGCTTTTGGTTAAGTTGTTACTTCATGCTTTTGTTCCTTTATCTTGATTTATGGATAATGTAATTATGTGGTCATCATTCATTAGAAGCAGCTTGATGTTTTCTGTTCTTTCCATCGACTTTATTTTATCTGCTGAATTAATTTATCAGCTGAATTAATTTATCATGTATAATGTGTTCCAAACTTATGAGCTCATTTTTTTCTTCTTTTGGAAATCTTAAATTTGTGTCAGGTATGAAAGTTTATCTCACTGATGAGAAGGAATTGATTATGGAACCATGCATAAAATGGGCTGGAAATCCTAATGTCACTGTTGCTGTTAAAGCATTTGGGTTGAAGGCAACAGTGCAGGTTTGTATTGTTGTGCTGACTGAAAAAAAAAAAAAAAATGTTTCATGTCCAATAACTTATATTTGATGGAGAGAGAGGGAGAGACATCCTCCTTCTCCCTGTGCTACTTGTTAATACCGTGTGCTCTTTATATTTTCAGGTGGTGGATTTACAAGTTTTTGCTGCACCACGCATCACTCTGAAGCCCTTGGTCCCTACGTTTCCTTGTTTTGCCAAAATCTATGTTTCTCTCATGGAAAAGGTTTGTAATAATGGTTAATATTAAGTTTTGATTGGGTCAAATTATTTATAATCTATGCGAAATTCTTCATCTGACATGACAGTTTTTCTGAAGTATGGGTTCTTTTGAACATTGGAAATGTTCACTCATTTATTTCTTAGGCATATTAGAATTAAGCTAGAGTTACATAATATGCCTATAATGATTGAAGCAAAGGTAGTCTTTAGTTATTTTTCTATCACATCAATTTGCAAATACTGTTGGTTAGTATAGGGGTTTTTGGATGATGTTCAAATGCATCTAGTTCTTGTGCAGAGTATAGGAGTTGTCCAAATGAATTACTTTTATATTTCCTTCTGAATGATTTTACTGTTCAAAATGGTTGTAGGGATGGGGGAATTACCTTGATTCTGCTTTATTAATGTGTAATTTTGCGGGTGTTGGCAGCTGATGGTTAATGGTTACTGCACTTATTTTTCTGCTGATGGTGTCATTTTATGATACTGTTGAAAACCATTACGTAATAGCTTTCTTTTACCGCTCTTTTAAGCTATATATTTAAGAAAGTTGAACAATGCTAAAAATGATTGGATGTCCAGAATGTTTGGGAGTTTCCTTTGGGATTTATTTGTTGTGGTTGCTGTCACATGGAGTCTCATAGAAAGGGATTGGCTGGAATATGATGATACTGGTATATGTTCTTTGGATTGGTACACATTTTCCTAGATATATAAGATCTTAAATACAGCATATTCAATTAGTAGAAATGTGATGAAACAATATTCCTTTATTCCTCTTATGATGAGTTATTCTATCCTCTTGATTATTAATCTTTTAATTTGCAGCCTCATGTTGACTTTGGACTAAAGCTTATAGGGGCTGATCTTATGTCTATACCTGGTGTCTACCGGTTTGTCCAGGTACAAAGCTACAAAGCTTCTTTCATTCTATTCTGTGTTGTGTCTTTATGCATCCAAGTGATTGTTATATGAGGTTTTCTCAATTTTTTTTACCATAATATGGGGTACAGTAGACTGCAAAAGAAAAAAAAAATTGTATATATTTTAATTAAATTGATGCATATTTGTACATTGTGCCTGCTTTGTGGTTCAATCTGACAGTACTTGTAATTACTAGCTGTTTTCTTATGATCTGGAAAAGTTGTGATTTTGCATGGATTTTGGATGACTTGATGACTCGTTTTAGTTGTCACCTTGTCGGAACAGGCATTCTTAAATTTTCTTGTGCAACATATTCATTTGTCAACTTGTATTATTTGGTGGTGTCTTCATCTGTGATGGCAGTTTAATTTTTTGGTCAAGGTCATGCAAAGTTGGCTTATTTTGCTAATTCTTTCTTGAAATATAGCAACTTTCCTTTACACAAATGATTGAAGATTTATTTTATACCGATTATTGGTTCTAAAAGTGTAAGAGTTTTTTTCCCAGGAGCTTATTAAAGATCAGGTGGCCAACATGTATCTGTGGCCCAAAACCCTACAAGTTCCAATCTTGGATCCAGCTAAGTATGTTTCTACTTAAACTCCAGAATTCTCTTAGGACTTATAGCCTCATTCTGGTTATCACTTGTATTTTGGCTGAATAAATTAATTGCTATATGCAGAGCCTACAGGAGACCTGTTGGAATTCTCCATGTGAAGCTTATAAAGGCAATGAATCTGAAGAAGAAAGATCTTATGGGTGCATCAGACCCTTACGTGAAACTAAAGCTCACTGAGGATAAGCTTCCATCAAAGAAATCCACTGTGAAGCACAAGAACTTGAACCCTGAATGGAATGAGGAATATAATTTTGTTGTTAAAGACCCACAGTCTCAGGCTTTAGAGTTCATTGTGTATGATTGGGAGCAGGTATATTATTCCAGATCACTTGTCAAAAGTTGCTCTTGTTTCCATGTTGTGTAAACTTTTTTGTTTTTTTCCTTTCTTAGGTTGGCAAACATGATAAAATGGGTATGAATGTCGTTCCTCTGAAAGAACTTACTCCTGAAGAGCCAAAGGTTATGACTCTTGATCTTCTCAAAAACATGAACTTAAATGATGCTCAAAATGAGAAGTCACGTGGACAGCTTGTAGCGGAATTGACATATAAACCATTTAAAGAGGAGGAAATGCCAACAAGTTTTGAAGAATCACATACAGTGCAAAAGGCTCCTGATAATACTCCTCCTGGCGGAGGTTTGCTTGTAGTTATAGTCCATGAAGCTCAAGATGTTGAAGGAAAGCATCACACTAATCCATATGTACGACTTCTTTTTAGAGGGGAGGAGAGAAAAACTAAGGTATTAGCACTCAATTTTTTAATTTTAAGATTCGTTTTGATCTTCATCAGTTGTCTTCCTGCAAAAAATTGAAGTTTTTTGTGTTTTTTTTCCTCAAAATTGAGTCAGAAAAGCTCTGGTTATAGTCCAACTCAGCCATATTTACTGCCTNTTCTTTTTAGAGGGGAGGAGAGAAAAACTAAGGTATTAGCATTCAATTTTTTAATTTTAAGATTCGTTTTGATTTTCATCAGTTGTCTTCCTGCAAAAAAATGAAGTTTTTTGTGTTTTTTTTTTTTTTTCTCAAAATTAAGTCAGAAAAGCTCTGGTTATAGTCCAACTCAGCCATATTTGCTGCAGCATTTTCCCCCCTTTTTAATAAGTCGTATGGTACCCTTTCAAAGAGAGTTTGTCAATTCCTTACTACATTTTGTGTACTTTTCCCATGAATCTTTTTCTGTTACATTACTAGGATTTTAAAACAATCTTGATAGAATGAGAAATGTGTTAAAAGGAACAAAAAAGAGAACATAGAACGAGCGTTATACCCCAAAAGCAACATAACTACCAAAGTATTATTTAAGTGATGAGCAGTAGAAGCTTCTTCTTGAGAAAACAAATCTTATCTGGTTAATGCAGCGAGATTATTAAATACTAAATAGCTTGGCAGCTTTTATGGAATCTTATTTTTTGTGCTTTCACCTATGGTTGATGGTATGTTTAATGGATGATTATGGTCTTTTTACGGATACAGCATATAAAGAAGAACAGAGATCCAAGATGGGAAGAAGAGTTCACATTCATGCTAGAGGAGCCTCCTACTAATGATAGACTACATGTGGAAGTTGTCAGCACCTCATCGAGGATTGGACTCCTTCATCCAAAGGTATTGATTTCAATTCCTTTTCATCTTGTGTGCAAAATGAAGCATATGATTGGAGTACTGTTGAAAGAAGAAGATTTTCCCGTTGGGTTGTTGATTGAATACCTTTAAAGTGCCCTCATTACACCCCGTCTTATCTATCTATGGTATTCAAGTTTGTTTCATATGGCCCTGACCATATAAAAGAGCGAAAAAAATCTGGTGGAATCTAAACAATTTGTCAAGTCGTATTCTTACATTTCTTAGGCATGATATAGTCAGTGATTGGTATTGTAATTTTATGTTTGAGAAAGTTTAGAAATTTACTTGATGGATGCACATAGTAAATTCGGTAATTTAACATGTTTGTTTACTCTCACTGTGCTTTCTGCATGGTTTTTTCTTTTTTTCTTATTTAAAATTCTTTTATGACCCTGTAATCTCTTTAATCTACGTGACAAACAATTTCGAGACTGGAACTCCCCCTAAACCTTCAAAAATTTTGAAGGGTTGGGCAGAAGTTTGAAAATAATGAGACAGGAACTACAATTATATGGTTAAAAACTGCTTGTTTAGTCTTTAGTGCAGAGTGTTTTTGTCTCGTCCTTTAGGTGTGATGATAACCATATATTTTTATGTAACCAGGAAACTCTGGGTTATGTGGACATCAATCTTTCAGATGCTGTTAGCAACAAACGAATCAATGAGAAGTACCATCTTATTGACTCGAGGAATGGGCGAATCCAGATCGAGATGCAATGGAGAACAGCTTCATAAGCTTGTCATAGAAGGATCATCAATTGGCTACTGCCAGGAAAGACCATTTTGTTTGTTTATTTTGTACATGGTGTTGTGATTATAATACTAATCACATAGAATCCCCTGGTTGATTTTAAGCTTTGTTCTACTTTGCATTTCTTTTTTCGCTTTGGTTTGCTCATAGTTAAGCAAGCAAGGACTTGGTTTTT
This sequence comes from Pistacia vera, assembly GCF_008641045.1. Taxonomy (NCBI): domain Eukaryota; kingdom Viridiplantae; phylum Streptophyta; class Magnoliopsida; order Sapindales; family Anacardiaceae; genus Pistacia; species Pistacia vera. Next base: position 559,692 of record NW_022195577.1, on the reverse strand, counting down.
GTGATTATAGTTAAGCAAGCAAGGACCCGGTGCCCCTCGGATTAAAATCCCAATGGTTCCTTCTTCTTAATTATTTTTTCGTGAATTTCTTCCTTTTTAAAAATAAAATTTGATATTTATTCATATATAATTATATTTGTAGCCCATCTCTTTGTGTTTTATCCCATGAAGAAAAAGTGACAAATAGATGTCAACATAAAAGTGATTTATTTATGATTATTGATGGGCGTTTTACAGTTAATTACTAAAATAAAGATTTATGCAGAATTTGGGTGAAAAGAAAAGAAAAGAAAAGAAATTATAAATTAATCTTCCCTCTGGCAAAGGAGGATCAAACATGAATTTTCAAGGTGGAATCTCCTCGATGGTAAAAGAGTAATATTATGATTTATCATGGTTTTTCGAATTTGAATCTCACGGTCTTTAATAAAGGGAGTTTGGATCTCCATGACCTTTGATAGGGGTAGATCTGACAAAACGGGTTTGGACCTGTAGGTTGATCCTAAACCCGGGTAAAAAATATAGGGTGTGGATCTTTATTATTGGACTCGTTTTTTTTCGACCTATACCCGGTCGGAGCCGTTTTGGCAACCGGCCAAACGGGTACACCCGCGGGTGCCTGCAGGTAACCATTTAAAAAAAAAAAAAAAAAAACCCTTTCGCCTTTTCGTTTTGCCCCAAATCGCAAAATCCCTAACCTAACTCAAACTCACTTTCTCATCAACCTTCTCCCAAACTCATCGTCATCAAAATCCTTAACTCCACCATCATCGCTTCTCCTGTCTCTGCTTCTCATCAGCCACGTTTGTAGTCTCCACTGTTGGCGCAGCAAAGTATGTGCATCACTATCGCCGATTTGATCTAATCTCCTTCGTCTTCACTCTTCACTCTTCAGCAGCTCCAATTAGTCGATTCTCCGGCGTCTTCAGCTTCTCCTCGGCTACAATCTAGTAACATTGAAGGCTGCTCTTCTTGCTTTATTCTTATTGTTCTGTAGATAACAGATGTCAATCATGTGTATTCCTTTGGAAACCACTAAAACGTGAATAAAACTAAATCTAGAAGTTTTTCTAATTTGTCTTGTCTCCATTTATTGTACTTAGTAAATACTTTCTAGCTTGTGCCGCTGTTGCTTTTCTTGTGTAATTTTTTTCTTTTTTTAGATTTTTTTATGTGGGTTCATTTGGTTGATGAGGAACGAGAGGACAATCGGTAAAGTTTTTTACCTTTTTCTTTGTTAGGTTTTGGGTTACTGTTTGGTTGGTGAGAAAACTTGGGAGAAAATAATGTAAGAGACTTTTTCTTTTTTTTTTTTTTTAATTGGGCTAGTTTGTGTGTATGGTTTTGATTCGTGGTTGGCAACTTAGAAAACTAGGGAAAATGATTCTAAATTGTGGGGAAAAAGAAAAGAGATCATATTGATTTATCTAAATTTTGCGTTAGCCGAGTTCATCAAAATTAATTATTTAAAATTTCAGTTATTTTCTTTTATGTTAAAGGATTCAATTTACATCTAAAATTGGGGATTAGAGATTTTTATTTGGTTTAATCCGATTCTCTTTATTCGTTCTGATGATAATTTGAATGATTATAGAAATTTGGATATGTTTTTTCTCAACTAAAACTGTATTGGATATAAGAGTATTTTTGTTTGGACTTGAGAAAGACAAATTTTGCTCAAGAATCAAGATTTTATGAAGATTTGGGGGTGTAACTGCAAAAATCTAAAACTAGAGTGAATAGTACAGGCACCCGCGGGTCCCCCCGTACCCGCATAGGGTAGGGTGTGGGTCCAAAATATTGGACCCATTTAAATCGACCTATTTTAGGTCCGTACCCATGAGACACGCACTCGTTTAGACCCTAGCCGTACCCGGCCTGCTCGCCCGTTTTGCCAGGTCTAAATAGGAGTGATCATTAGAGTTTTTATTCGATCGATAGTTCTAGGGTTTTCAAACTGAAACTCTTATTTGATCGATAGTTTTAGGATTTTAGAGATTAATTGAGGCGCATAAATCTAGACACCTCAACCATGAAAAAAACAATTATAAATAAAAAAACAATTGATCTTTGACATAATCTCTGACTTTGACCCTCGATGACTATAGCCAACGACTACCTGCCACGTACCGATCTCAATCATCAAATTGGCACTCGATTGCATGTAAGAATAACTCATCTTGTTCACCTAATCCATTTCTAATGGTCCCTCTTCAATGGTCATTTATCTTCTTCTTCAAAACCAAAGCTCGCTCTCTTAACTGTCACAGTTACTTATACCGTGAGCTGACATGGCGTTACCGGTGGTTGATACAGAGTACCTGAAGGAGATCGACAAGGCTCGCCGCGATCTTCGCGCTTTAATCGCCTACAAGAACTGCGCTCCTATCATGCTCCGCTTAGCGTACACACTCTCCCTATAGCTTCCTGTTTGTTTCCCGAGTAAACGAGAGAAAGTTTAAAGGAAACTAGTTAGTTGTGATAATTCTTTATTTATTTTTTTTTTTTTTAAGGTGGCATGACGCGGGAACGTATGACGTGAACACGAAGACCGGTGGACCAAATGGCTCAATCAGGAACCAAGAGGAGTACTCTCATGGCGCCAATAATGGCTTGAAAATTGCTCTTGATTTCTGCGGTGAGCTTTATTGTATAACTGCTAAATATTTTTGCTGATAAATGTACATATGTGAATTGATTAGNCCTTCTCCCAAACTCATCGTCATCAAAATCCTTAACTCCACCGTCATCGCTTCTCCTGTCTCTGCTTCTCATTAGCCACATTTGCAATCTCCACTATCGGCGCAGCAAGGTATGTGTATCACTGTCGCCGATTTGATCTCATCTCCTTCGTCTTCACTCTTCACTCTTCAACAGCTCCAATTTTTGGAGTCGATTCTCTGGCATCGTCAGCTTCTCCTAGGCTACAATCTAGTAACATTGAAGGTTGCTCTTCTTGCTTTATTCTAATTGTTCTGCAGATAACAGATGTCAATCATGTGTATTCCTTTGGAAACTAGAATCAAACTAAATCTAGAAAGTTTTTCTAATTTGTCTTGTCTCCATTTATTGTACTTAGTAAATACTTTCTAGCTTGTCCTGCTGCTGCTTTTCTTGTGTAAATTTTTTCTTTTTTTTAGATTTTTTTATGTGGGTTTATTTGGTTGATGAGGAATAAGAAGATAATCGGTAAATTTTTTTACCTTTTTCTTTGTTAGGTTCTGGGTTACTGTTTGGTTGGTGAGAAAACTTGGGAGAAAATAATGTAAGGGACATTTTTATTTTTTATTTTTTTTGTAATTGGGCTAGTTTGTATGTATGGTTTTGATTCGTGATTGGCACTTTGGCAGCTTAGAAAACTAGGGAAAATGATTCTAAATTGTGGGGAAAAAGAAAAGAGATCATATTGATTTATCTAAATCTTGCGTTAGCCGAGTTCATCAAAATTAATTATTTAAAATTTCAGTTATTTTCTTTAATGTTAAAGGATTCAATTTACATCTAAAATTGGGGATTAGAGATTTTTATTTGGTTTAATATGATTCTCTTTATTCGTTCTTATGATAACTTGAATGATTATAAAAATTTGGATATGTTTTTTCTGAACTAAAACTGTATTAGGTATAAGAGTATTTTTGTTTGGACTTGAGAAGGACAAATTTTGCTCAAGAATCAAGATTTTAGGAAGATTTGGGGGTGTAATTGCAAAAATCTAAAACTGGAGTGAACAGTATGGGTACCCGCAAGTCCACCCGTACCTGCATAGGATAGGGTGTGGATCCAAAATATTGAACCCATTTAAATCGATCTGTTTTGGGTTCGTGCCCGTGAGACCCGCACTCATTTAGACCCAACCCGTACTCGGCCTGCTCGCTCGTTTTGCCAGGTCTAAATAAGAGTGATTATTAGAGTTTTTGTTCGATCGATAATTCTAGGGTCTTCAAACTGAAGCTCTTATTTGATCGGTAGTTTTAGGATCTTAGAGATTAATTGAGACGCACAAATTAGTCTAGACACCTCAACCATAAAAAAAACAATTATAAATAAAAAAACAATTGATCTTTGACATAATCTCTGACTTTGACCCTTGATGACTATAGCCAACGACTATCTGCCACGTACCGATCTCAATCATCAAATTGGTACTCGATTGCATGTAAGAATAACTCATCTTGTTCACCTAATCCATTTCTAATGGTCCCTCTTCAATGGTCATTTATTTTCTTCTTCAAAACCAAAGCTCGCTCTCTTAACTGTCACAGTTACTTATACCGTGAGCTGACATGGCGTTACCGGTGGTTGATACAGAGTACCTGAAGGAGATCGACAAGGCTCGCCGCGATCTTCGCGCTTTAATCGCCTACAAGAACTGCGCTCCTATCATGCTCCGCTTAGCGTACACACTCTCCCTATAGCTTCCTGTTTGTTTCCCGAGTAAACGAGAGAAAGTTTAAAGGAAACTAGTTAGTTGTGATAATTCTTTATTTATTTTTTTTTTTTTAAGGTGGCATGACGCGGGAACGTATGACGTGAACACGAAGACCGGTGGACCAAATGGCTCAATCAGGAACCAAGAGGAGTACTCTCATGGCGCCAATAATGGCTTGAAAATTGCTCTTGATTTCTGCGGTGAGCTTTATTGTATAACTGCTAAATATTTTTGCTGATAAATGTACATATGTGAATTGATTAGTCCGTTAAGACCTTATTCTAATTGTAAGAGTTAAAATTGTGGCGTGTTAGTGTGTACTAGGCAAGATAAGCCTGAACTTCATGTGATTGTGTGGCTTCATAAAGTTTGAGCTTTCAGAGTTTGGATGGTGAGGTGCGTGTTGCAGTTTATTGAGGATCAAGGCTATTTAATATAACGGTTTCTATCTTTGTCGAAGTAGGTGTATTTCAATCACGTGCTCAAGTTTTATTAGTAGGCACTGGTTTAGTGGCTTTGTAGGTGGTCTCTATTTATGGGATTGACTTGAGTTGCAAAGGAGGTTTTGTGCTTTATTTTAAAAGCATTAAGTTCACCATTACCATTGAACTTGATTAAGAAGAGCTATAAACAGTTTTGTGTGTGCTAACTTTTTGATATTTAGAAATAAAAGCACTAGGTTATAAGAAAGGTTTCCTTATTTTTTATTGATAAGTGTTGGAAACATACTCTATTAAAGAGAAATTTATAAATTTAATGATGTTTTACATATGCCCTCCTGCAGACAGTTTATTGCATATGATACTATGTGTTGAAGAATGTTTTTGTTTGATATCAATTATGTCAGTGAACTTTGTGAATTAGGAATACTCTCCTTCCCTTTCCAGGAGTAAGATTTCTATAAGAAAATGCCCAATTCATTCTATGCTCTGGATCATGTATTGTAGCATTCTTTAAATCTATACTATGGTACTAAAAGATTACTTTCATTTATAATTTTGCTCAAATAATTGGTTTAATTGACAGTATAACATTGTTTAATTCATGTGTATGATTTGGGTATGATATTTATTAAGTTAATTATATGTGAGAACCCTAACACAATTCATTGTGCATACGTGTTGGTATAATGGTGCTTTTCTTTCATTTTCCAGAGGAAGTCAAGGCTAAACATCCGAAGATAACGTATGCAGACCTATACCAGGTGAGTATTGAATCAAAGTGGTTGTTTGGAAATTATTTGAATATTTGTTTTTTCATGGTTATATTTATTTCCACGGAATTTTTCTCAATGTTTTGGTTTGGGCTATGGGAAGACGAATAGTTTCCGGCTTACTGTTAGAAGAGGGATGCTTATCTTAACACAAACTGCTGTGAATAGTTATTCCATGTATGAAGAATATAAAAGAAGTACGTTTATGTATTAGAGTATTCCTAGGGGTCCATCCTTGTATATATATCCTGTGTATTGGTGGCATCTCTTTGATTGCTGTTAATATATTCTACTTAATATATCCTGCGCACGTTGGTGACACCTTGTATGGACTCGATTGCTATGGCCAGTTTTTATAATGTGTTCTAGCCAATCTTTGCAAGCATTCTATTTTAGTTGTGAAGATACAAGGATTGGTTTGCATCATTTCATTACAGTGCAGTGTAGCTTTATTACTGTTTACTATAGATTTGATATTAAGGCCTGGACCAATATTGAAAGCTGAAGGGATATTCTGAGGCATGTTGGGAATAATATAGTATGATATAGTTTAACAAATCAGTGTAACTCTGGGGGAATCTCTGAATATGCTGCTGACCGGTTAATGCCAAATGTATTTTTAGAAGGACTTTTCTTTTCCATTTTCTATTTCCTATACAGTTCATGCTTAGTTAATATTAGAGTGAATCTCCATCACCTTCATTCAGAGTTCATTTTTCTTTGTTTGGTCACTAAGCTTAATGGCTACGGTGTATTCATGTCTCACAATTTTCAAGAATAAATTTGAGTTATGCAAAATCGAAACTTTTTTTTGATGATTAATTTTTTTATTTTAGCTTGCGGGTGTTGTGGCGGTTGAGGTTACTGGGGGGCCCACCATTGACTTTGTCCCTGGTAGAAAGGTACAATATTGTAGCTTCTTGATTACATAGTTGGTTTCATAAATTGCTCTTAATTAATTACATGTCCATTTTTCTTTAGGATTCAAAAGTTTCTCCAAAGGAAGGGCGTCTTCCAGATGCCAAAAAAGGTACCTTTATCTATTCAGTTAATGATAACTTTGTAAAATCATGAAGCTGTTTATGATGACAGTTTTTGATAATTTGGTTTTTTGATGCTACATCATGCATGACTTGTAACCTCCAGGCAATGGTCACCAGGAAGTTTATTTGTGAATATTTAAAAAAATTTGACTTGATTATCGGTTCTGTTATCTAATTATGTTACGCTTTGATTACCCCAAGTTAACAGAGAAGAATGAACTGAGAGCATTTGGAATCTTATGTTCTTCATTTCAGTTTATAATGTTCATGTGATCTCTTTTATTTATTTTGGGGTTCCCTTTCTTGCATCTTAATGGTGTGTTCTTTAGTAATGCTTTTTTGCCATGGTCGTTTAAGATTGGCCGTGATGGAACATAATAAATTTCATAAAGCAGAATACCTCTAGATGGCACAGAGCTTGGGCTTACCCATTTTGAGGAAGATCTATTAGTGCGAAAAAATATTTCCATGGTAGAGTAGGTCCAATAGCTGCTCTATTTGAAATCTCATCTGCCTAAGCATTCAGATCACTGTAGTTTTTATTTTAGAGCTGAGAAATATTCAAGTTACTGTGCACATTATCAGTTGAATAGCTCATATATGACATTGCTTGGGTGGTAAATTCAACTTATCTTCTTATTTGGATGGTAGGCCCACCTCATCTAAGGGACATCTTCTACCGGATGGGTCTGTCTGACAAGGATATAGTAGCACTTTCAGGGGCCCATACTCTGGTAACTCAACATTCCTCTACCTATACCTAATATTTTGCATACTGGATAGATGAGTTAAATGTATTGATTCACTATTGTGGTGTAGGGACGAGCTCATCCAGAAAGATCAGGTTTTGATGGCCCTTGGACCAGGGAACCTCTGAAGTTTGATAACTCATACTTTGTGTAAGGCTTAAACCCTACTCAGCAAAATATTCTTTTTTATCTTCTTCATGGGAGTTATGTGGTGTTTATTTCAATCAATTGTTCACAATTGTTGTTGATTTTAGGGAACTACTGAATGGGGAATCAGAAGGGTTATTACAACTTCCATCTGACAAAGCTTTAGTTGAAGACCCTGAGTTCCGTCGCTATGTTGAGTTGTATACAAAGGTATTATACACTTCTCTTGACTAAATGACCCCATGTCAACTGGGCTTAATGCTGTAATGAAATATTATCGATTTTAGCAGACAATCACCTTTGTTGATGTTTCCTTATGTGCTAAATATGCAATGTCAATGCCTGAGTATTTAATATAGTTTTCTTATTACGGTGACAACCCATAGAACTGAATTAGCTTTTACATACTATTTGACAAAGCACACCTATGAACCTGTAGAGGTTGCAGAATCTGAGCCAGCCACCCACATGCTGACCCAATTATCAAATGAATCATCTAACCTGAGTCTAACCTCTCTTATGAATAGATTAGGTTTTGGATTAAGACTTGGATTTTTGGCCAACCTGAAACCTGGTCGATGATGTTACATATATTTCTGATTAATGTTTATCATGTTCATACTTTTAAATATTTGCTTGGTGACTAGTTGGGTATTGGATCAAACCTAACTTATTCCCAATACTATGCAGCAGCAACTAGGACCCCTTAAGGTTGGTATGACCACCTTGGAAGTTGGAAATAGGATATTGTGTCTGAATAAAGTTGTTTCCTGTCAAATTCCTAACTGTTACCCAACTCCTGAGGACCAGACTGTTGGAGTTGAATAAATTAGTTAGGTTTAGGATCAGAAGTTCATAGCTGGTTTGATTGAACTTGATGAGTTGACTTCTGTCATTATGTGATTCTTTTATACCAAGTTTCTCCTAATTAGCTTTCCCCCAAAGTAACGTCTTTTTGCCTCCCTAGATAATTATAGTCATAATTTGTTATTTGATCTTGTCCCAGCTTCTTTCTTCAAGTTATCCAATTTCGCAAGTATGATGATTTCCTACTTATTCTTCCCAATTTGTGGCCCATGGCAGGATGAGGATGCATTCTTCAAAGACTATGCAGCATCGCATAAGAAACTTTCGGAACTAGGGTTATCTCCAAGTTCCTCAAAAATAATTCAAAAAGACGGTAGCATATTGGCTCAAAGCGCAGTCGGAGTTGCAGTCGCTGCTGCAGTGGTGATACTAAGCTACGTTTACGAAGTTCGTAAAAGGATGAAGTGAACAAGATAGATTACTATTAAAATATTGAAATATGAAATGTACCATGTACTATCCCTTTATTGATCTCTACAATGTAGCCTGTATTCCCCCGGCCGAGTGCTGTGTAGTTCTTATATACTCATAACAATTCCTATAAGACTTGTGGGAGACATAAAATAAGCACTTTTCCTATACCCTTTTATTGGATTTGTCTATTATAGATGGTTTCCTGTTGAATTCACAAAATATTTGAGGGCTTATATCATGTATATTAGGGAGAGAAAAATATGTGAATATGAAGTAGGTAGATATTGTTTTTGCGTAAGTGAAATGGTTATTTAGCATATAAGTGATGCTACTAAAAACTTAAAATAATTAATTGAAGGAAAACTTTATCCTTAAGTGGGTCACTGAAACTGACACACCGCTAAATTGAAGAGTCCCACATGGAACGCCAGCCAAAGGGTAGGCTCACTCATCCATCTAATAGAATTTATATATATATATATATTGTTAAGAATGGTATTTGGGGTTGGCGGAGGGGGAGGGGGAGGGGGAGGGGGGAAAAGCATAAGATCCTAGGGATTAGAAGAATACCGAAGCAGATGACAGTCCACGTGGTAGATGTGCGGCTGTCACCAAAAAACACATTGATTCTCATATTGCCAATCCTGATCCAAACCCTTAACCAATCACGTAAATGAGAAGAAAATGTAAGTGTTTTATTCTGTTTTGTGGGCATCATGTGGGTTGTGTTGGGTGTTTAATTGTTTGTAGGGACACAACACAAAACACAAACAACCTAACAACCTAACTGGGTTGTCGTATTGGATGCAACACCACATGTATCATAAAAGGATCAATCTTCAACTAATTAATGAATTCTGGTATATGTTGAATCAATCATATATATTATATAAAGCTTAAAGAAATGCAGTTTGTGAAATAAGTGGGGAAGAGGAGAGAAGAACATATATATGGATAAAGCTCAGATAGAAAGTAGTAGTGCATAGAGGAAGGGAAATAAAAAGAAGAGGGCAGGTGGACTAGGTGCAGGGAGAGGGAGAGTCAGAAAGAAGGGGTAAAAAGTAGGTGAAATGAAATGAAATATATGGGCATTGAGATAATTATTACAAACAGGCCTATCATCTATGAAAACTACTTTGCCCATCAACTTTAACTCTTACCACCACACAACAACTTGAATTTGATGAGATAATACTACTGATTATGAGAGAAAGAGGGGGTCCTTTCTTTGTTGTGGGGGGTAACAAATAATATATGCAATTTGGGGTGAGATAACAACAAAAAGGTGAATCAACCCTTCCCCCTCTCTCTCTCCTAACCCAACTCAACTTAACCCTTGTTGTTGCCTAAACTTGCACCACAAGGTGGGGAGAAAAAAAAAAAAAAAAAAGAAGAAGTGGAAGGTGAACCAAGCCCACATACAACCACACCCACACTCATTTCATATCTTTTTATTTTTCTTTTCTTTCACCATCATCATCCTTCTTCCTTCCTTTAACCCAACCTCCAACTCTTCTGAAAACACATCTCTCTCTCTCTTCATGCATGATAGTGTACCAATAGAATAAAGAACCACAACTACCATGTCCATACTTGTACAAAAGAATTGCCAATCCACTTGTTACATTTCTTTTCCAAATCCCACTACAACTAACTATATATCTATATGAATATATCTCTTCCTTATAAATCCTGTTAATAACCTGATTAATCATTAAACTCACTCTTTAGTACACTACTATATATATATATATAATATATAAGTCTTAAAGACTGACAAAACTTTGTACTTAGTTGATCAATAAGGTAAATCTAATTTTAGATGCAATATACCATTAATCCGAAAAAAACCCAGTTGCCCCACAGTGTTAGTTCCAACAAGAGATAGATAAGAGAAGTCTAAATAGAATAGAGATATGGGTAAGTAAAATCATTAAATTGGAGAGATTTTTTTTTTTTTTTTTTTTTTTTTGTGGATTAAAAAGGGTAGTAAGATCCACATTGTCTTATGTCTATACTTTATTAATACCTTACTTTACACCTACCTAAAGGTTACCTATAGTTAATGTCCCTTTAACTTATTATATGCTAATATGCTAATATCCATCAAATTAAAGAGAGAAGGCCAGGCCACCACCAGCCACTCCCTCAAACCTGTCTCACCAACTCACATCTAGAAGCAATTACCTTTCTCTCTCTCTCTCTCTCTCTCTCTCTCTCTCTCTCTTTCCATTAGTCAACAGCCTATATAACTACTCATCGACTTCTCTCAAGGGCCGGCCTTAATGTTTCAGCAACAAGGAAAACAACAACAACAACAACAACAAGCTCTAGCTCTCTTCATTATTTCTGTTTCTGCTTCCAAAATTGAAAATCTATACTTGTACTACTACTAATTCTAGCTATTACTAGTTTCTACTACTACTTGTTTTGGTTATTATTATTGTTATCAATGGGAAGGTCTCCTTGCTGTGAAAAGGCTCACACAAACAAAGGTGCATGGACTAAAGAAGAAGACGATCGTCTTATTGCTTATATTAGAGCTCATGGTGAAGGCTGCTGGCGCTCACTCCCTAAAGCTGCTGGCCTTCTTCGATGCGGGAAAAGTTGTAGACTTCGTTGGATCAACTACTTGAGGCCTGACCTTAAACGTGGGAATTTTACTGAAGAAGAAGATGAACTTATTATTAAACTCCATAGCCTTCTTGGTAACAAGTGAGTCAAGTTCATTTCTTTTTTCATTTCAATTAACAAATATACCATTACAAACAAACCCTTTGAAAAATTTTTAGTTTTGATGGGTTATTTTCTTGTTTTCTTACAGATGGTCTCTTATAGCTGGGAGATTACCAGGAAGAACAGATAATGAGATAAAAAACTACTGGAATACACATATAAGGAGGAAGCTTTTGAACAGAGGAATTGATCCTGCAACTCACAGGCCACTCAATGAGCCACCTCAAGATGTCACAACACCAACTACAATATCTTTCTCTGCAGCTAAAGAAGAGATTATTATTAACAGTAATAATAATAAAGAAAAGAAAAATACAAGTGGGGGATTTGTTTGCAAAGAGGAGAATAATCATCATCATCAAGTATTAGTTCAAGAAAGGTGTCCAGACTTGAATCTTGAGCTGAGAATCAGTCCTCCATCATCACAACAAAACCAAACTGAGCCATTGACAAATGGAGTGAGAAGTAGTAGTCTTTGTTTCGCTTGCAGTTTGGGGTTACCAAATAGTAAAGATTGCAGTTGCATGAGTAGCATTGGAATTGGAATTGGAAGCAGTAGCACCAGCAACACTTGTTATGATTTCTTAGGATTGAAAGGAGGTGTTTTGGATTACAGAAGCTTGGAGATGAAATAAACAAACACATAACTGGGGTTGAATCATGTAGCTGAAGTCTGATGATGAAGATCAGAAAGGAGAGAATTGAATATGAGATTAATATAAATTAGTTTCAAATCTCTCCAATTATTTTTCCTTTTCTTTTTCTTTTTTTCTGATTGCTCTCTAATTTGTATGTTTATTTTTAATTAGTGAATAGTGGTACAGTACTAGTACAGATGATCAATCGGTGAACATTTTACATTTATTGGAGTATATTACGTATATATATAAATATAAATACATATTCTGTTCTTTAAATCTCTGCGTTTATTTTATCTCCATTTGAGTGCTGTAGCAAAGTCCTTTTCTCTTGGTTTTTCCCACTCTTTTCCAAGATAAAAGTGGTAAAAGTTAGGGTTTGTCAGATCCCCCACCCACCAGAACGTCAAAAGGGCCATGCTATATGATTGTCTTTTGGTACTACCAGTATATATATATATATACATATTTTAATATTTTCTCTATTTGTAACAACTACTTATTATCATGTTCATGTGTAGGACAGTAGGAGAGATTCATCTCTACCTTTTATCGAACACACAAATTTTTTAAAGATTAGTTTAACTTCTCCAGCTCTTTTTTGAAGAAAATTATCTTTATATATATAACATGTTGATTCATGTGACTATATATATAAGATGATTAGCTTCTCAGTTAGACATCAGTTTTCTCTTTTTTTTTTTTAAATTTTGCCATGTTTTGAGACTGCTTTTATTTTATTATATTTGATTCTTTGAAGGGTTTGTCCTTTATAGAAAAAAGTAGAATTTCCATGTACAAAGAAATGGATAAGCAGTGAGAGGAGGAGAAATGATGAAGAAGATGGAGTGGTGGGTAACCTATCTCTTCCACCAGATCAATAAATAAAATCTTATTATTTATTATAAAATGCGTGAAGAAACTAAAATTGGCATGGCATGGCCTGGCCATAGTACCGTCCTTCTACCAACCAAACATTAAATTATCAACCAACCCCACAATCAAATTTAAACTTGGAAAAACCCTAACTAGGTTTTAAATTTTATTGCTTTGTTTCTTTCAAGGCAGGAGGAGAGATTATTAATATGGATAGTAATCTTAGTATCTCCTTTTTGTTGTTCAAAACGTTTTGGATTAGGTTTAGGTTTATATTTTTTGCTTTTGCCCCCAACTCGACGACGGGTCGATTCTGTCTCTTCATTAATAGTCATCTTTCTTTCTTTCTATCTACATATTTGGTTTTTGGTAACAACATGCCCTTGTCTGTCGTCTTTTCCATGGCCCCCCCATTCTTATCTTTACTATTGAAATTTTAGTGCATGCATGCTTTTTCATTTCTTCAACCACTGTTGCACCCCATTTATGAGCTGCACAGTAGAAAACGTTTTGATGTTTTAAAACGTTTTGTCTCCTTTGCTTTTCTGGTTTCTTATCAGCTTGCTTTGATATGTGTTATCACATTTACCCCGGAGGTTCAGGTCCATTAGGGTCTAAATCCTGCCAAATAGAATACTGAAATTTACTCTTTGAATATTGGGTGATCTAATAGTAGAAGAGCAAAAACAGGTTTCATGTTCTAGATACTAATAGAGATGGTCACTAGGGTTTTTTTCTGATCAATAATTCTAGAGTTTTGGAAGATTAGTTGAGACAAACGCAAGTTAGTTCGGACACCCGTCATAGTATATTTGATAAAGTCTAGTAAGTGTTTACTTTGGATATATTTGAAGATAGAAATGAGATAAAGAATTCGGCTTTAAGCGTCAGCTTCTTGTATGGTAAAATAAAATTAATAAGAACACGACGGTTCAAAATGAAAACCTGGCCAATTGTCCAAGTTGTATAGAGAGATACAATGGATATGAAGGAGGTGTAATTAAAATATTGTTGACTTAAACGTTATAATTAATTGATTAAATTAGTATAAATCAGTAATTAATTAATAATAAATTAGTTCTACAAATCTACCAAACAAAATTTTACCTAGTTTAGGTGTCGATATTTCTCGAGTTGGATTCTCGAAATGGGCAAACAATTGTATGGTGCGTCACAATTATGAATCGGAGAAAAGTACTTAAACCAAACTAATAGTAATAGGTCATCATATATTTATAATTATAATTAGAGTAAACANCAGTAGGAGAGATTCATCTCTACCTTTTATCGAATACACAAATTTTTTAAAGATTAGTTTAACTTCTCCAGCTCTTTTTTGAAGAAAATTATCTTTATATATATAACATGTTGATTCATGTGACTATATATATAAGATGATTAGCTTCTCAGTTAGACATCAGTTTTCTCTTTTTTTTTTTTTAAATTTTGCCATGTTTTGAGACTGCTTTTATTTTATTATATTTGATTCTTTGAAGGGTTTGTCCTTTATAGAAAAAAGTAGAATTTCCATGTACAAAGAAATGGATAAGCAGTGAGAGGAGGAGAAATGATAAAGAAGATGGAGTGGTGGGTAACCTATCTCTTCCACCAGATCAATAAATAAAATCTTATTATTTATTATAAAATGCGTGAAGAAACTAAAATTGGCATGGCATGGCCTGGCCATAGTACCGTCCTTCTACCAACCAAACATTAAATTATCAACCAACCCCACAATCAAATTTAAACTTGGAAAAACCCTAACTAGGTTTTAAATTTTATTGCTTTGTTTCTTTCAAGGCAGGAGGAGAGATTATTAATATGGATAGTAATCTTAGTATCTCCTTTTTGTTGTTCAAAACGTTTTGGATTAGGTTTAGGTTTATATTTTTTGCTTTTGCCCCCAACTCGACGACGGGTCGATTCTGTCTCTTCATTAATAGTCATCTTTCTTTCTTTCTATCTACATATTTGGTTTTTGGTAACAACATGCCCTTGTCTGTCGTCTTTTCCATGGCCCCCCCATTCTTATCTTTACTATTGAAATTTTAGTGCATGCATGCTTTTTCATTTCTTCAACCACTGTTGCACCCCATTTATGAGCTGCACAGTAGAAAACGTTTTGATGTTTTAAAACGTTTTGTCTCCTTTGCTTTTCTGGTTTCTTATCAGCTTGCTTTGATATGTGTTATCACATTTACCCCGGAGGTTCAGGTCCATTAGGGTCTAAATCCTGCCAAATAGAATACTGAAATTTACTCTTTGAATATTGGGTGATCTAATAGTAGAAGAGCAAAAACAGGTTTCATGTTCTAGATACTAATAGAGATGGTCACTAGGGTTTTTTTCTGATCAATAATTCTAGAGTTTTGGAAGATTAGTTGAGACAAACGCAAGTTGGTCCGGACACCCGTCATAGTATATTTGATAAAGTCTAGTAAGTGTTTACTTTGGATATATTTGAAGATAGAAATGAGATAAAGAATTCGGCTTTAAGCGTCAGCTTCTTGTATGGTAAAATAAAATTAATAAGAACACGACGGTTCAAAATGAAAACCTGGCCAATTGTCCAAGTTGTATAGAGAGATACAATGGATATGAAGGAGGTGTAATTAAAATATTGTTGACTTAAACGTTATAATTAATTGATTAAATTAGTATAAATCAGTAATTAATTAATAATAAATTAGTTCTAGAAATCTACCAAACAAAAGTTTACCTAGTTTAGGTGTCGATATTTCTCGAGTTGGATTCTCGAAATGAGCAAACCATTGTATGGTGCGTCACAATTATGAATTGGAGAAAAGTACTTAAACTAAACTAATAGTAATAGGCCATCATATATTTATAATTATAATTAGAGTAAACAATTTGTTTCCCGTCAAAATAATGACTTAATGATACTTTTAAAAAATAATTTTATTATCTAAATTTATATTCTATTTTTTAATTTCGGTGTCATTGCTATCCCACACTATCATCATTCTCTTTCTCGATCATCACTCACTATAATCCTTCAAACCTTATTCTTGTCGAGGGTGTCAATCGAGCGATTAGGGTTTACGTAGCAGCCTCTCCCAAGTCAAAGTTTGATAAATCCTAACCATCAAAATTTAATCTTCTACCACCAAAAGACTGATTAGTCTCTCGTTTTCAAAAGCTCCAATAGTCTAGATTAAGTTTGTTCTCTAATCATAGTTGGAATATAAATTTGAATAATAAAATGATATTTTAAAAATTTATGAATGAGAAAAATATCATTAAATCATTTTTAGGTGAAAAAAAGTTGCTTGCTCTTATAACTAAACCTAAATACAAATCGAAGAGTTAATGATAATTGATGAATTGAGAACCATATTATAAAATAAATGAATAGGAATTGTGGTAGATGGAGTATAATAAGTGGGGACTGGGGAGTGACCCAAAAAGAGTAAATCAAAAATAAATGCAGAACTACCAACTGCAATTAAGTGAGAGTCATGTCACTGGGGTCCGATGAATTTTGATCTGACCTCTCACTAAATATTTGGCTGCACCTTTCATGAACCACCCAAGAACCAAAATAATAACAATAATAATGATGGATGTTATACCAACTTTATATTAAAATCAATTATAGGGATGAGTGTTGAGTTGGTGAATTAAACAAGAGAGGATTATTATATTATATAGTTTTGATTAGGGTATAATCACCCAAAGAAGAAAAATGACATTGAGTTAGTAGCTATTTTATATATATAGTTTGAAATCAAGATCCAAAAGAGAATGGCCAATTCCCAATTAGAAAAAAAAAAAGCTTTTTCCCTTTTCTTTTTCAAAGGTGTTAGGTACAGACATTAGAACCTTCCATCAGATATTTATTCAATTCTTTCTCTCTCTCTCTCTCTCTCTCTCTCTTTTACTTTCCAAGAGAATTATACAAGAAGCCAGCCAATTTTAAAAGTAATCCTATCAGTTTACGTCCATCTTAACTTATTTTTTGAGATCTTAAAATTTTTGGTTAAATAAAAATTTCAACGACTACCCTTATTAAGTATTAACAACTAAAAAATGATTCGAACTTAAAACCTTTTAAATAATTCACTTAAAAGTCTTTATTAAACCGTTCCATCACACAAATTTAACTTTATTTTACCTAAATCCTTCGACTTCCACCAACATCTAATCACATGCATCACCCTTCATGTGGGGTGGGTCCATATTTTACCTAATACACCCATCAAGCTTCTATTATTTAACGACATTTTCACATAAATAATAAAATATTATTTGTATCTATTGTATATACGGCTAAAAGATAAGAGTGTATAAGTGAAACATATACTTATTCTATAATTGTTTTGTATATATGGCTAAACGATAAGAGTATATCATATTACAGTAAGTGAAACATATGTTTATTCTATAATTGTTTAATTATATACGAAAGTTTGTTTAAATATATATATATATATAATTTGGTATTTTTTTAATAATAGATATCAAGAGGCAATTGGTGCTCATGCTCCAAAAAGATGGTACCATTTCCTAAAAGTAGGTACACCTTCCATTCCTTGTTACTATCAAAAGCAATTTTGAATTACAATAGTGGGTTTTTTTGTTGAATAAGATTAGGGATTTTTAATCAACCCTTGGATGGTGTCAGATGATATAATAGGAAGGTCTTAAGTTCGATTTATCTCGGTTATTAATATGGATCTTTATTAAACGGTTTATTAAGTCGTTAACATCAAGGTCTTTGAAGATTAGTTGAGGTAATTGGTAAAAAAAAAAAAAAAAGATTAGGGATTTTCTTTTTTACAATTTTTACTTGTTTGGTGATTCAAATAGATGGGATAAATTAATGAACACTCTATAAAACTAAATAAAGAGAGGAAAAAGAGTGATGGCAGAGATGTAAATAATTATAAAAGAAAGGGCAAAGAATTACAAAGTTGTAAACGTCCGCATCCCACACGCCACCAACTCCACTCTTTTTGGGCGGTAGTTGGCAGCCGTCCGACGTAGGCTTCATGTGCGCGGTTGCGGCGGCGGGCCCACGGGCTGTCACTCTCTCTCAGTCGCACTCTCATCATAAAAACCCCATTTGGGCCCCCACCACCTCATTATAATTGAGTTTCAGATCCAACTTCTTTTTTCCTTCCTTATCTCTGCATCTCTTTTTTCTTTTTCCAAAATTCTATTTATGGGATACAATAACTAATTCAATATTTATATTTTCATTAATGTAAAATTTAATAATATAATTTAATTTAAAAAAATGGTGTATAAATTATCTTGGGTTATAAAAATAATACTACTGAAATGGGTGACGACCATTTTTGTTAATATTTTAATCCAAGTCAATCACATGGCCGTCTTCATCCATTGTGTAAGGACAATAATGTAGAGCAAGTCAAGCACATGCCCCTTAAAATTAATATAATATTCACACATATGTACAAAATACTTACAATAATAAATATAATTATTGGTATAATTATAAAGAGTGCGCAAGTCACACAAAGGCGCAGGATAGCAAAAGCCTAGCTGGTGGAAAAGTGAAGATAGTTTGGTGAGATAAATATATATGACGAAATAAGAAGAATGTAATGTACGTGTGTGGCTGAAATGTATGAACGTTGATATGGGTTAGGTGGTGGTCGATCGTTTGATTATTTTTTGAGTGTGATGGATCCCGATTTCTACCTTCATCAGTCAACTATACCTCTCTCTTTCACTATTCTATATAATAATTGAACCGCCTTATAATTACAAACTTCCTTTCTTCCAATAATAGTATGGACGGTGTCATATCTCGTGTTCGAATCCATCCAATAGGCAATTTCATATGTCGGGTCTATTCGAGTAAAAATTGTCTGTTTTAGGTTTAGGTTTACAAATATCTGTTTTAGGTTTCACACAAACATCCTTCACTCAAAATACGTTTACTAAATTATGGATATTCAATACTTCTAAATTGAATCTTGAACTTTTCGACTCACGATGTGAGATATGACAGATAAAATCAATATTGTATAGAAAAGTTAAATCTTAACCTCGTCAATGAGAGTTAACTTAACTATCACTAGGTGGTTTGATGGCATAAGAACAAAAGGAGGTTTCATGAACTCTTAAATTCGAGCCCCCTCAAACACTAATGGGAGGTTCCATGAGCAAAAAGAGGTTATATTAGACTTTTCTGCTCACGATGTGAGATATGACTAATAGAATTAATGTTTTATAGAAAAATTCAATCTTATCCTCATCAATGAGAGTTAATTTAACTACCATTGGGCAGTTTGATGATAAAACAAAAAAAAAAAAGTTTTATGAGTTCTTGAGTTCGAGTCCCCTTAGGCCTTAATAGGGGTGGTCACTATAGCTTTTACCTGACTGACAATTTCAAGGTTTCAATAATTAGTTGAGGTGTACACAAACTGATCCGAACACTCATGGTGATTAAAAAAAAAAAAAAATGAGAGTTAAGGTTTATAGGAGTATAGTTAATGAATTAGAGGGTGGGTATAGTTAGTTGTTGTAGGCATGTTAGGATGTTCAAAACTTTAATGGAAAAATCATAAATCTCCCCACCTGCCCAACATCTTCTAGCACTATCTTAAAAATCAAATCTTGTACATGATAGTATGTATAAACGTACACAAACACAAACACAATTTTATCCAATTAGGTATGAGATTTTCATTTGGAAATTATTATGAAAGATGGCTCCACATACTGTCAATGATCATGACCACCAGAATTCATAATATATCATATTAATATTTATTCAATCTTAATCCTTTGTTCTTCCATTTGCATGCTCTTTTCCATCTATCTATTTTATGAGTCAACTTGAGTGAGACATTATGTGGGTCTATGGAATACTTTTCTTTTCTCATCATACAAGGAAAAATAATAATAATACTAATAATTAATATTTCACAATCATCGTTATCATATCATTAGCGAAAGAAATTTAGGATTCAATTTATAAGATTTAAAAGGACAAACAAATTCGTAGGAATTTAGGCCCAAATAAATCAAAACCACTAATGTTTTAGACCTTTGAAGATGAAGACATCGTTGAGTCTCGACCAAAAAGAACCAATATTTATGTAGTTGGATCTTGAAAGTTACAGGTCAATCAATTGATCTATTATATATAATTCTTGTTTCCTTTTTTCATGTATTAATCAAGCATTAGTTTAATTAACTTCAGGCCGTGTTTAGTGCTGTAGCAGTGCATCAAACTTTACTCACTTTCCCATTTGCATAGGGCATTGCATGGATTTGAAAGTGGTTTGGAAATGCACAAAACAAAAATAGAAAATGCATCTCAAAGAAATCCTTCGCTTTTGAAAGAAAATCTATGACAAAGTTGCAAAGTCATGATGAATCACAAGACTAATTGTATCCCGAAAATAAAATTCAAAGTCACTTTAGAATGACAAAAAGTTTTGAGATGTTTTGTGGACTTTTTTTTTTAAGAGTTAAATGACCTTTTCCCAACCAAAATATGACTTGATGACACTTTCCCACCCTCAAACTTTTAAAATACAACTTTACCATAAAAAAATTTATATTCCTCTAACAATTTCCATTAAATACATTATGAGGACGAAAATACCCCCACCAAAGATTAACTCTTAATCACCGATGACCGCAATGTGCTTCAGCCAAATTCTAGCATTGGAAATTGGCGATGTTAGGAAAGCAATTGGGGTCAAGAAACCTGGGGGTTTTATAGGGGAAGGGCCGATGAGTCTGTGGGTGGTGACAAGAGCAATTTTGGTCATTGAAATCTGGCTTGAACAAAGAGAGGCGCATATTAGCAAGGGGTGGTGCACCTTAGCAACGTTGTAGCACCGATTTCGACGTCCAAAATCACTTATGAGACCACCTATCTACTAAACCCACGCCTCCCTTTCCTTTCATATCTCTCCTTTTTCACCGGTTTTTGCACTTTTTTTCTTTTCTTAATCACTAGTTCCAAACCCAATTCCAGCAAACTTTGACCACCAAAATCCAAGCTACCATTGCCCAAAGACTCACCAACCTCTCTACTACANTACATCAGTTAGTTAGAAGACGATGGTCTTGATTGCTTATATAGCATTACAACAATTTCGGCTCCGTTTGATTCACTCTTCCAAATAGCATTATAAGTTTTCCCAATAAAGTTAAACAGTGAAATTGACTTATTCTCAAAATATTATTTTATATTATTCAATTTCTTTTAAATCCCCCTAAATTTGTTAATTTAACTGAACACCCCCAATTTTTTTTTTAGAAATTGCAAAAACACCCCAACAACCCATATTTACCTAATTCTGACCACCACTGCCGGAAGCTGGCAGCAATCTGGTATAATGGCATACTACCGACCGAATCTAGCCTGTAGTGTGCTGATCTAGCCTTTTCTGGCCAGATCCATGGTGGATATATCCGGAAAAGGCCAGATCTATGACCAAAGATCTGGCCATCAACGACCAGATCTTTGGCCGTAGCTAGCCGTCAAGGACAGTTAAGATATGGTTGTCGTTGACCATCATCGACAACCATATCTTTGGCCGTCGTTGATGACTAAATGCGGTCAGATCTAGCCAGTCAGATCCACCGTGGATCTGGCTGGAAAAGGCCATATCGGTGCATGACCGGAAAGATCCAGTCGGTCATGCACCGATATGGCTACTCCAGCTACCTTTCGGTGGTGGTGACCGGCTGTCCGTATTTAATAGGTGGGTTGACGGTGTTTTTGTTAACTTTTAATAGTTTATTATAGGGGTGTTTAGTAAATAAACAAACACAAATGATATTTTTGTTAATTTTTAAATCCTACATCGTAATACCCACCTAATTTTACCTTTTTTTAAATTTTATTCTAAAAAATATTAGAATAATGAACCAATCGAGCCTTAGTCACTTAGATACATTTTTTCAAAACAAAACCGTGTGAGTACCAATACCCAAAGCGGACAATATTGAGCTATATGCACCATAGAATTTAAAACCTCAACATTTACAACTCGGAAAAATTCTTTAAACATGAGTTGAGAGGAGATTTTTTATTATTAATAAAATGAGTTTTTAATAATTGCGAATCTCTTAGGGTCCTTAATAAAAACTTCTTCTTATAAATGTGGCAAATATGGCCAGTGAAATACTTACTTCCAGCAGAGCACGAATTGCTAACTTCACAGTTTCTTGCCCAGAAGTTTCCTTATAATTTTTCTCCAGAAACTCTCGCAGTGAATTTGAATTTCTACCAGTTGCACTGGCTTTCCATGCAGAAAATGTTCCTGAAGGATCAGTCTGATAAAGAGATGGATTACCAGAGTAGGTCAAATCCAACAATCAAGGTTGAAAGACCAAATGGTCTCACACCACCACTCTGTGTATACTTCTGCTGTAGACCAGCTATATAACGGGTTATATATTCAACAGTTACAGGATCCTCAACTGTCACCATGCTCTGACATTCAATGCGTGCTTTGTTTATCAAGACACGTGCATCTGCTTTCAGCCCAGCACAAGCCAATGCAATATGTCATCCAAAGAAACAATCTTCCTAATCATTCGCAGCAGAAACATAAAGTATACACACCAATTAAATTCTAAGGAACTGAATACAATAAACTAATGAAAACACAATACCAAAGATATAAACATCTTAAAATTAAAAAAATTCTCTTTTTATTTATTTTAATTTAGGAAGTAATGGTACATTTTCGAGAATGTAAGATGGCACCTATCTAGAATGACTTAAGGGAATGCTGCTGATAGTTGGCCATGTCCAAGCCCAGCTGTGAACGCTAGTAATTAATGAATGATTTTGATTTCTGAGACTCAAAAAAGCACAGAACTGAGATACTGTTTGAGTAATGAGCGAAAGCAAACTATATATCCTCAAATGTATATAACTGTACTAAGGCATACATAGCATGACTTTTTTTTTCATTCATTGAATAAAAAGAATAAGAAAGAAAGATGGCGAAATAATTGAATTGAATGGCATCAATATCACAAACATGCCTTCAAATCAATATAATCATAAAAGCATGCACTCTTCAACCTCCTATGGTATAATGTCTCATCCCAGCAGTGTAGTTTAAACTTATAGGCATTTTATAAGACTGCATAAGTCAACTTCTACCTGGAAAACAACTTTTTGGTACATATTCTTCATTGCTCAAAAGAAATCATATCACAATAAACCATTAAACCTGAGACTACACTGGAAATTTAAAAGTTCAAGAATTCTCATATGCGGACGTCTCCAATACTTTTTAAATCCAAACTCAACTCTCAACAGAAAGAATTAACGAATATGCAAAATTTTTACTTCACTTAAACATTTAAAGTTCAAATTTTAGCCCACAAACGTTCAAATTCGTACTAGTATTCAATTTTAGAATGGTAAAGTCACAATTTCAACTAACATAATCAATTCATAATCCAAATCACAACACTTAAAATACATAAGCTCAGAACGATCACTAATTCCAGTAAACAAAAGCGGAACTTAGCTTATTATATAAACTACCTGGAGTCTTGGAGCTTAGCGGTGATTCTTCTTCTCGACGCCGAGGACGACGATATCGGTTCCACGTACTCCACTGCGGGTTCCCCTTACGGACGGCTTCCAAAGCGTTTCCACCTGGATAGATGCCCGTCCGGAGAAAACACCGTGATCGCGCGATCGTATCGAGCCATTTTTGTTCCCTTGTTTCGTTTGTTTTTTTTTTTTTGATGTTTTGGGTTGGGTAGCTTGCGATCTGGTTTTGAACAAACAGTGTAGTGAGCTTCTTGGGGACAAGAAGACAGTTGAAACGACCAGTTTAATTCCCCTCACTCAAACGACGTCGTTTAAGAGAATTCGGACTAATCTTGTCTATGTAGTGACCATGGAGAGTCTAGGGTGAGCACGGGTAGCGGGTAAATCAGATTATGATACGGAACCAGAATCGGAATCAAATCTTACTAGAACCAATACTGTGCGGATAGGTTCTTCCATTTTTTTGGAACCGATACTGTGTAATTCGGTTCTTACATGTGAGGAAATCGGAACTGAAACTGGAACTAGGAAAAAAGAACCTACAGCTGATTACGTGTTTGGAACCTAGACTAATAAATATCGGTGAAGAATAGGGAGTTATTATAATTTTACAAATAAAAAAATTTAAAATGAAAAAAGTTAAATTTTTAAATAACCTTTAAATAAATATAGTTATACTTATTACATATAAACTACACCATTAAAAACTTTAATATATTATAATTATTAATATAAAATTTTGATTAATTAAGTGTATAATGGAATTATGACCGTTAAAAGAATTATTTTTAAATAAAATAGTATATTTATTAAATAATAATATATTTTATTTATTTACTTCAATTATCAAGTTTAAGTATATCATTACATTATAGTTAATAATTACTTAATTAATTATAAGTTTATACACTTACATTAGTAATTTAGTACATTACTTAATTAAATATAAAATTTAATTAATTATAACATTACATTATAATTTATAGTATATATATAATTAATTATATCATTATTATAAACAAATAATTACTTAATTAAATGATTAAAATTAATTAATTATAATATACAATTAAAGATTTACAGTATGATTACTCAATTCATTATAACTTAAATTATAGTATGACCATATAATTAAATGATTACTTAATTAATTATGACATTATATTAAACATTAGTAATTTACTATATTCACAATCTTAATTAATAATTAAAATTTAATTAATTATACATAAATTATAATTTATAGTATGATTTAACATTACGTTATAAACAAATGATTACTTGTTAATTATAACATTCATTATAAACTAGTACAATACTTATTAAATGATTAGAAATTTAATTAATTATAATATTATATTAAAGATTTATAGTATGATTACTTAATTCATTATAACATTACATTTAGTTTGATCATGTAATTAATTATAACATTACATAATTAAATGATTTTTTTATTATTATGACTTATTATAAATATTAATTTCCCAATTAGCACAATACTTAATTAAATGATTAAAATTTAATTAATTATAACATTAATTATAATTTATAATATGATTACTTAATTAATTATACATTCTATTATAAACATTAGTACAATACTAATTAAATGATTAGAAAGTTAATTAATTAAAACATTACATTATATTAATAATTACTTAATTAATTATACATACATACATTATAATTACTTAATTAATTAACATTACATAGTTAAATGATTATTAATTAATTATAATTTATAACATTACATTATAAACATTAGTAATTTACACATATAATTATTATTGAATGATTAAAAATTTAATATTATAACATTACTATAGATTTATAGTATGATTACTTAATTAATTATAATATTCTTATAACATTAGTACAATACTTAATTAAATAATTGAAATTTGATTAATTATATATTAAATTATAGATTTATAGTATGATTATTTAATTAATGTTTGTGTTTGGTTTTGATTGAGGAATTTTATGTGAATTGTGATGAATTGATTGAATTCAAGTGTTGCCTAGAGATTAAAAGATTTATAAGTCACATTGGCACAATGAATGAGTAATCAAATTTGTTAGGGGTGTATTAAAACTTTTAAGGTATTTTGTTATTTTTAAACTAATAAGGGGGTAATTGATTTTATAGGGTACCCGGGAAAGGACCGGAGCCTACATTTTAGGTTCTAGTTCCTTGAATTTAAGAATATGCTCTGCAGTTTTGGTTCGGTTCCTTTTTTAGAACCTGTATTGTGCAATTCTGGTTCCCCCAAAATGCAGGGTACCCGACCGCTCACCCCTAGATGAGTCGTGGCACAATTTTTTTCCTTTATAATTCGAAAATTTTCGGGATTTATTTTGTAAACCCGAGTTTGAAATTGAATTTCATGTCAAACTCTCATTTTGTGAAAAACAGTAAACATAACTTTGATGATATAAGTATTTATGAAGAGATTTAAACTTCAGACCGTTGGTGCGAAAATCCTATATCAATCCACCTAAACCGTTAGATTATGATCGATAAATTTCTGAAAAACATGAGTAAACGGCAACCTTAACATATACAAAGAAATATAATAAAATAAAACATTATCAATCAAAATTTTGATTTTTTTTGCTTCTCTTGTTGGAACAAAACAA
Organism: Pistacia vera; assembly: GCF_008641045.1. Lineage (NCBI taxonomy): Eukaryota > Viridiplantae > Streptophyta > Magnoliopsida > Sapindales > Anacardiaceae > Pistacia > Pistacia vera. Next base: position 533,400 of record NW_022195577.1, on the reverse strand, counting down.
AAGTACTCACGTGAAATTCACAATTTATATGGAGGATGATGATGAGTGGAGATCTTAGGTTTAGGTTTAGGTTTAGGAGGAGGATAAGTCATTGTTTATGTATGTAAAAGGTTTAGCGTAGCCACACTATCTCTACTAGGCCTTCTTCATCTTCTTCTTCATAAAATAAATGTAAAACAAAGAGTACGTGATGTTCATTCTTATTCTGGTTCTCATTATCTACATGATGCCCACTTTTTTCCAAATTATGATATAAAATTAAATGGGATATTTCTATACATTTGGATTGTCAAACTCATTTTACAGATGCAATCTCTCTGGACATTAATACCATACCCAATCATTCTACCAATAGATTTAGAGAATTTGGATCTTTACCTTTTCTAGAAGGGTTTTTACCTAACGTGTTAGGAACATTTTATTTTATTTTATCTTTTTTATAGATCTTCAAAACTAAAATCTTTTCTCTTAACGTGTTCAAGGACCCATAATTTCCTTTTTTTTATCTTTTATAGATCTTCGAGACTAATTACCTCCTTTTACCTGCACATGTGCATCTACCTAACATGATCCTCTCGAATTTGATTAATTTTTTTATTGAGCAATACTATATTTACAATCAAATCTCATAAATCCAACGTAATAACTTGTCATTGGTCGGTTCACAATGAATCTAGCCTGTCAAATTGAGAGCTGACCATTTACAAATAATCATGTCAAAACCGTAAAGAAAGTTTGTAAGATTAAGTTATAAACCACTTTACATAGATAAAGATTGATTTTTTCCTTCATGTACTGCAGCCCCATCAAGACATTTTAATTTCTATTTGATCTTCTTGATCATGCAAGTTCCTTGTCAAGAATTGATGCGTTTCCAAGCACATTTTGAGAAGCATTCATCCATTGAGGTATGAAATGACATAAAAAAAGTTGCCCACTTCTTTTTCTTTTTTTTTTGTTTTTGTTTGGTAACACAGATAAGTACCATCAGTGAAACAGTAATGTGCCCACTTGCAAAAAAACTTAACAACTTTTTTGGCAAGTGGGCAGATTTGAGCATTGTCCAATATCCTAATGCCCAACAAATTCATTAATTAGCACACCCAGAAGAGAAAAAATAGTGTTTTTGATTCAATAAAACTAGGTTGCTCTAGAAGGGGCCTTTTTTTGCAGCCTCTTCTGCTGCTTTCTCTGCTTCAATCTCAGTGACAATGGCATCGATTTCCGCTTCTTCAAGCTGCCGCAGGCCATGCTCTTTTGTCATCACAGCGATTTCTATGTTCTTACCCCCACTCTCAACAACCTAAGTGTATATGCAACACAAAGTGTAAGTTAATGCAGCTGAAAAGAGAGCCTGGCATGACATAAAATTATTTACTATGTGAACTTAGAATAAACAACTAGGCAATACACTAAATGAAAGACAAACTAAACTGAATAGCGCAAATTTATGCCCCATTAAATAGATATACAGAAGAATGAAATTTGCTAAGCAGAAACTGCTATACACGATTATCCCTAGTTATATACATGATATAGTTCTTCAAATACTTTGGTCATCGGACTTGTAACAAAGTGAAACTTACCTAGCATAATTCTTCTCATATGCAGTGCAATTAGTTAATTGTTCCATAACGTCAAAAGTGTAATCACACTACTTTGAAGTATGAGGCCAGGTAAACGTAGGTTTTGAATACACTACTAGAAAAGAATCTCATATCTACGATATAAGTTTTGGATACCCTACATAAAAAGAATCTCATATCTAAGAACTGAAAACGTAGGCATTAATGATGATGGTTGCATACGAAAATAAAAAGTCAAAGATGGGATACAAAAGTTTGACCATGTAAATGTAAGTTTTGAAGACCCTACTTTAAAAAAACCCTGTATCTACTAACTGAAACTGCAAACAATAATGAATGAATAGTTGCATACTAAAATTGAGATAGGCGACAAAATTAAGGCCAGGTAAATGTAGGTTTGAAAATTCTTCTTGACAAGAATATTGTATCTACTAACTAAAAATCTAGACATTAACGAAGAATAGTTTCAAAATAAATTAACAAGATTCAAAGATGAGATACAAGTAAATCTAGACACAAGTACATCTAGATAACTGATTTTTTACTAAATTTTTTGGGTAATTATTAGGTACCTCTTGAAAGATTTGCAGTATTCATAGAAGCCTACTGTTATTAATTATTATTAACATAGTGTTTATTTTAGAGGAGATTTTTATTATTATTAATAAAAATGAGTTTTTAATAATTGCGAATCTCTTAGGGTCCTTAATAAAAAACTTCTTCGTTATAAATGTGGCAAATATGGCCAGATGAATAACTTACTTCCAGCAGAGCACGAATTGCTAACTTCACAGTTTCTTGCCCAGAAGTTTCCTTATAATTTTTCTCCAGAAACTCTCGCAGTGAATTTGAATTTCTACCAGTTGCACTGGCTTTCCATGCAGAAAATGTTCCTGAAGGATCAGTCTGATAAAGAGATGGATTACCAGAGTACGGGTCAAATCCAACAATCAAGGTTGAAAGACCAAATGGTCTCACACCACCACTCTGTGTATACTTCTGCTGTAGACCAGCTATATAACGGGTTATATATTCAACAGTTACAGGATCCTCAACTGTCAGCCTATGGCTCTGACATTCAATGCGTGCTTTGTTTATCAAGACACGTGCATCTGCTTTCAGCCCAGCACAAGCCAATGCAATATGATCATCCAAAGAAACAATCTTCCTAATCATTCTGCAAGCAGAAACAAATAATAAGTATACACACCAATTAAATTCTTAAGGAACTGAATACAATAAACTAATGAAAACAACAATACCAAAGATATAAACATGCTTTTAAAATTAAAAAAATTCTGCTCTTTTTATTTATTTATTAATTTAGGAAGTAATGAGTACATTTTCGAGAATGTAGAGATGGCACCTATCTAGAATGACTTAAGGGAATGCTGACTGAGATAGTTGGCCATGTCCAAGCCCAGCTAGTGAACGCTAGTAATTAATGAATGATTTTGATTTCTGAATGACTCAAAAAAGCACAGAACTGAGATACTGCGTTGAGTAATGAGCGAAAGCAAAACTATATATCCTCCAAATGTATATAAGCTGTACTAAGGCATACATAGCATGACTGTTTTTTTTCCATTCATTGAATAAAAAAGAAGAGAGAAAGAAAGATGGCGAAATAATTGAATTGAATGGCATCAATATCACAAACTATGCCTTCAAATCAATCTAATCATAAAAGCAATGCACATCTTCAACCTCCTATGGTATAATGTCTCATCCCAGCAGTGTAGTTTAAACATATAGGCATTTTAATAAGACTGCATGAGTCAACTTCTACCTCGAAAAACAACTTTTTGGCACATATTCTTCATTTGCTCAAAAGAAATTCATATCACAATAAACCATTAAACCTGACGACTACACTGGAAATTTAAAAGTTCAAGAATTCTCATATGCGGACGTCTCCAATACTTATTTAAATCCAAACTCAACTCTCAACAGAAAGAATTAACAGAAATTGCAAAATTTTTAGTTCACTTTAAACATGTAAAGGTTCAAAATTTTAGCCCACAAACGTTCAAATTCGTACTAGTAAGATTCAATATTTTAGAATGGTAAATGTCACAATTTCAACTAACATAATCAATTCATAATCCAAATCACAACACTTAAAATAACATAAGCTCAGAACGATCACTAATTCCAGTAAACAAAAGCGGAACTTAGCTTATATATATAAACTACCTGGAGTCTTGGAGCTTAGCGGTGGATTTCTTCTCGACGCCGAGGACGACGATATCGGTTCCACGTACTCCAACTGCGGCGTTCCCCTTACGGACGGCTTCCAGAGCGTATTCCACCTGGAATAGATGCCCGTCCGGAGAAAACACCGTGATCGCGCGATCGTATCGAGCCATTTTTGTTTCCCTTGTTTCGTTTGTTTTTGTTTTTGTTTTTTGACGTTTTGGTTTGGGTTAGCTTGCGATCTGGTTTTTGAACAAACAGTGTAGTGAGCTTCTTGGGGGACAAGAAAAGACAGTTGAAACGACGCAGTTTAATTGCCCTCACTCAAACGATGTCGTTTAAAAGAAATTCGGACTAACGACTAATCTTGTGTATGTAGTAGGACCATGGATGAGTCTAGGGGTGAGCACGGGTAGTGGGTAGAATCAGAATCTGCAGATAGAATCAGAACTGGAATCAAAATTTACTCAGAACCAATACTGTGCAGATAGGTTTCGGTTCCATTTTTTTGGAACCGATACTGTGCAATTCCGGTTCTTACATGTGGAGGAACTGGACTGGAACTGGAACTGGAACTGGAACTGGAACTGGAACTGAAACTAGGAAAAAAGAACCTACAGTAGATACCCAGCTTGGAACTTGCAGCGGGTACTCTGTTTTGGAGCCTAGATTGAAATAAATATCTGTGAAGAATAGGGGATATATTGTAATTTTACAAATAAAAAAATTTAAAATGAAAAAAGATAAATTTTTACAATAACCTAATTAAATAAATATACAATTATACTTATTACATATAAACTATATCATATAAAAAACTTTAATATATTATAATATATTAATATCAACGTTTTGATTAATTAAGTGTATAATTGGAATTATGACCGATTAAAAGAATTATTTTTGAATAAAATAGTATATTTGATTGAATAATAATATAATATTTAGATATTTACTTCAATTATCAAGTTATAAGTATATCATTACATTATAGTTAAATGATTACTTAATTAATTATAAGTTTATAACATTACATTTGTAATTTAGTACATTACTTAATTAAATAATTAAAAATTTAATTAATTATAACATTACATTATAGATTTATAGTATAATTATTTAATTAATTATAACATTATATTATAAATAAATAATTACTTAATTAAATGATTACTTAATTAATTATAATATTTCATTATAAACATTAGTAAAATACTTAATTAATTATAATATTACATTAAAGATTTATAGTATGATTACTCAATTCATTATAACATTAAATTATAGTATGATCACATAATTAAATGATTACTTAATTAATTATGACATTATATTATAAACATTAGTAATTTACTATATTATTACAATACTTAATTAAATAATTATAAATTTAATTAATTATAACATAACATTATAAATTTATAGTATGATTATTTAACATTACGTTATAAACAAATGATTACTTCATTAAATAATTACTTAATTAATTATAACATTCAATTATAAACATTAGTATAATACTTAATTAAATGATTAGAAATTTAATTAATTATAATATTATATTAACGATTTATAGTATGATTACTTAATTCATTATAACATTACATTATAGTTTGATCATGTAATTAATTATAACATTACATAATTAAATGATTTTTTAATTAATTATGACATTATATTATAAATATTAATAATTTCCTACATTAGCACAATACTTAATTAAATGATTAGAAATTTAATTAATTATAACATTAAATTATAAATTTATAATATGATTACTTAATTAATTATAACATTTTATTATAAACATTAGTACAATATTTAATTAAATAATTAGAAAGTTAATTAATTAAAACATTACATTATAATTAAATAATTACTTAATTAATTATAACATTACATTACATTATAATTACTTAATTAATTATAACATTACATAGTTAAATGATTATTTAATTAATTATAAATTTATAACATTACATTATAAACATTAGTAATTTACCACATTAGTATATTATTTAATTGAATAATTAAAAATTTAATTAATTATAACATTAAATTATAGATTTATAGTATGATTACTTAATTAATTATAATATTCTATTATAAACATTAGTACAATACTTAATTAAATAATTAGAAATTTGATTAATTATAATATTATATTATAGATTTATAGTATGATTATTTAATTAATTATTTGTGTTTTGGTTTTGATTGAGGAATTTTATGTGAATTGTGATGAATTGATTGAATTCAAGTGTTGCCTAGAGATTAAAGGATTTATAAGTCACATTGGACACAAATGAATGAGTAATCAAAATTTGTTAGGGGTGTATTTGAAACTTTTAAGGTATTTTTGTTATTTTTAAACTAATAGGGGGGTAATTGATTTTTTATAGGGTACCCAGGAAAGGAACCGGAGCCTGCATTTTAGGTTCCGGTTTCTTGAATTTAAGAACATGCATTCTGCAGTTTCGGTTCCGGTTCCTTTTTTTGAGAACCTGCATTGTGCGATTCTGGTTCTCCCAAAAAATGCAAGGTACCCGAAACCGCTCACCCCTAGACAAGTCGTGGTGCACATTTATGCATTGACTCGGGTCAGCTACTTAGCACAAAATGCAGGGTATCTGAAACCGCTCACCCCTAAATGAGTCGTGGTGCACCTTGGTCCATTGACTCGGGTCAGCCACTTAGACACCCCCCCTCCCCCCTCCTATTAAAGGTCGGTGCTAATTTGATCCTTGATCACCACTTTTATGATACCTTAAGATCCACTACAATTTTTTTCCTTTATAATTCGAAAATTTCCGAGATTTATTTTGTAAACCTGAGTTTGAAATTGAATTTCATGTCAAACTCTACAATTTTTGAAAAACAGTAAACAATAACTTTGATGATATAAGTATTTATGAAGAGATTTAAACTTCAGACCTGTTGGTGCGAAAATCGTACATCAGTTAGTTAGAAGACGATGGTCTTGATTACTTATATAACATTACAACAATTTCGGCTTCGTTTAATTCACTCTTCCAAATAGCATTATAAGTTTTCCCAATAAAGTTAAACAGTGAAATTGGCTTATTCTCAAAATATTATTTTATATTATTCAATTTCTTTTAAACCCCCCTAAATTTGTCAATTTAACTAAACACCCCAATTTTTTTTTTTTAGAAATTGCAAAAACACCTCAGCAACCCACATTTACCAGATTGCAGCCACCATTGTCGGAAGCTAGTATAATGGCGCACTACCGGCTAAATCTAGCAGGTAGTGCACTGATTTAGTATTTTCTGGCCAGATTCATGGTGAATCTAGTTGGAAAAGGTCAGATTTATGACCAAAGATCTAGTCGTCAACGATTAGATCTTTGATTGTAGCTAGTCGTCAACGATGACCAAAATATGGTCGTCGTTGACCATCAACGACGACCGTATCTTTGGCTGTCGTTGATGACTAAATGCGACCAGATCTGGTCGTCAATTGCCAGATCTAGCCGTCAATGGCCAGATCTATAACCAAAGATATGATCGTCAACGACCAGATCTTTGGTTGTAGCTAGCCGTCAACGACGGCCAAGATATGGTCGTCGTTGACCATCAACGACGACCGTATCTTTGGTCAACGACGACCGTATCTTTGGCTGTCGTTGATGACTAAATGTGGCCAGATCTGGTCGTCAATGGCCAGATCTACGGCAGCCGTAGATCTGGCATTTTCCGGCCAGATCTACCATGAATCTGGCCAGAAAATGCCATATTGGGGCACGACCAACAAGATCCAACCGGTTATGTGTCAATACGGCATTCTGGCCACCCTCTGGCGGTGGTGGCCGGCTGTCCGTATTTAATGGGTGGATTATGGGTGTTTTTGTTAACTTTTAATATTTTATTATAGGGGTGTTTAGTAAATAAACATAAAATATATTTTTGTTAATTTTCAAATCCTACATCGTAATATTCATCCAATTTAACTTTTTCAAAATATTATTATAAAAAATATCAGAATAATAAACCAAACAGACCCTTCATCACTCACATGCATTTTTTCAAAACAAAACCGTGCGAGTACCAATACCCAAAGCGGACAATATTGAGCTATATGCACCATAGAAATATAAAACCTCAACATTTACAACTCGGAAAAATTCTTTAAACATGAGTTCTTAAATCTTTTAATCTCAGGTAATTGGTCGGCAGGTTGACCCAAGTAAGTGCTAATTTAACAACAAACATGGTCAACTTGACTTATTATTTCAAGGCAAACAAACTTCACATGGATTTTACCATGGTCCATGCATTGATCCCTAATTTGTTGACCCTGAGTCAACTAATATTGAAGTCCAGTAAGATCACGATCGTCATCAACTGATCTCATCTTAACAGAGTAGAAGAAAAGCAGCGCTTACTTTGAACTTTAAGAGAAATGAATTGGGAAGTGGGTTGGTGTAATTAAACGGGGAATGGTACCTCTTGAATTCTGTTGATTGTGGTAAGAGACTCATCAATCAACAAGCTACATCATGCATTATAAGTTGATACGAGTAAAGCTCTCCATGAGAATGGCTGATAATTAAACCTCTAAAATGCTCGCTTTGAGGGGTCTCAGTCGTTGTCTCCACACTCCAAAATTTCATTTGAGCTATCCCAATGCTCATGTCCTGATCATCAAAAGAAAAAAGGAAAAGTAAAAAAGAATTACTTGAGAAACTAAAAGCAACTGAATTGATTGCAATTATTGTAATGCATGTCATGTCCCGTAGTGGACAGTTGACATGATGCCACTTCCTACCACCTACCTTTAATCATCAAATGACACGAAAATGAACCTTAACCATACGTTCCACTATCGGAAACACACAAAAACTCGTCGCTCTGTAAACAGTTTTTAAAACCTACTTTTATTAGACTTTGTTCGATTTGTATGGTTTCTTCTTGTTGTTTTGCAGTATGTTATATATTCGATGCAGTGCTTAAACCTCATAATTGTATTGATTATCTCAATGTTTATACGAAAAATGGAAGTTTAAACTTACCATAGTCCAGAATGACACTTGATGAACCCGGAATGTGGGGAATTTTCAAGTTATCGACCCGCTATAATTCACTAGAGAACTTGAAGATGTATGGCATTTCAAACATAAACATCTTTGAACGTTTTAATCCCATTTTACTTTTCTAATTCACTATAATCCTTTATCGAAGTACTTTACACATAAAAAGTACTTCACATTTCACGCTGCTATTGTATCTAGCTAGTTTTAAGACCTCCTTTTCCAATCCATTGATGTGTGCATTGATGACTTGAAAACGGGAACATTCTCAGCTGTACAAGGTGAGAGCTATGTCAGAAAGCAATTATATGTGCATTGAGAGACAGACAGAGACTTGGTAGGCAGAGATAAGAAAAATATCTTCACAGATAGATAAAATATAAATTTAAAAGTTAATTTAAGGTGTGCCCTTGATAATTATACAGTTAAACACTGGTTCTTTTAGAAGTTTATGTCTTAGCCTTTACACGTACGGAGGCATTAGTTCTTATGACAAGGAACCGCACTTTGATCAGTAGCTTCAATCTTCAATCCAGTTTTTATTTCACATTAGAAACTGTCCGTGTCATATTATCTGCTCTCACCTAATGGAGATTTGAAGTGACCAAAATGGTGCTTTGTTCCTTCTAAAATTCCTGATCCCCGTACGTGTTGCCCTTAACTTCTTTTCTTTCTCCCATCATACTGAAAATTCAAGTACTCAAAGTTTAGTATATAATATGAGATAAATGTTATTATGCAAACTTTTCCTACAAAACTGGTTATGATGCCTAGCAAAAGTAAATAGAAGTAATGTAAAATTGTGAACTGATGAGTGATGATATGATAAATATCCCTGCATATATTTATATAATATTTCATCTTAACTTATAGAGATTTTTATAGATATTAGATTAGTTGTACTGTAGATATGCAGATTATGGTCTTATTCTGCATAGTTATGATGACGTGCCTCAAATTATTGGAAGAGTGTATTTATATTGATCTGTTTATCTTCAACTGATCAACTTGTCCACAAAAAGACAATAATGTCAGCCACAAAAAACTGATAGATTTCGAGGCAGAAGAATATGGTAATAATTTTTAAGTGGGCATTGAGTTTTGCCACTTTTTGATTCAAAATTGAAGGGTACTGATATTTTGAACACTATGGCCAGACTTCGTGTTTCATGCTCTTGTTTAGTAACACGTTTGCACTATGCACTAGCGTCAAGTGATTAATTATCTTCCCTTGCCCTATAAAAAGCTCTACTTGTAATAATTTTAAGTTATCCATCGCCCACTCCATTATCTCTCATTAGCTTTTTTATTTGTCTCTCTTATTAACAGTTCTACTCAAATAATTAACATTTTCATCAACATTTCATAGCTATAGCCATGTTGCCAAGAAGTCGAACTCTTCCCAGCAGAATTCATCATGGCGCTGTAAGATTAATAGATCAACATAAGCTCTTTTAAGTTCTCTGCTAAAATGCTTCTTAAATATATTTATGTTCGTTCTATATAGGTTGAAGAAAGACATGATATCAGGCACTACTTGCAAGTAGAGGTTCAACCTAAAGCTCTTAACGAGGCTGAAGCCATAAATCCTCAAGCCAACTATTCCAAGTGTTTTGACGACGATGGCCGCTTGAAGAGAACAGGTAAACTATACACATACTTCAGCTGAATATATATATTTCTTTTTGAACAAGAAGAGCTTTTAGCATGGCTTGTTTCACGTATATATAAGTTTCAAACTATAATTTTTTTTTTTTTAAAATAATGCTTTCCTATGTACTAAGCTCATTTTTTTCACTATAAAATGGTACAGAGCTAATCATTTACTTGGAGAAAGCGACCTAGTCATTTTTTCCTCATAAAATAAACTTATTTCAATTGCGATGCAGGAACTTTTTGGACTGCATCAGCGCATATTATCACAGCTGTGATAGGGTCAGGAGTGTTGTCATTAGCATGGGCCATTGGACAGCTTGGTTGGGTTGCAGGACCGGCTGTCCTGATCCTCTTTGCCTTTGTCAATCTTTACACTGCTGGTCTTCTTTCTCAGTGCTACAGGGCTGGTGATCCAGTCACCGGACAGAGAAATTACACCTATATGGATGCTGTCAAGGCCAACTTAGGTAAGAGATATAACTGATTCATGTTTCTATCTATTTGAAGTAAGGCTTTTAATTTAACCTTTGTACTTTTGACATATGATGATTATGGTAACATGCATCCATGATTGCAGGAGGGAAGAAGGTTATGCTTTGTGGGCTCATCCAATACTTAAATTTGTTTGGTGTTGCAATTGGGTATACAATTGCAGCATCTGTCAGTATGATGTGAGTTCTCTCACTAAATTTTTTTACTTTACCGTATTTAGGGAGAATAAATTTTTCTTCGTGCCATCGAGGTTCACATATACTCAATTATAATGTTACAGGGCAATAAAAAGATCAAACTGTTTTCACAAGAGCCGGGGGAAGAATCCGTGCCACATGTCAAGTAATGGGTATATGATAACATTTGGGATTATAGAGGTGATATTTTCTCAAATCCCGGACTTTGATCAAGTATGGTGGCTGTCTATAGTTGCAGCTGTTATGTCATTCACATACTCTACTGCTGGTCTTGGACTTGGAATTGGAAAAGTTGCAGGTATAATATAAGATAACTAAAGTGAGAATGTGAATGAACAATATCCATTCATTTTTTAGCTTCTGCATAGATATCCCTAAACTTATTTTTTCCCAGAGAATGGGACTTTCAAAGGAAGCTTGGCAGGTATAAGCATAGGGACAGAAACAAGTGCTGGAACAGTTACTTCAATGCAGAAGCTATGGAGGAGTTTGCAAGCTCTTGGAGCAATTGCCTTTGCATACTCTTTTTCCGTCATTCTCATTGAAATCCAGGTACATTTAGCAAAATTGGTCTTGTATAATGATGATGGTACATTTATAAACACTATTTCTATTTTGCAGGATACAGTAAAATCTCCTCCCGCAGAGCACAAGACCATGAAGAAAGCAACTTTACTCAGCATCACAGTAACAACTGTGTTCTACTTGCTCTGTGGATGCATGGGTTATGCTTCCTTTGGAGATCTGGCTCCTGGAAATCTCTTGACTGGCTTTGGCTTCTACAATCCCTACTGGCTCATAGACATTGCGAATGTAGCCATCTTTGTTCACCTTGTTGGTGCATATCAGGTATACAGTTCTTCTCTCTTCTGAAATCATGATTTTTTTTTGAACATTTTTTGTATAACTTCATAGGGTTATATTAATTCAATGCAAATATGCAGGTGTTTTGCCAGCCCTTGTTTGCTTTTGTGGAAAAATGGAGTGCACAGAAGTGGTCTAAGAGTGATTTTGTAACAGCGGAATATGACATACCTATTCCTTTCTATGGCGTTTACCAGTTAAACTTGTTCCGCCTAGTATGGAGGACCATCTTTGTTCTATTGACAACCGTAATCGCCATGCTCATGCCCTTCTTCAATGATGTTGTTGGGCTCCTGGGGGCAATGGGGTTCTGGCCTTTAACTGTGTATTTTCCAATTGAAATGTACATAGCACAGAAGAAGATTGGGCGAGGAACAGCCAGGTGGCTTGGCCTTCAGATTCTTAGCGTCACTTGTTTCTTCATCACTATAGCTGCTGCAATTGGCTCTGTAGCTGGAGTTGTTCTTGATCTCAAGACTTACAAGCCCTTCAAAACAACCTACTGAGGCCTCAAGACTAAAGAGTGATCCATGATTTCATATACAGTAGAGGCGTAATTTAAACGACTATTCTGTGTTTATGAAATATTAATAAGAAGTATTTAGTGGTCAAACGGAGGGAATAAGAATGTATCATTCTCAATTAAAGAAGTCCCGATATCCAAATTTTGTTCTCAATTAAAGAAGTATTTTATGGTTGTTTCTAGTACCAGTAACAGACTAACAGTTAATTTCACTACTTTCAACATCATGTTGTCATTAAGATTCACTCAGGAAAATGCAAATTGACAGAGAGAAGTATCTTTAAACCTTCCTGCTTTCATACAGAAGCAAACAAAGGGCAACCCAACATAAAAATCTATTAGCTGCTATTACTTCTGTTGTTCATCCTTCAATTCGGCATATTTTGATTTTGCAGCAGCTTTTGCAAGGGTTGTGGGTTTGAATGCGCTAGCCGGATTGAACGCCTTTCTTATCTTGAAAACAGCCCAAGCAGCGCCAATTGCATGTCCTGCTGCATCTAGCCCTTCATTGGTTGCCTTTGCTGCTTGCTCCCCATACCTGAAATGAGAAACAATATGATCAAACTTGCCCATGAAAAATAGCATACACGAAAAAGGATGAAAACTAGGTCCAGAAAACATATTAATTTGTTCAAATTTTTGGCATTCAAATCTACAACCCTTTCTGCTTTGACATTATAGGACATGAAATTGGGTTCCGTCTGAGGCACAGCATAAATGCGAGGATACAATTATAAAACTCTATTCATGTGCCAATTCCCTCGAGTGGAACATCCGTTATAAGAGAAACTTCACCTCAAAGCAACAGAACCAAGAAGGAAGAACATGACACCACAAACTTCCAAGAGTTTAATGCCTACTTCCAATATAATGATTAATTGTTCAAACACGCTTGTAGTGATAGTAGCAAAAATCATAGTGGTGATGATGTAATGAAGCATTCAATTATATGGTTAGATCACAGTGGTACTGATGTAATGGAGCATCAATTATGTAGATAGATTGAGATTTGAGATTTACCTCTCCGAAACAAGCCCAGTTGTCACAACTGATGTAGTCGACATGACATTCTTTCCGGCAACTTCAACTGCATCACAAAACTTATCTACACATGAACACAGAATGAACAATAACATGAGCAGCAGGTACAAAGCAAGATATTTACACTTATATTAGAACAACTATTTAAACTGTACTTGGTAATAATGAAGACACTACTAGAAGAAGACTGGAGAATTATGGTTTCTAAACTGGTACACAATGAGAAGATTCAATTATCACAATCTGCTAAAGAAGGTACAGGTGAATACATCTTCACTTGAAAATGCAAATATTGGTCGTCTAACTACCATTTATTCATGGCTAACTGGTTGACACCTAACAAAAGGCTAAAACGCACTGCACAAAAAAATCCATGCTTCCAATTTAACCGGGTCAAAGATCGGCACAATAAGCTAATTAATTCTTCCGTTTATGCTCTTTTTATGTCTAGGATCAATTTTTATAATAGAGTGGCCACAAGATAATACCATAACCATTTTACTACTATTTCAGATCATAACATGGCATACAGTCCCTACAATAGCTCTTAAATTAATGAATATAGAAATACCATATACTTCACGACTAAGGATATGCAAGCCAAAGCATATATAAAAACATTGAGTTTGAGAAGAACAACTCACTGAATCCATCCATGGTAGCGAGGACAAGTTCTCCAGGCAGAAGGCTAAAGAATTTCTTGCCGACTTTAGAATTCACAATTGAACTTGTGAAGAATCCCGACACTTNAACATGGCATACAGTCCCTACAATAGCTCTTAAATTAATGAATATAGAAATACCATATACTTCACGACTAAGGATATGCAAGCCAAAGCATATATAAAAACATTGAGTTTGAGAAGAACAACTCACTGAATCCATCCAAGGTAGCGAGGACAAGTTCTCCAGGCAGAAGGCTAAAGAATTTCTTGCCGACTTTAGAATTCACAATTGAACTTGTGAAGAATCCCGACACTTTGACAATCCCCGAAAGAATTCCAGTGGCCACTTTCTCGGACATCTTTGTCAACTGTTTAACCCTGCATAGGTCCATAACAAATATTAAAGGCCAAAATCCCCTGTATTCTACACTCCACTGACAGACCTACTAGAACAGATATCAAGCAATAGGCAGACAGACATATTGGAACCAACAAATGGGAAACATTCCTTTCAAGGGAACTAAAATTTTAACAACTGAACCAAAAATAAACAACTATTCAAAGACAGGGCTGAAGAAAACAGAACCATCGAGCATGATCTAAAACATATATATAAAAAAAAAAAAAAACCCAAACCTTTTAATCCTCTTGATTGTAGCAGGACTAATCTCAGATTTCGAACCCGGTCCCATCCTCTTCCTCAAGAACTCATTCCCCCACTTCAACCTATCCACAGTCAAATCACCACACCACAAAACACCCCTAATTAATTGCCCTGACCCTGCCGCAATCATCCTCGCAGAAGTCCAACTATAGTCCTCAACATTAGGAGCCAAAGTAGTCCAATAAGCCGACGAGCTTTTCTCCATAAAATCCCTCTTATCCTCCAACTTCAACTCCTCTGGCGACATCTCCCTTGCCACCACCTCCCAGCTCTCCATGTTCCTCACTTTCTGAACCGAAAAACAACTGTAAGTCTCTAAAATTCTATCCAACTCTTTCAACAGATGAGCTTGTCCTTTGGTGGCAATTGTTAACCCGTAATTCAACAACTCATAATGGTCTTGATCCGGTACACGAAGAGTGAAGAAATAGTGAGACTCGTCAAGCTTCACTGCAGGCTCATCTTTAGCTAAAGGCCATTGAATTTCATCTCCTATACGTGCAAAAACAGCTACAACATTACCACCTTGTGAAAGACTAACTATGCTGAGTTCGCCAGAAGCCAGTTCAACGCTGTTTTCTCTTTCAATAAGATGAACTATGGCCCCAGGTACCTTGACAAGAAGATCCTCAGACGGTTGAACGTTCGTAGTTTGCGAAGCGGCGTCGTCATCCGGGAAGAGCTTCTCCGCTACTTCTGTCATGTCAACTGACGGGTACAAAGAAGACGAAGGAGGAGTTGAGATAGAAGCAGAAGCAGCTTCCGGGTTTGAAAGAATCACTTCCGGGTAGAGAGAATTTGAAGGAGCTTTTGAAGAAGACATATGAACCTAACGATTTTGTTCTTCCTTTCTCACAAGACAATTAAAAACAAAAATCCAGCGGGTTATTAAGGTTGTAGTTATCTTATACTTGAAGAAAATGGAAGCTTGAAGAACGTGTCGGTTTCGTTCAATGATCACGTGGCGGGAGCAGAAGTAGCCGCGTAACAGACGTGGTACTTGATTGATCTGATGAAGCAACTGTATTTACCGCGCTTTACTGGAACAAGATTTTTTTATTTACTATTTCGCAATTTTTGAAACGCTATCATTTATCTTCATATCTAATAGAACCCTCTAGTTCCAAATAAATTTCAACACCCCTATTCCATCACCCGCCATCAACCATTCCATACACTCTCTAACAGCTGAGTTTCTATGTTTATAAGCCAAATTAAGAAAACCCCTTTAAATTTTCTCCTTTATGCAAACCTTATGTTTCTTGCGTTCATCCTTATAAGTCCTCAAAAGTCTTGAGGACTTATTTTAAATCTGGAACGATTAAAGATGCAGAGGACCTGTTCGATGAAATTCCTGACAAGAGTGTAGTTTCATGGTCTATTGTGATTCATGGTATGCAATAAATGGGTTGCACCATAAATCCATGAAATAGTTTTACCCAGTGATGCTCTTGGGCATGCACCCTCAAAACCAGTTTATGCCCCTCCCTAAAAGATTAAATTCATATGCAGCAAATTATACTACTAAATATTTATAACCATTTTGCCAAATTATCAAGTTGTACGTATAATATAAGATTATTGATGCGTGATTTTTACACCAACTAAACGCACGTATGCAATGCTGAGCTGGCCCAGAAGACACACCTGAATGCAAGAAAAATGAGAATAAATGCAATGGGAACAACTTTTAAAGTGGTTCGGATGCTAAGGAAGCAAATCCTACGTCCACTAATATTTGTATTAATGATAGAGGTCAGGTCGCGTTAGCGGACTGACTTACAAATGATAGTACAAGAGAGAGAATGCTATATATTCTTGAGAGAGAATCGCTAATCCCCTAAATGAGAGAGGAGCTCTCAATTTATAGTGGGATGGATTAAGGCTATCATTACTGAATCTGTGAGTTGGTGGGATTATCCGTGCAAATCCCTCTTTATGTCACATTGCCCACCTTCTAGAGTGATTTACGAGATTTGGAGTAGGGATCGGACACATGGGAGCACCAAAACTTCTGGCTGGTCTGGCACACACCCACTATTATGACAAAAGCATGTTGCTCCTTTCCCCACGCGACTCGGCTGCGGGTGCATCCATACTCTGACTTTTTGCACGCTGACTAGACCTTACGTCAGCCCTGCATTCTTTAGGCATAACAGAAGTCTCCTAGTTTTTAAGGTTTGAGGATTGAACCTTGGAAACTATAATTCATGCCACGACTATATGCTTTTGGGAAATTCTGGTGACTACGACCTGCCTGAAGATTGGTCGGGGTAGCGCCCTTTATGAACACGACCACGCATGGTCATTGCTTGTTAAGAATGAGCGACCTGACTTCGTCAGGTGTTGCCTGTTGCATTTTCAATATGGATGCATTTAATGAAACAGCCTCTGCTCTGACAGACATGTCCTGTGCGTAATAAGTGCCAGCCAGGCGCATTAAATACGTGATATGCTGACACGATATCCTTTATCAGACATTAAATGCATGGCATGCTGAAACGACACCCCTTATCAGAGCATTGAATGCATATTGGGGCGCAATTAATGCTGAGGAAGAGAGTGCCGTCGCTTGAGTTTTTCAACGGAAAAGGATGAAGGTTTGGTTTTCTTTAATCGTGACGTTCACTCTTTCTCACTGATTTGCGACACGTGGTCGTAATCAACGGTGAGAAATTTTTCCGCCCAAATGTCATTTCAATTTTGAGAAAACCAAGCGTCGATTCCTTTGCTATAAAAACTCAGACTCATCTCAGGCAATGTCACCAAGCTCATCTTTTTCAAAGAGAACATGAGCCTTTCGCAAGCTTGGAACCCTTGCCTTCCAAACCAGTGTGTTTCTGATATTTGAAGCAGAAGGAGCCATTTTTGTATTCCGAGAGGTAAGAATCGTTCTCTGTTTGTATTTTCTTATTCCCTATTGATGGGAAATGGCGTTAGTCTTCCAGTAGCTAATCGGAGACGAGATGCTCATGTGGGGTTCAAGCCATGAATGGTGGCTCGAATCATTCTGTTAGGGTTTTCTCTAGGTTTTAGGGAGTTTGTTTCCTTCCACGTCATCGTACGGAGTAGCGTACGATGGCTAAATGACCCCCCTGCTTGTCGCTTTTGCAAACTAGTAGAATGGACCCCTCAACGACCAGATCCAAGGAAGGAACTGGTTCGTCCTCGCAAGGTGTTCCGAGTGTCACTCTTGAGGTCTACTTGGTACTTACCGAGGAAGAGCTTGAGAGGGTGATAAAACAGTACGGTATCGACGTGGAAGTTTTTCGCGATGTGGCCCACTCATTGCGATACCCATCAAGTGGGATGGCCGCGATCTTCGAGGAGATCATCAAGGGTGGGGGGTTGATCCCCTTCCACCTTTTTGTCAGGTCGATCTTGGATCACTTTGGGATAGCGCCGATGCAGCTCGCTCCGAACATGTATGTTATTGCTATTGCCATATATATCACGTGTCGTGAGAACGGGCTGGGCAAGCTAACCGCGGCGGAGCTCGGCTGCTCGTATTTCTTGAAAAAGAGCAAGGACAATGATTCTTATTACTTGTCCAAGTGACCTACCATAGCCGAGGGGATACATAGCTACCCTAGCAACGCGGGGACCTACTAAACAAAGTTTTTCTTCTTTTGTTACGACGACCATTGCCGCTTTCAAGACCCGAGTAGGCTCTTTTCCCTTGGAGAACTCATTAAATTTGGAATGCGTTTTCTTTCTAACGACTTGTTTCTTTTCTGACAATTAACAAGACGACCGACTTAGGGCTGCTCTTCGATCCGGATAGGATTGTATCTTTCGGCTTCCTGCCCGAAGCCAGTTGCGACGCGAAGAAGCTCGTGACGACCGCGAATCTACGAAAATATGGTTTCTTCAACGCAAACGCGTTTTTAAAGCCCCCATTGAGTAAGTCTTGTAAACGATTTCTTCAACGCAAACGCAAACGCCTCCGAGGGTGTCAGAGCAAATGCGACGAAGGCAATTTAACTTCCCGCAGGCAAGGACTGCCAGGGCGACCGACACTGCTCCTGCCGATCCCCCGGCTGAAGGTGCCATAGCGGACCTCCCGGTGCGACGTGCTGGGACTTCTCAGCATCAACCTTTGAAGGACGCACCAATCTGACCTGCGAAGGCTTCCTAGCCATCGACCGTTCACCCGAGGCTAAAAACAACGGCTCAGCGAGCAAAGAAGAAGAGAAGGCAAATTATGGTCGAAAAGTCAGAGATCGAATCTGAGGGCGATCAACCCGAGAGGTCACAACCAGACGTCGGGAAGAAGGGTAAGGAACCGACGGGCGACGTGATCTCTGCTGAAGGTGCGAAGAAGGAAACTTTAGTGCTGGACTCGCTGGGGAACCTGCCGGAGTACCTGCAGCCGATAGTCTACACTTTGCTGGACTACAGACTCTCAGAGGCATTCGAGGAGTTCGTAGGTTCCAGCGACGTGGATCTAATGTCCACATCGCTCCAGTACTTAAGCAAGGTAAGCGAGCTATCCTCGACGAGGACATCCCTTAGTTCCTTTTGATAAACTAACTCGCTATTTTTTCTTGTTCGCAGCCCTGCTTTCCATGAAACTGTCCCTGGAGAAGGTTCAGCTGGGAGCTGCAAAGGGGGAGGTCACCCTGAGGGAAGAGAATGCACATCTCAAGCGAGGCCTAGAAGCTGCCGAGGTAGAAAGAAACCTATCCTCTGAGTCAGCAAACTGGTACCTAAGCGAAAGGGACGCGACTCTTCGCACAGTGGAATTCCAAAAAGCTGAGCTTGAGAAACATGGGGAGGAAATAAAGGAACTCCAAAGGACCATAGCCAAACTCTCCAAGGAGGCCGGGGAGAGGGACCAGGAGCTCAAAATGACCTCTCTGCGGGCCTCGCGAGCAGAACAAGAGAGGGATGCCTCCGAGAAGCAAAGGCAAGCTCTCGAGGCCGAACTCCAAGCAAGTCAGGGAAAAAGTTTCTTCCCTGACCGAAGAGATGCAAAATCAGGCAGCGGAGGTCGAGGAGAAGGCTGTCGAGTGGGCGATTGAGTCTATTTATGCCTTGCGGCCGAAGAATTCGCGCATTGATATGTCCGACCTCCCGGAGGACTGGCATGAAACTCTCATGTCCATGGCACAACAGGATGATGAAGCAGCGACCGCTCAAAAATTCGATCAGACAGAGGGTTCGGGACATGCCTCGGAGAAGCCCCCAGCTGACCAGCCTTAGGATGATGAGGTCGGTCCTCCAGGAGTTAGATTAGGGCTAATAGTTGTACCGTCTTGCCTGCTGTACTCTTTACATTAATGAAATATATTTTGCTTTTACAATTTCTGTTTGCTTTATTATACATGAGTTTACATTCTAAGTGCTCATAATATTGGAACAATTCTTTGCGAACATGATAACATGTTTATACGAACAAAATAACATGTGAAGACTATTACAAGTGAATAGAATAATACTAATTTACATTTACAAAGATCAAAAAATATTCTTTACAAGGGAAAATGAGTTCGGAATTACTGATAATAAGGTCGAAGGTGTTCAATATTCCAAGCTCACGGTACTATGGAACCATTTAGCCTTTTTAGGTGGTAAGTCCCTGGCCTTATCACTTTGGCGATGCGGTATGGGCCTTCCTAGTTTGGTCCCAACACTCTCGCACTTGGTTCTCTAGTACCAAGGAGAACTTCCTTTAATATAAGGTCGTTGACCTAGAAGGCTCTTCGTTTGACCTTAGAATCGAAGAACCTTTTGGTGCTTTGCTGATAGGCTGCTATTCTTATCGAAGCCTTGCTGCTATTCTTATCGAAGCCTTGCTGCGATGTTCTTCAACAAGGTCCAGGCTTGCTCGCATAAGCGCTTTGTTGTCGGCTTCATTGTACAAGTCCCTCCGTAGTGAACCAGTTCCTACCTCTACAGGGATCATCGTTTCGCAACCGTATGCTAGTGAAAAAGGGGTTTCTAAGGTAGAGGTTCTCGGAGTTGTCCTGTACGCCCATAGGACTTTAGGGAGGTCGTCGGCCTAATTCCCCTTGGCTGCACCAAGTTTGGCCTTTAGAGTGTGCTTGATGATTTTGTTGATAGCTTTAACTTGGTCATTTGCTTGCTGTCTTGCGACTGAGGTGAATTTTTTATGGATGCCCAGCTCATCGCAAAACTGCTTGAATTCCTCGTTATCGAACTGTTTCCCATTATTTGAGATGAGAGTATGAGGAATCCCGTAGCGGCACACAATATTCTTGAAAACAAAGTCCTTGAGCTTTTTGGTCGTGATCGCGACTAGCGGTTGGGCTTCTACCCATTTGGTGAAGTAATCTACTACGACCACGGCATATTTGACTCCCCCTTACCGACTGGCATGGGGCCAATGAGGTCGATTCCTTATATGAAAAATGGCCAGGGGCTGGTCATTGTTATCAGTTTGTGGGATGAAGCTCGCGCTATGTTTGCGAACCACTGACACTTGTCACACCTATTGACAAAGTTATATGTGTTTTCTTGGATTCGGGGCCAATAGTACCCTTGACGAACAACCTTGTTCGTAAGAGATCGTGTGGTGGTGTGATTACCACAGATCCCTTCATGTATTTCCCTCATGATGTAATCTGCATCTTCGCTGGTTACACATCAGAGGAGAGGGGTGCTAAATCCTCGCTTATACAGCTGGTCTCCGATGAGGGTGTAACGAGCAGATCTTGTTCACAGGACCCTTGCCTTGACCTTATCGTCAGGCAAGGTCCCATCCTTGAGGTATTGGAAGATGGGAGTCATCTAGGAATCAGATTCTGCTACATTCACGACCTGTTCGATCGGGGTGATACTAGGGGCCTCGATGAATCGAACAGGAATGCTATCCGGTGCTTCTGAGTCCAACGATGAGGCTATCCTTGCTAGGGCATCCGCCACAGAGTTGCTATCTCTGGGAATCTGAGTGATCGCGAAGTGTTTGAATGGCTCAAGTATGGCATTAGCTTCTTTCAAAAAATGGATCATATTTTCTTCCTTGGCTTGGTACTCTCTTAAAATCTGGTTGATGACCAGCATGGAATCGTTGTGGATACTGATCGCGGTTACGCCCATTTCTCTAGCCAACCGCAATCCAGCGAGCAGAGCTTCATACTCGGCCTCATTATTGGTTGCCTTAAACCTGAACCGAAGAATGCCGTGAACACAAGCCCCTTCGAGACTCAAAAGGAGAAGACTTACGTCGACCCTCTTTTTGTTCGATGATCCATTGACGTAGAGGCTCCAGGTCGACAGATTCTGAGCAGTTTCCTAAATGGTTTCGCTGGGCTGTTGTTCCGACTCACTTGGAAGATATGAAAATTCTGATATGAAGTCGGCAACAACCTGCCCTTTGATAGTCGATCTTCGTTTGTACTTGAGATCGAACTGACTTAACTCCATGGCCCATTTAAGCAATTTACCCAATGCCTTTACCTTTTGGAGGACCTACCTGAGCGGGTAATTAGTCATTACATGGATCGTATGGGCGTGAAAGTAAGGTCGTAATTTTTTGGAAGCGATCAATAGGGCATAGGCTAATCGTTCCATTTTTCGATACCTCATCTCGGCATCCAACAGATGCTTGCTCGCATAATACACTGGCCATTGGACCTTCTCCTCTTCCCGGACTAAGGCTGCATTGACCGTGAACTGAGAGACGGACAGGTACAAGAGAAAGATCTCTTGCGGGAGAGGCTTGGACAGGAGAGGTGGCTTCCCAAGGTGCTCTTTAATACTTTGGAACGCCTGTTCACACTCGGGAGTCCACTCGAACTTTTTATTAGCCTTTAGAACATTGAAGAATGACAAGCAGTGGTCTGTCAACCTTGATATGAAGCGACTTAGCGCCGCTATTTGCCTATTAAGGCTCATGACCTATTTTTTGCTGGTCGGGCTTGCCATATCGAAGAGAGCTTGAATCTTCTTGGGGTTGATCTCTATTCCCCGTTGGTTAACCATGTATCCCAGGAATTTCCCTAAGGATACTCTGAACGAGCACTTGAGGGGGTTTAGCTTCATTCTGCATAGTCGGAGGATATCGAACATCTTAGCGAGATGCGCTATGTGATCTGAAGTGACATGAGATTTGACCAGCATGTCATCTACATAGACCTCCATTGACTTACCGATCTGTTCGGAGAACATCCGGTTAACCAACCGCTGGTAGGTCGCGTCAACGTTCTTGAGGCCGAAGGGCATAACTCTGTAGCAGTACAGTCCTCGATCTGTAACAAAGGATGTATGCACTTTGTCCGGCATGTACATCAGAATTTGATTATATCCCAAGTACGCGTCCATAAAATTTAGCAGCTCGTGCCCCGAGGTGGCATCCACGAGCTGGTCTATTCTGGACAGGGGAAAGCTATCTTTTGGGTATGCTTTGTTGAGGTCGGTGAAGTCGACACAGGTTCGCCATTTGCCATTAGGCTTCTTTACTAGAACCGGGTTGACAACTTAGGTCCGGTAGAGTGCTTCCCGGATGGACCCGTTTCGAAGGAGGTTATCCACCTCTAGCTTTAAGGTGACATATCGCTCCGGGTTCATCGCTCTTCTTTTTTGGTGAACTGGCTTG
Organism: Pistacia vera; assembly: GCF_008641045.1. Classification (NCBI taxonomy): domain Eukaryota; kingdom Viridiplantae; phylum Streptophyta; class Magnoliopsida; order Sapindales; family Anacardiaceae; genus Pistacia; species Pistacia vera. The sequence continues at coordinate 509,903 of NW_022195577.1, read as the reverse complement.
GCTTCGCTGTCGATGTTCAACGCATGGCAGATGATATCCGGACTGATCCCGACCATATCTGCGTGCAACCAGGCGAACACATTGATATTTTCCTTGAGGAAGCTGATCAGCTCGGAGGCAAGCTGGGAGTTGAGATTGCTCCCAATTCTTAACACTCGGCTCAGTTCGTTCGGGTCGACCGACAGTTTGAACAGATCCTCAACTGGCCCACTGGAAGGGCTTTTCTGAAGTCGAGGATCCATATTGTCCTTGGCTGGGCCAGGCTGTGGCTCGATTCGGCTGATCGCCATAGCTTGTCGGGGGATGCCACGCGAGATACTTTCCATTTGCACGTCATTTGTACTGCTTTTATGTAACAATCATGAGCTTCGCGTTGAGACCTGCTAACTTCCCCTATCCCCGTCAAGGTGGGGAATTTCATCTTCAAATGGTATATCGAAGTGACCGCCCTGAAGTTTCTCAGCAGAGGTCGCCCCAGGATACCATTAAAAGCAGATAAGCAATCTACTACCAAGAATTCGGTTGCCTTGGTCACTTTGTCATAGTTACCCAGCGTGACTGAAAGCAAGATCGTTCCTTTGGGGATTAGGTGATCCCTAGTAAAACCATACAGAGGGATCAAGGTGGGCTTCAGGTCGGCCTCATCCAAGTTCATTCTTTTGAAGGCGGTCTGGAACAGGATGTTCACAACACTTCCATTATCCACTAACATTCTGTGGATGTTATGGCGCCCTATGAGGGCCATGATCACAAGAGCGTCGTCGTGGGGATGATGCAAATGGGCTGTATCTTTTTTCGGAGAAGGTAATTTCCTTCTCCATGCGGACCTTTTGTGGTCGCTACGTCGTGCTCATCACATAGGGTCGTGATGAGCCACGCGAGCATATCTTTCCTGGGCACCTCGTGTGTTCCCTACGAGTTGGGGCCCTTCAAAAGATCTGTTAGAGTAGATGCCCTAGAGCCAATCAATTATTGTGGAATTGACTCTTTGTAATAATGTTCATTAATCAATAATAAAAGGCATTTTATTCTATATCGCGTAAATCATTATTATTGCAATATGTATTGATATATGTCCTTAGAATGGTAGAATCGTGACGANATGTGGGTTATACGTTTTGGGTTACCTTGCTTTCATGGGTCTACAATTGACAACTCCTTCTGGATTATCTCATCTACATCAGCATCAAATACTTAAAATTGTTCTAAGACTTTCTTGTCCTTCTTCCTTCTCTCTCTCTCTCTCAATGTACTGTTAATTTTGCCTCTCGTTTCATTAATATTACAGTATTGTATATGTCCTTGATATTGCTAAAATGGGATATCAGATACAATAGTGTGTCAACAATTTTGTGAATCATATTTTCCTATTAGTGATCTTCTCTATTATCTCTCTTTATATTCTGCCTGCAGTTTCTGCTTTCTTTCTAGTATTTTTGCTCTTATCATTGTATATTGTAGCAACACGTTAAATCCAAATTCGGTTTCATGAAAACGTTTAAAGAAAGTGTAATATCTTTTCACTGATATGGCACAAAATAGAACGTTTACCCTCTCAGGTTCTGCTCATTTACATGTGCAATATGGTGAAGAATTTGTCAGGGACTATTATTTAGTTGAAGCTGATTTGATCGTAAAGAAAACATAAACAGGTATCAAACGTTAATGTTTTTATCAAATCTCAGATTCAACCAAGTAGAAATATTATTCACGCTTATCATTAACCTTGACAATTATACAAACTAAATTCAAAAGATCAAACACACCCACATCAGCTTCCACTCTAGATGTGAACTTTTTTTTTTTTTTTTTTGATGACTGGGAGTGTCTGGACTAGTTTATGCGTACCTCAACTAATCCCTAAAACCCTGAAACTACTAGTCGGATAAGAACTTTAGTTACTACCCCTATTAACAACCGAAAAAGAACTCGAACTCAAGACATCATGAGTAATACACCCAAGAGTCCCTATCAAACCACTCAACCACGCAAAAGTATTTAGATGTGAACTTTTTTACATTGAGCTTTAAACATGAGTCCAAATAACATACAATCACAAAGCATTGATTTCAATATAAGCCCTTCAAAACAACCTGCTCAGGATTGGGAGTGATCCTTGAATCATATACACTAGGAATTTTGTAGAGGCATAATTTATGTGGTTGTTTTCGGTGTATGAAACTTTAATAAGAAGCAAAAGTAAGGTAATGAGTAAAATGAATCATTCCCATTAAAGAAGTCTTGATATCTGAATTTTTTTTTTTTTTAATCACTAGAGGTGTTTGGGGTCACCTTGCACGCAGCTCAACTAATCTCTTAGGACTCTGAAACCCCCTATTAGTGCCTTGAAGACTCAAATTGATACCCAAATTTTGTTCTTATACTAAGTACATGTAACAGTATTTTCTACTGTTCTAGTACTAGTAACAGTTAATTTCAATACTTTAACCTCATACTGTCATAAGATTCACATCAGAAAAATGCAAATAAAAAAAAAAAAAAAAAAACGAAGTTTGAGTACATTATTTGAAAAGAACAAACAAATGTAACGCATGTCTGCGTCTACAATTATGCAAAATAAAAGGCAAAAACTCAGCATTAACGAAACAAAAAAAACAGGAAATGAATCTCTACATAATCTTTAAACCATTCTTCTTGCTATCATACAAAGGCAAATAAAGGGCAATCATGAGTTGCTATATTTATGGTGTTTTGCCTTCAATTTGACATAATTTGCTTTCCCAATAGATTTTGCAAGGATTGTGGGTTTCAACATAGTTACTGGATCGATCGCCTTTTTATCTTAAAAATGGTCAAAGCACAGCCAATTACATCTCCTACTGTATTTAGCCTTCGTTGGTTGCCTTTGCTGTTTCCTATACCTAAAATGAGAAACAATATGATTAAACCAGCCAATGAAAATAACATACACGAAAAAGGATGAAAATCGACTATAGAAATATATTAGTTCAAAAAAATTTGAAACAATGAGGCATCAATTATATTGTTACATCAAAGTGGTGATGGCATAATGAAGCATCAATTATGTTGTTAGATTGAAATTTGAGATATACCTATCTGAAACAAGCTCAGTCACTAATGATGAGTTGACATAACATTCTATGCTAACTCAACTGCATTAATAACTTTCTTGTACATAGATGAACAATAACATGAGCAACAAGTATAGAGCATAACAAATCTTAAGCTACACGATATAGCACATACTATAACTACATAAGTAAAATATACTTCAAAGCTGATTAAGGAACATAAGCCAAGGCAATAAGAAAAAAAACAAATCACCGAGTCCGTCCAAAATAGCGAGGACAACTTCTCCAGGCAGAAAACTAAAGTTTCTTGCCAGTTTTGGAGTTTGCAATTGAATTTGTGAGGAATCGGGTCACTTTGACAGGAGAAAGAATTCTAGTGGTGGCTTTCGGAGATCTTTGTCATCTTTTACCTGCATAGGTCCATAACAAATATTGAAGCCAGAATCACTGTATTCTACATCACTGACACACACAAATTAGGACATAAATGGTGTTGACACATGATGATGTACAAGCCATATTAGAGGATTTGAGATATTGATTGTATCCAAATATGGTAGCCTAGATAGAATTATTGATTGCTGTATGTATATGATTTGCATTCATTTCCTATTCTCTTTCTTACACGTTACATTGTGAATTGTATAAATTGGGACACTTTGACAGAGAATATATATATACAAAAATTATTCTTCTCCCTTTATCATATTGTCTCGGCATACTCAGCAACTAAGGTTGCTTTTTGCCTCCCTTATCCTTCTCGGCACTTCGGTAGCTTAGTATCTCTTTGTGCCACTCTAATACTAGATTCTTACATGGTATCAGAGCAGGTTCTCAACAGCTCCTCTCTTTTGCATTTCTCCAAACCAAATCGTCCCTGCAATACGAACTTTAGAATAGTTTCCCAAAACAAATGGATCCAAACCAGAAAACCACAACAAACCCAATTGGGCCAACACACAAATATGGGCTCAGACTCAACAAACAACCAAATCGGCCCACACCAAGAGAACAAAAAAAGCCCAAAAAATGCAACCCAACCAAGAAAGCCAACCTAAGCCCAACCCAAATACATTTCCTTTTGGTTTTCGGGTCAAACCGACCCAAACCCATTTCCTTTCCAATCCAGATTGTGCACCCCCAATCTCGTCGGCCGGAGGCTGGCAATCCTCCTCTACAACCTCACCATCCGATAGACCAGAACTTTTTGGTTTTAAACAAGTCCTCTCGGTGTAGAGAAATATGCGACAATGGGCTTGCAACTTCTGACGGGCATTCGTCACCAAAGACAAGGATGGTTTTATAGATGAGACTATAAACCATCGACAGAGCCTCATTCCACAAATCTGACCACATGCAACAGCTGGTCCGTTCATGGATGGTAATTCCGGACCTAGGAAGTTGGTGCGGTTTGCCCTCAATAGAAATCACTGAAGAACTTTGGCAATTATCAAGGAAATGTATGGCCAGTTGGACTTAGCCAAGATCTTCACACTCTGGCAAAGTCTCACCGACATCAAGCAACAAAACCAGCTGGTGATGTCTATTACAATCGACTCTCGGCCATATGGAATGAGCCGATGCAGTCAATGATGCCTCCGTGGACATCAGAAACCTTGGTGCAGTTTCAAAAAATAAGGAATTGGAACAAGCGGTTGATCGAGTTCCCCTTAGATTAAACAACAATTTTCTAGCCTTTCGTACGCAAATGCTAGCCACCACATCACCGCTTTCATTATGCCGGGTGTATTGGTTGGCCGTCCAGGAGGAGAGTCAGCATCTTACCTCCATGGAATCACCACAATCAGGTGAGACCATGGTTTTGTCGCCAAAGGAAAACAAAGGAGAAGGGCAGCGGCTAGGGTTCTCCAATAGAGAAAGAAGATTATATCAAGGGATAAATGGCCAGGATCATCCAAAACATCCCGGTTAGCAAGCAGTCAACCAAATCAATAATCAATTTGGTCAACTTTTTCGGAACTATCTAATGGTCCACATCTAGGAAGTTTTCAGACTGGATCTAATGGCTCAGGATCATCCTGATCAAGTAAAAAAATGTATTGTGACTACGTAAAAGGAGGAATCACAAAGCGGAGAGGTGCTAGAAATTCATGGTTACCTAAAGATAAAATTGGCAATCTATCGCAAATAGTGGAATACACCCAAAACATTGGGATCTGAAACCAACCACCCTGATCAAGCCTGAGCAAATCACAACTCATCCAAATGCTGAGTCAACTCCCACAAACAATGCTTTTACTAGTTATGCAGGTACATCTTATTGTCTCAGTAATTCAATTTCTCGTGATTTATGGATTATTGAACTGGTCCTAGTGATCACATAATTTGCGACCTTAAATATTTTTAGTCACACACAAAATACCATCCCACAATTATATGTTAGGATGCCAAATGATACCAATGCACCAGCAACTCATACAAGGGTAGTCAAAATTACTGAAAGCATAGTTCTTAGAAATGTCCTCTTTGTCCCTACTTTCAATTTTAATCTTATATCTGTATCCAAAATTGCATGATAATAATTACACATTATAATTCCTCCGAATGTGTGTACCATTCAGGACCCTTTGACTGGCAGACAGTGGGCTTGGGTAAGGCCACCATGGTCTCTACTACTGGGAGCCTTTTCCTTTTATATAAATAAAGAATATTCTTGTAATGCCAATATTAATAATAATTCTCTGATTTTGCATCAAAGATTGGGTCACAGTGCATCTGTACCTTACTCAAATTGTTGAATTTGTCTGATTGCTAAACAACCTAGAACAAGCTTTCCCACAAGCACATCCTTCATAAAAAAAAACCTATTGCCCTAATCCATGTTGATATCTAGGACTCATACTTTGTTCCAATCATGATGGATCCAAGTTTTTCCTGACAATAGTGGATGATTTTTCACGAGGAACTTGGATATTCCTAATGCAATCCAAAACCCAATCTTTTTCTCACATCCTGAACTTTTTCTTCCATGGTTCAAACGAATTCAAACAGTGTTCAAGGGGTAGAACTAACAATGCCTTAGAATTTTTCAAAACCATGCTCTAACTTGTTCCTTTCCAAGGAATTCTCTATGAGAGTTCTTGTACTTATACTCCAACAAAATGGGATTGTTGAACGAAAATACCGTCACCTCTTAGAAGTAGCCCAAGCCCTCAAACACCAAGCCCAAATCCTTACCGTCTTTGGGCCAAATGTGTGATTTCTGCCACCTATCTCATTAATCACGCCTACACGGGTATTAGAGGTAAAACCCTTTTAAATTACTGTTTGGAAAGATACCTAATAACTCTCACTTACGTGTTTTGGTTGTTTGTGTTACTCCACAATGGTGGGCTCCGTGACAAATTTGCTCCTCGTGCTAAGAAATGTATTTTCATGGGATATCCTATGCTCCAAAAAGGATATTCTTTATGATCCTCAGCTTAACAAATTTTTTGTTAAGAAAAATGTTGTTTTCCATGAGGGAATTTTTTCTTCTTAGAAAATACTACTTCGTCCCTCCATCGGCACTTGCAATTGGATGATTAGCTAGACACTCCCATGACAATGGTTCCATTCCAATTACATAGCTAGAATCTAATCATGCTCCCACTCCAGATCTGCATCAAGAGTTACAGTTCTGATGCACCTTTTGACACCATGGATTGTCCACCACAGGTCCTACTTCAGCTGATTCTCTACCATGGATCCAGACCCGCCACACATCTTCACCAAACACCATTCCTGAAGGTCATCTAAAGTCACACAGCTGCTTATATGGATGGCAATTACACATGTTCCACTGTATAAGGTACCCTCTATCCCATATCTCATATGTCAGTTTTAACAAATTATCTTCTGGCCACGATCCTGTATGAGTAACATTCAGCTGAGGGAACCAATCACCTTTTCTAATGCCATTCAACATGATTGTTGGTGTCAAGCCATGGAAGACGAATTAAATGCTCTGGTCAACACATCACACATGGGACCTAGTTTCACAACTTCTCACTGGACACCTATTGGTTGCAAGTGAGTCTACAAAATCAATACCGTGTTGATGGCTCCATCAAAAGATACAAAGCTCGACTTGTAGCAAAAGGTTCACTCAACGGGAAGAGGTTGACTATTAGGAAACCTTCTACCTGTAGGTGAAACATGTCACTGTTCGTCCTTTCTTTCGTTGTGCTCACCATGATTGGCAATTCACCAGATGGGCATTATAATGCCTTTCTCATGGGGACCTTGATGAGGAGATTTACATGGATATTCTCCCGGTTCGCAATCAGGGGGGAGAATCTATATGTAGGTTACGGAAATCTTTATATGAGCTAAAGCAAGCATCACGACAGCGGAATGCAAAGTTTATAGTAGCTCTCACACCAATGGATTCACTCCATCTAAGCATGATTATGCCTTATTCTCTAAAAAAAAGGGTAAGTCTTTCCTCAGTCTCATCATCTATGTTGATGGCATTCTCATTACAGGAAACAACAAAAAGGCAATTATAGGATATTAAAGAGTATCTCCCAGTACATTCCACATCAAAGATCTGGGGCACCAAAGTTTTTTGTGGGTATCGAGATTGCTCGTTCTTCAGAAAGAATATCCTCAGTCAATGGAAGTATGTGCTTGAACTCATTGCAGATTCAGGGCTAGCAGCATGCAAGCCAAGTGTCATTCCTATAAACAAAATGTTAAGCTCACCACACGAGAATATGGTGAGAAAAGCCAAAGTCCTGAGATTGATTGTATTAGAAGATAGCTCCAGCTATTAACGGCTTGTTGGAAGGCTCATATACCTCACCATGACTCGACCAGACATCAGTTATACATTTCAAATCCTCAGCTAGTTCATGCATGCTCTAAAGCAATCCACATGGATGCAGTAGTAAAGGTACTCAAATATTTGAAGGGTTGTCCAGGGCTGGGACTCCTCCTACAAAAGAAAGGAGATCTCAACATCATCGCATACTATGATTCAGATTGGGGTTCATGTCAATGACAAGAAGATCCCTTACTGGTTTTGTATTAAACTCTGAGAAATCAATTATCTCTGGAAAACAAAGAAGCAAACCACCGTATCACTCTCATCCACAGAAGCAAAATACAGAGTCATGGCTAAAGCCACGTGTGAGGTCACATGATCCTAGGATATTAAAGGATCGAATCTATAGTGGAGCCCTGGTTAAACTGTATTGTGACAACAAGGCAACAAACGACACATCGCAGCCAATCCATTTTTCCATGAAAGAATGAAGCATATAGAGATTGATTGCCACTATGTTGGAGACAAGATACAAGAAGGGGTAATTAAAACGAAACATATTCGAACCATAGATTAGCCAGCAGACTTATTCACAAAGCCATTATGTCAAAGGCAAGCTTCGTATTTATTGGGCAAGTTGGAGTTTATGACATTTATAAACCACGAGCTTGAGGGGGGAGTGTTGACATATGGATGATTGTACACGCCATATTTAAAGGATTTGAGATTTTATTGTATCCAATATGGTAGCCTAGCTAGAATTATTTGATTGCCTTGTATGTATTGATTTGCATTCATTCCTTTATTCTCTTCCTACACATTACATTTGTAATTTTATAATTGGGACACTTTGTATAGAATATAATATATACAAAATATTTTCTCCTTATCATATTGTCTTGGCTTACTCAGCAACTAAAATTCCTTCTTTTGCCTCCTAATCCTTCTTGGCACTCTTCGGTAGCTAGTACCTCTTCGTGCCACTCAATACCGGATTACAAATGGGAATGATAAAAAATGCACAAAGAAGTAATTCTAAGAAACCATCAAGCATGATGTAAAAAATATAAATACCAAACCTTTTAACTCCTCATTGTAGTTGGACTAATCTCATTTTGAACTTGGTTTCATCTCTTCCTCAAGAACTCATTGCCCCAATTCAACCGTCTACAGTCAAATCACACACACCACATAATCAACTTCCCGACCCTGTCGCAACCATCCTCGCAAAAGTCCCCATATAGTCCCCAACATTCGGAGCCAAAGTAGTCAATAACGGTGAGTTTTTCTCCATCAACTTCTTATTATCTTCTGACTCCAACTCCTATGGTGGCATCTCCCTTGCCACCACCTCCCCATTTTATATCCCTCACTTTCTCAATCGAAAAAACAACAGTAAGTCTCAAAATACTATCCAACTCCCTCAAAAGTCACCTTGCCCTTCGATTGCAATCGTTAAATCCATAATTCAACAACCATAATAGTCTTGCTCAGGTACAAGAGAGTGAAGAATAGTGAGACTTGTCAAGCTTCAATAGGCCCATACGCGCAAAAACAGTTACAACATTATCACCTTGTGAAAGACGACTATGTGAGTTCACCCAAAGCTAGTTCAACATTGTTTCTCTTTCAATAAGATGAACTATGGCCCGAGGCATCTTGACAAGAACATTTTTAGATGGTAGAATGTTTGTAGTTTGCGAAACAGCATCGTCCTCTGGGAAGTGCTTCTCGGCACATGTGCCATTTCAACTAAAGGGTAACAAGAAGATGAAGAAGAATCTAATACAGAAGTGGCTTCTGATTTGATAGAATCACATGTGGGTGGAGATAATTTGAAGCAGCTTTCGTGGACCGACTATTTATAATGAATGTGAGGACTAGTTATTTGTTCTAACAAGACAATGAAGAACAAAAATTCAAGGGCTGGTTTTAAGGTGTTAGACTGGGAATTATCTTGTTATTGAAGGAAAATGGAAGCTGAAGAACATCTTGTTTTTCATTGAATGATCACGTGGCGGGAGGAGAAGTCGTCGCATAACAGAAGGCAATTGGTTGTTTTAAAAGTAAAAAATTTGTATGAATAATGCTATGGACACTGAATTATGCACCGAATTTTTGTATCGAACCTAGATGGCATCTAGTTAGAGGCGGACACGTTGGAAATGCCGACATGTTGGAAACAGAACACCTTCTATGAATGAACGACTGTCCAACATTAATGGACGCATGTCCATATTTGATGGACGGTTCATCACGAATGGACGAGCGTCCACGAAAACAACAATGGACTCCGTCCATAATTATGGGCAGGCGTCCACCGCATACATCAGCTTACCAGTGGACGCTCATCCATCAAATATGGACGGGAGTCCATTGTGTATGGATGTGTGTCCATTTGATGTGGACGCCCATCTATAACATTTTAAAAGTAAAAAATGGATGCCTGTCCAGTTGTATGGACGGGCGTCCATTTTCAATGAGAACAAACCATAAATTATTATTTAAAATGAGTGGATAATGGAGTAAATGCCCAATACACTTAAACAAAAAATGCTTAGAAATAAACACATGCTATGACTCCCAAAAATGGGCACCCGTCCAAAGTCAAGCCTTTTTGTCCAAATCAACCAACATTGAAGGTGAGGCATCAAATATGCTCATGCTATTAAAAAAAAAAAAAAATGCTTAGAATTGTGTAAGGTTGGTAGTGAATGCAAATGTGGACCCCACAAACATTCAATAGGGGCCTGTCCATTCAATATTTGTTTCAATATGAAAGGCCCTATTGTGTATGGACAACCATCCATCTTGTATGGACGGTTGTTCATATAAAAGGATGGCCATCCATTATGTATGGACAACGTCCATACAAGATGGACGGTTGTCCATATTGTGTTTCAAAATGTTATGGACGGACGTCCATTAAATGGACGCCCGTCCATATAATATGGACGAGAGTCCATTGTTGTTTTCGTGAACGTTCGTCCATTCGTGATGTGCGGTCGTCCATCAATATGGACGGGCATCCATAATTGTTGAGAACCATTCATTCATGGAAGACATCAACGTGGCTGCTTATGCTTGGATGAACGTAGGTGCCACATACGTCGGTGTAGAAATTTGGTGCAAAACTATCGGTGTCCATAGCATTATTGATTTTGTATAGGAAACGAATTACCTGCGTTGGTTACGAAAATCTTTCCTTTTGTTTTGAAATAACAAAAATTCTTGATCTTAATTTATAGTTATTAAAATATTAATAATTGTAAACTGGAATCACTATAAATAGTTTATTAACCATACAACAAGATTTGTTACTTAAAAAAAAAAAAAAGAGTAAAACGACTATTTCCACCCAAGGTTTGCCTTAATGACACTTTTCCACCCAAAAAGTTTCAAAAACCACTTCCCACCCAAAGTTTATATTCTGTTAATACCCAAAATATACTTCACTTTCTTAGTCGTCGACGAGTATTATGAGCCAGGATAAAGAAAGAGAGGGGGGGGGGGGGGGTGTGGATTGAATGGTGGTGAACGATTGAATATTCGTCACGAAATCAACTAAGAACAAGAAGTCATAGCTTTGCGATGGTCAGCAATCAAAGAGAAATGCTAGAGTGAGATGAGTTTTGTTAGAGGAGACCATAGATTCAAATGGGGTGACAGAGAGAACTTTTGCCTTTGGAATCGGTTTTGGATAGTAACAGAATATTAACTTTGGGGAAAGTGGTAATTTGAAACTTTTTAGATGGGAAAGTGTCATTAAGACAGACCTGGGTGGGAAAAAGTCCTTTACTCTTAAAAAATTAAGATATCTGATATTTAATCAAATTTTAGAAAAAAGTTAATTTAAAATCGAAATATAATATAAATTGTATTATTCATTATCTTTTTTTTTTTTATATAAAATGAAATTTTCTTGGAATTTAAACCAATTTCTATTTTTGGACTTCAAAAAGTTATAAAACTCGAAATATAATATAAAATTGTATTATCATTATCTTTATTTTTATTTATATAAAATGAAATTTTCTTTGGAATTTAAACCCAATTTCTATTTTTTGGACTTCAAATTTTGAATATTTGTGATTTTGAAATTGTCTTACACTTGATAAACAGTTGAACTTTATGTACGGCTTTGTAAATTTTCACTATTAAATGTGTATTCTTTACCTAAATTCTTTTGGTGAGGAAATTATTTAGTGACAAATTGAAAATTGATAAGGAACTTTATATTTAAAATTCATACACATTTGTCATTGATGAGAAAATATTTAATGTCATATCTATGCTTAGTGAACGAATTAATCAAATTAAATAGATGAAATTCAGTTGACTTATTATAAGTTTTCTATTTTATCATGAATAGGATAGAAAAAAAATCAAACACCTCTCTATAGTTCTCGAAAGCTTTCTGTTTGAAGTCTTTGGACAACTCTAACCTTTTTAATCACTTATCTCCATTATTTTGGTAATGGAAACTAAACACCACTCAAAAACCTTAATGCTGTTTTAAATTCTTAATGCTGTCCAAACTCTGTTAAATGCACAAGAATAAAATGTTCTTTTATTTTTTATGAATTGGGTGTCCAAGCCCGTTTACGTGCACCTCAACTAATTCTCGAGACCTTGAAATTATTGGCCAGGAAGAACTCCAGTGGCCATGCCTATTAGCAGTCAAGATAAATCGAATTCAAAACTTGAGTAATACACTCAACTCCAAGAGGCATCTTACATCCCCACCGTCACTCATTCACACACCAGATGCCACAATCTTTCTCTCTCTCCATTCCACTATCAACCCCTATTTTTTCCCCTTTACTGAACCCCTATCTCCTCTCCCTTTCTCTCACGGCCAATGATTTTTCACACAACCCCTACCAACACACAACACTTTCCCAACAACCTCCACCTTCCATCCCTGTTAGGAAATTAGTGGCTTGCTTTCCTATTTGTTCCCATGTGAAATTGTATGTCATTAGGAAACTATTTATAAAGAATACAATTGTAATAGGAAAAATTTGGGAGTCCTATTAGGAATTGAAATTGAATTCTATTAGGAAAAGAATACCTCATATACTACCTATAAATATAGGTGTGAGAACCAATTCAAGGATATGAAAGAATGTGAGAACACAATGTATTTGATGTAAGGAGAATTAAACACCATGGGTAGAGTGTCTTAGGAATTGTGATTGTTTCCACTTAGGTACTGGGTTGAGCATGGTTAGAAACTAGGAGTTACCAATTATTTTAGTATCGAGTTTATGGTATTGGGTACTCTTGCAAATCGTATTCATGAAACTATAGTAGATTTTCTCATCCGTGGATATACGGGTTATGTCGAACCATGTAAATGTCGTGTCTCTTATATGGTATGATTTTATTCCTATGTATTTATCTCGAAAATATATATTCTATACAAGATCTTTAACAATCCCCACCGCTTATCCGAGCCATCAAAGTTGCTCATCACAACACCAGTGAAACTACCCCCACTCCACCAAAGAACAAAATGAGAGAGGAAAGTTAACAGAGAATAAGGTGGAGTCGTTAGGGTGTTTTTTTTTCTAGTTCATTTGCTAGATTTGTTTCTGTTACTATGGTTCCGTTTGGCACACTTTACTATCTATCCAAAAAAACAAAAATGATATGTTTTAATATTCTTAAAATTCAATCATATTCTATTCAATTGAAAATATTTTGAATATTTTTAATCCCTAGGTTTGTAATTTAACTAAACACCCCCCATAATGAAAGTTATAAATTGACAAAAAAACCCCCACCCAATCATATTATCGGCAGCCAGCCACCATCGTCAAAAGGTGGTCGAAATCTACCAGAATGGCGCAAGACACGATGGACTGGTCAGTGTGCGTTGATCTGGCCTTTTTTGACCAAATCTACTATGGACTGGTCGAAAATGTCAAATTTATGGCCCAAGATTAACCGTTGATCTGGCTGTTAACTTTGGCCATATCTTGGTCGTCAACAAATCTTCTAGGGCCTCAAATAGCCGATCGAATAAGAGCTCCCATAGTCACCATTATCAGTGCCTAAGGGACTCAAATTGATATCCGAATTGTTCTTTACTAGTATATGTAACAGGATATTCTACTGTTTCTAGTAACAGTAGCGGTTAATCTCACTACTTTCAACTCATACTGTCATTAAGAAACATCAGAAAAATGCAAATTATTAAAAAAAAAAAAGAGAGAGAGAGAGAAGTTTGAGTATACTATTCATGAAAGAGCAATGCTAGTTTACAAAGACACATACAAAATGGGGTATACAAAGACAATCCTACCTTATTTTCATGATTTCTTCTCTCTCTCCTTTTGTTTTTCTTGTTTTTATCTTCTTACCGATGTCACTTATAGCCCTCTTTGTAAGGATAATATTTTTCTTATGAAAAGAAAAAACAAATAGAATTGCATGCCTGGATTACAAATTGTTGCCAAATTAAAGACAAAAGCTCCAGCATTAAGAGAAAAAAAAAAAAAAAAAAAGGAAATGAATCTCAACATAATCTTTAAACCATTCTTCTTGCTATCATACAAAGGCAAATAAAGGGCAACCCAAAATAAAAATCTATGAGTTGCAATTATTTATGTTGTTTGCCTTCAATTCGAATAATTTGCTTTCCAGTAGCTTTTGCAAGGTGTGGGTTTCAACATGGTCACTGGATTGACTGCCTTTTTAATCTTAAAAATGGTCCAAGCAGAGCCAATTACATTGCCGGCTGCATGTAGCCCTTCATTGGTTGCCTTGCGCTTCCTCCCATACCTGAAATGAGAAACAATATGATTAAACCAGCCAATGAAAAATAACATACATGAAATAGGATGAAAATCGTGTTCAGAAAAATATTAGTTCAAAAGTTTATGAAACATGAAGCATCAATTATATTGTTACATCAAAGTGGTGATGGCATAATGAAGCATCAATTATGTTGTTAGATTGAGATTAAAGATACCTCTCTGAAACAAGCCCAGTATACTACTCGATGTAGTGCATAACATTCTACCGCTAACCTCAACTGCATTAATAACTTTCTCTGTACTAGAATGAACAATAAACTGAGCAGCAAGTACAGAGCATAACAAATCTTAAAGCTACAAGATATAGCACATACTTAACTACTAAGTAAAATATTCTTCAAAGCTGATTAAGGTATATAAGCCAAGGCAGTAAGAAAAGAAACAACTCACCAAATCCGTCCAAACTAGCGAGGACAACTTCTCCAGGCAGAATGCTAAAGAATTTTGCCAGCTTTAGAGTTGGCAATTGAATTTGTGAGGAACCGGTCACTTTGACAAACCCTAAAAGAATTCAGTAGGCTTCTGGACATCTTTGTCACCTTCTTAACCCACATAGGTTCGTAACAAATATTAGAAGCCAAAATCACCTGTATTCTACATTTCACTGACCACACAAATTAGGACCTACAAATGGGAAGAATAAAAAATGCACAAAGAAGTACATTCAAAGAAACCATCAAGCATGATGTAAAAAATAAAAAAGCCAAACCTTTTAATCCTCCTCATTGTACCAGGACTAATCTCAGATTTTGAACTCGGTTTCATCCTTTCCTCAAGAAATCATTGCCCCAATCACACCTGTCCACAGTCAAATCGCCACACCACATAATACCCTTAATCAACTTCCCCGACCCCGCTGCAATCATCCTCGCAAAAGTCCCACTATAGTCCTCAACATCGGTGCCAAAGTAGTCCAATAAGCCGCCAGTTTTCTCCATCAATTCCTTATCTTCTGACTTCAACCCTTGGTGACATCTCCCTTGCCACCACCTCCCAGCTCTCATATCCCTCACTTTCTCAACCGAAAAACAACAGTAGTCTCTAAAACATATCCAATTCTTTCAACAAATCACCTTGTCTTTGGTGGCAATCGTTAACCCATAATTCAACAACTCATGATGTCTTGATCAGGTATACAAAGAGTGGAAGAAATAGTGAGATTCTCAAGCTTCACTACAGGCATCTTTAGCTAAAGGATTGAATTTCATCCCCTATACGTGCAAAAACAGTACAACAATATCACCTTGTGAAAGACTGACTATGTGAGTTCACCAGAAGCCAGTTCAACACTGTGTTCTCTTTCAATAAGAGAACTATGGCCCCAGGGTCTTGACAAGAACATTTTCAGACGGTACAATGTTTGTAGTTTGCGAAACGGCATCGTCCTCTGGAAAGTGTTCTCCGCTAATTGTCCATGTCAACTGAAGGGTACAATTTAAGAAGATGAGAAGAAGTTGATACAGAAGCGGCTTCTGAGTTTGATAGAATCGCTTGTGGGTAGAGATAATTTGAAGGACCTTTCGAAGACCGACAATATCTATAATCAACGTGAAGATTTTGTATATAGTTTCTTACAAGACAATGAAGAAGAGAAATACAAGGGTTATTTTTAAGGTGGTAGTTATTGTTATTCAGAGAAGTAGTCGCCTAGAAGACTGTGGCGGTTAATTGCTCTGAAGAAGAAACTCGCCGTGGTAAACGGATATTGTGTCTTTTGGACGTTTGGTAATACAAACAGTGGGAAAAATACGGCAAAAATATAATGTAGCGAATATAGAACAAACGGTTTATGAAAGACATTAAGAACTTTTGTTATTTCAAAAGTTTTAGAGGTATTTTGATATTAAATCAAACCTTAGGGGAGTTTAGTGATATTTTGTTATAAAGTTAGCATCAAAATAACAGATTAATTTAAATTTGTATTATACAATTCATTATCTCATAATTATATTTAGATAAAGTGAAATATATGTACTTGGGAATTTTAACCTAATTGGTATTATTGACTTAAATTTTTTGATATTTGTGATTTTTAAATTGTCTTATATTAAATGTGTAATTTGAAAACAAAAATCCTTTTGGTCCTTTTTCTAAAAAACTAAAAAATTTGAAAATTACGGTTAAAAGTTTAATTAATTGTAAAAATGTTCGATAATTATTCATAACAATGTAGTTATAACCCCCCTACTATCTTTTTGTTTGTTTTTCAAATAACAAGAATTATCGTTATATTTTAGTTTTATATAAATTATAATAGAATATTCGGTCAATATTCATAAATTATAACGACTCATAAACTATTCATTAACTGTTAATAAAAATTATATTATATTAAAAGCTTTGAGGTATTTTGTTATTAAAACAAACCTCATAGAGGTCAATTTTGACTCAAAATTTAACGATATATTAAAAGTTAGCATCAAAATAACGGATTTTAATTTAAGATTTAAGCATTTCTTATCTGATTATCATTTTCTTTTATAAAATGAAATATTCTTTAAAATTTAACCCAATTGGCAATGGATATTTTGACTTGAAATTTGAATATTTCTTATATATTAAAATAATATCCCATAAATCACTGAATTTTGACTTAATATTTTTTTTCAACACTTCAATTTTTGCAATATCAAAAAGGTCCAATGGTTGCAAATTCTTCGTCTACAAATGTGCACCCCTATCGTTTATTCATATTGATAATATATGATGAATGCCTCTAGTTCGAACGACGTTTCCGACAACCCTGTTCGTTGTAAACATATCAAATTCACCCTTACTCCATGACATTCATCCGCCGCCATCAAATCATTCAGTCACTCCTAAACACTTGAGTTTCGATGTTTTTCAACAAAATTAAGAAAACCGCTTTGAATGTTCTCCAATTCGGTGATTCGTACTATTATGCAAACCTGAGCTTCTTGCGTCGATCCATAAACTCCCCCAAACTCTTGAGTAATTATTTAAATCTGGAAGGATTAAGGATGGATGAGAGGACCTGTCGATGAAATTCTGAGAAGAGTGTAGTTTCATGGCCATTGTGATTCATGGGTATGCAATAAGTGGGGTGTACCATAAATCCATAAAATTATTTTCCAAATGATGCTCTTGGGTTTGTTGCCCAATTCTTTCACTATGGTTGGTGCTTGTTAGCAATGCCGGCTTGCTAAACTTGCAACTTGCGAAATCTATTCATGGGCTACTTGTAAAATAGGACTTGAAACTGATTTATAGTTGGTACTACAATGCTTGATGCATATGCAAAATGTGGAGATATATTTTGTTCCTATAAATTATTTGAAGGACTGAAGAACCCAAGTTTGGTTTCTTGCAATGCAATTATTGCTGGGTTTATAAACAATGAAATTTTGTAGAGGCTGTTTTATTGTTTAACCGACTCTGGAGATTCAATTTGGTGCCTAATGCTGTGACAATATTGACGGTTATCAGGGTTGTGGTGCTTTAGGATCAAAGAAACTTTGTGAATCCTCCATGGTTTAATAGTTAAGGTGGGACTTATTTTGGATATATCTGTTAATAACTCGCTACTTGACATGTATTCGTGTTTGATGGATTTGGGTGCTGCTGCCAAAATTTTCGGAGGGATGGAATATAAAGATGTTATCAGTGGATACCATGATGGGTTATTGGTAGACCTTGAATATCCTTGTGATGCCCTGAAGATTTTTGGCAAAATGAGGAAGAGTAGGATCATGTGTGATATGGTAGTTATATGAATTTGATTTCAGCTACTGCTGTTTTGGGAGATTTGAAGAGAGGAAGAGAAATCCATGCACAAGCTGTGGTTTGTGGTTTTGAATCGGAGCTCCCTCTCACAAACTCTATCATTGCCATGTATTCAAAGTGTGGAGATTTAGATTCTTCAAGAGCTATGTTTAATCATGCAAGTGGAAGAGTTTGGTTTCCTGGACAGCAATGATTTAGGATATGTCCAGAATGGATGTGCAATAGAGGCCTTGAATCTCTTGATTAAGGTGAGACAAGAAAAGAACTATTCATTGATTCATAATGTTAGTCACTGCTCTCACAGCTCCAGTGAGCTTGCTGCTTTAGAGCTCTGCCAGCAGCTCCATTGTTACGCTTGGAGCTGGCTTCGTTCAGTATATCACAGTTCAAAATAGTCTCATATCAACTAATCGAAGTGGGAAATGTGAACTTGCCCATATTATTTTCAAGGATATGGGTTTCTTCAAGATGTAGTCTCATGGAATGCCATTATTAATGGGTATGGGGTCCATGGCAATGGAGAAACTGCTCTCACTCTCCTACCATGAGATGAAGAAAGAGTGGGAAAGATCCTGACAGTGCAACCTACTTGTGTGTTTTGAGTGCTTGTAGTCATGCAGGCTAATAAGTGATGGCTTGGTTATTTTAATCAAATGGTGAAAGAAAATAAAGTAAAGCCGAGCCAAGAACATTATGGGTGTGTAGTTGACTGCTTGCTCGAGCAGGCTGCTTGCCAGACGCAAGTGGGCTGTGCTGGAAAACTTTTGGACGGGATGGGTTCAAATATTTGAGGGCTTTGCTAGTGGATGTGTGATTCATGGTAATGGAGCTGGGCAGAATTTGCTGCAAGCAAGGTATTTGAGCAGGAACCCAGGTGAATGGTCAAGTTGTGCTCCTTTCAAACGTTTATGCCATTGTTGGGAGGTTCAGGAGGTGCGTAGCATTGAGAATGAGCATGCAGAAGAAAGGATTATTAAGATCGGGGATAGTTTTCTCAATAGTAGTTCTTGTGACTCTGGTTAATATTCTTTCTCTTGCTAATGTAGAGGAGAATTAATCTGTCTTATAGCATCCACCAAAGTCTTGACGTATTGCTTGGTTGTGATCATCACCATCTAGCGGTTTTCTTCATGGAATTTTGTAAATTTTGACTAGATCGGATATTTTCAATGAGTAGAGAGGGAAGAAAACAGCTGGCAATAGAGCAGGAATGATATTTGGTCGCTCATCAAAGTGTATTTTCAGGCTAAAAGGATAGTTACAGTTGCTTTGATGGCGGTTCATGTAATGGCAGTCAGCTTGATGACCACGTGAAGCGAATTGATTACACAAATACTGTGCATTGTATACCGTCATGGATATTGAGCTCACATTTATGACATGCCATAGTCAAAGAACAGGAGTGCTGCACAGGTATAGTGTCCAAAACTCAGGTTGGCATCCGTTGCTAGATATATTGGTGTGATACCCCCAATACTTGTCTGACGCTTGTTGATATGGAACAATATAACTTAAAAATGTATCTTCTAACTTGAGATTCAATTTCTTATGAATCAGAAAATAATATTACATAGTTTTCCACATAGTGGACCATATGAAAGAGAGAACATTGGAGTTTCAGGACAATGAATTGTGAAAAATGATTATATATGTTCTGTTTTAATGAATATGATATGGTTGAATGCATGTATTTGAAATAGTGGGAGCATAGCTTCTTTTTTTTTTTTTTTTTTGGTGATAGGGTCGGCGCCAGCTTACGTGCACCTCAACTAATTCTCGGGGCCTGAAGTTGATATCGGGTAAATCCCCTCAATGACCACCTCTATTACAACCTGTGAATCAAACTCAGGACCTCTGAATAATACACCCAGGTCATAGTTGAGGTTAGACCCATCTAGTGGTAGTTTATCGCTTCTTCTTCTCTCTCCTTTCAATCTTCACCCTTCCTCCAAAGCAATATTATCAAGCTAAGGAGTTTTTTTTTTGGACTTTTTTCAATCACCTATCTTATACCCATACATAGAGAAATTTCCCTAAATGAAGGGACTTGGCACATCAATTCCAATGATTAAAACTGGTTGCAGGTCAATTGGACTCCATTGGATTCCTTCCTTTTGTTTATTTTCCGTACGAAGAAAGAAGCAGACAGAATGTGGTCCGTTGAGCAAATTTGTTGGGTTGTAGAGTTAATTGAATTACACGAGGAAAAAAGCATCCTAGAATTACTTTGCTTGTTATTACATTTGATTCTTCTGATAACAAAACATTATATCTATATTGTTTTAAGTGTATCACAAGATGATGTGCTGCTATAAATGCAAATGTAACGAAAGGAAATGTGGAGTTTAATGACCCTGAGTTGAACCCATTCTAGCAATTTTTTAAAGAGCTATCTCATATCTGAATGCTCATCTAGTTTTCTTACCGTTCAGAAGATGATTTAACCTTGTGATAATTTGCAATTACTTCAGGAATTGACATC
Source organism: Pistacia vera (assembly GCF_008641045.1). Classification (NCBI taxonomy): domain Eukaryota; kingdom Viridiplantae; phylum Streptophyta; class Magnoliopsida; order Sapindales; family Anacardiaceae; genus Pistacia; species Pistacia vera. Next base: position 489,032 of record NW_022195577.1, on the reverse strand, counting down.
AGCAGACAAAAACCACAAGTACTCAGATAAGAAGCATAAGAGGCCACTGAGCAAAGCAAATGGATAAGAAGAACCTTTTTCTCATGTTTTTTTCTTGTGGTTCTTAAGAGAACTCCTGTATTATAGAATCTAAACCTTTGGATTTATTTTTCTGCAGATTCATATTATGCATAAACTGTAAAATCTGTGCCTTGATTTTGGGTTCTAAGGAACGATCCGTGGCTGTAAAAATTTTGTTTTCCGCTGCGCAACCGGGTCGTTTCCTAACAAGATCATGTTGACACTGCATATGCCTTTGCGATCACGACGCTTCTTTCCTTGTTCCCGTTGACTTTTCTCTTGCGCGGGAGTAGAGTCGTCCATATATTCCTTGAAATGCCCCTTCTTGATGAGTTCTTCGATTGCCTATTTGAGAGCTCGGCACTCATCAGTATGGTGCCCATTATCCCGATGAAAGTGACCGTATTTTTTACTATTTCTGGCTGACAGGGGATTTTTCATGGGCTCAGGCTTCCGAGCAGGCTGGCCTCCTCCGATTTATCAAGGATGGCCGATACATATGCATTCAAAGGCGTATATTGATTTTGGTCGCAATCGCGATGAGGAACAGGAGCATAAGATTTTTTGGGCTCATAGCGCGGTTTCTTTCCTTTTCATTGGTCGTCAATAGCCTATCTACGATCAACTCTCTTGTCCTCCTGACCAGACGCGCTACCCGAAGCACCATGGTCGTGGTGGCGGAGCGTCGCTACAAAACTTTCAATACGAAGGTATTTCTCCGCAAGGTATAGAAACGGGTGAGGGAAACATCATCCTCAACCTGTAACTCTTTTCACAGGTCGGTCTGTGGGCAGACTCCCGCTATGATGAGAGTTCGAACAGACTCCTCGAGAGTGTGAGCTATTTGTTAAGCTCTTTGTGAAATCGATCAATGTACGATTAGAGGGATTCATCCATCTCTTGCCTTATGTTGCTGAGGTAACTCAAAGGCATCGAGAACTTTCAATTTGCTTGGAAATGCCTTAGGAACGTTGCGCTCATTTGAGGCCACGAACTGATCGATCCCACTGAGAGTGACCTGAACGGCCGTTTGGCATGAGAGGTTAAAGTCACTGCCAGATAACGACATTTAGCTAAATCTGAGACCTGGTGGAGCTCCATCAGGTCGTTGAATTCATATAAATGATCCTGCAGATCAGAATTTTCATCAAACGCCTGCATGTCGGGCATCCTGAATCCTGGTGGGAGTGGAGCAACTAGCACTTTAAGAGAGAAGGGGGACGCGGACACGACTTGCCCTTGCTCATTCTGCTGAGCTCTTAATCGGTCTAGAGCTCGCTACAGTTCTTCAATCTGAGACAACGGAGTCATTTGGGGATTGCTTTCACCCATGCGAGTTCGACCCTTGCGATTACGATTGAGGAAAGTTCGAAGGTCGGATTCCTCTTCGCCTCGGCTGGCGACCCCGACTGATCTCGACACACGCTGGCTAGAGGCGTGTGATGGCGATGGATGATGCAGGGTATTTTCACAACCTTCGCAGTGGTACAAACCGCCCTGCGAAGTTTGGGAACCTCCCGCACGATGACGATCAGGATCATTTTACTGGCGGTGATAAGAACCGCCCCGCCCAGCACTTTTATAGGGGCGTACCTGCAATGTCGCATGGGATAGCTCGGGCTGCGTCATTTCACTGAGTCTTAAGGCCACTAGTATTCTGCTCGGGACGGAGCCGGTGTTTACTGGCCCTTTAGAGCCCGTAGGCCCCTTTTTTGCCACTTGCTTACCCTTTCATCGACGCGTTACAGTGCTTGTGGCACGAGCTATCTCCCTTTCCCCCGCTTTCACGCGACCTGTAGGCTTTTTTGGTAGTTGCACCACCCCAACTGATTTGGTTGGCACGCCTTGGTCCAAATGGTCCAGCCTTCGGTTGACCGTTTGGAGAGTATTGTCGAACCTCTCCAAGTAGCTTCTAATGGCAATGTCAAGTTGTGAACTTGATGGGATATCCCCTACGGCATTTTGCGAAACCGAAGGTATTTTGAAAGAGGTGTCCTCTTGGACTTGGGGTATCCCCTCAGCACCCTGGTTGGTTCGCTCAGGTTCAGGTTGGCAGGCCATTTGCTGTTGTAGGACCAGTAAGTTAGAGATTCTCCTGATGAAGGATGAACATTAAATCATGCCCTCCTTCTAGCGCCAAATTGTTGATGCGTGATTTTTACATAAACTAAACGCACATGTGCAATGCTGAGCTGGCCCAGAAGACACACGTGAATGCAAGAAAAATGAGAATAAATGAAATGGGAACAACTTTTAAAGTGGTTCGGATGCTAAGGAAGCAAATCCTACGTCCACTGATGTTTGTATTAATGATAGAGGTCAGGTCGTGTTAGCAGACTGACTTACAAATGACTTACAAATGATAATACAAGAGAGAGAATGCTATATATTCTTGAGAGAGAATCGCTAATCCCCTAAATGAGAGAGGAGCTCTCAATTTATAGTGGGATGGATTAAAGTTATCATTACTGAATATGTGAGTTGGTGGGATTATCCGTGCAAATCCCTTTTTATGTCACATTGCTCACCTTCTAGAGTGATTTACGAGATTTGGCTGTAGTTGTTATTGATTTCAATATAAGCCCTTCAAAACAACCTGCTCAGGATTGGGAGTGATCCTTGAATCCATATACACTAGGAATTTTGTAGAGGCATAATTTATGTGGTTGTTTTCGGTGTATGAAACTTTAATAAGAAGCAAAAGTAAGGTAATGAGTAAAATGAATCATTCCCAATTAAAGAAGTCTTGATATCTGAATTTTTTTTTTTTTTTAATCACTAGAGGTGTTTGGGTCACCTTGCACGCAGCTCAACTAATCTCTTAGGACTCTGAAACCCCCTATTAGTGCCTTGAAGACTCAAATTGATACCCAAATTTTGTTCTTATACTAAGTACATGTAACAGTATTTTCTACTGTTTCTAGTACTAGTAACAGTTAATTTCAATACTTTTAACCTCATACTGTCATTAAGATTCACATCAGAAAAATGCAAATAAAAAAAAAAAAAAAACGAAGTTTGAGTACATTATTCATGAAAAGAACAAACAAATGTAACTGCATGTCTGCGTCTACAATTATTGCAAAATAAAAGGCAAAAACTCCAGCATTAACAGAACAAAAAAAACCAGGAAATGAATCTCTACATAATCTTTAAACCATTCTTCTTGCTATCATACAAAGGCAAATAAAGGGCAAATCTATGAGTTGCTATTATTTATGTTGTTTTGCCTTCAATTTGACATAATTTGCTTTCCCAATAGATTTTGCAAGGATTGTGGGTTTCAACATAGTTACTGGATCGATCGCCTTTTTTATCTTAAAAATGGTCAAAGCACAGCCAATTACATCTCCTACTGTATTTAGCCCTTCGTTGGTTGCCTTTGCTGCTTCCTCCCCATACCTAAAATGAGAAACAATATGATTAAACCAGCCAATGAAAAATAACATACACGAAAAAGGATGAAAATCGACTATAGAAAATATATTAGTTCAAAAAATTTTGAAACAATGAGGCATCAATTATATTGTTACATCAAAGTGGTGATGGCATAATGAAGCATCAATTATGTTGTTAGATTGAAATTTGAGATATACCTATCTGAAACAAGCTCAGTCACTACTGATGTAGTTGACATAACATTCTTACTGCTAACCTCAACTGCATTAATAACTTTCTCTGTACATAGAATGAACAATAACATGAGCAACAAGTATAGAGCATAACAAATCTTAAAGCTACACGATATAGCACATACTATAACTACATAAGTAAAATATACTTCAAAGCTGATTAAGGATACATAAGCCAAGGCAATAAGAAAAAAACAACTCACCGAGTCCGTCCAAACTAGCGAGGACAACTTCTCCAGGCAGAAAACTAAAGATTTTCTTGCCAGTTTTGGAGTTTGCAATTGAATTTGTGAGGAATCGGGTCACTTTGACAGCGCTAGAAAGAATTCTAGTGGTGGCTTTCTCGGAGATCTTTGTCATCTTTTTTACCCTGCATAGGTCCATAACAAATATTAGAAGCCAGAATCACCTGTATTCTACATTCACTGACACACAAAATTAGGACCTATAAATGGTGTTGACACATGGATGACTGTACAAGCCATATTTAGAGGATTTGAGATATTTGATTGTATCCAAATATGGTAGCCTAGATAGAATTATTTGATTGCCTTGTATGTATTGATTTGCATTCATTTCCTTTATTCTCTTTCCTTACACGTTACATTTGTAATTGTATAAATTGGGACACTTTGTACAGAGAATATAATATATACAAAAATTATTCTTCTCCCTTTATCATATTGTCTCGGCATACTCAGCAACTAAGGTTGCTTCTTTTGCCTCCCATTATCCTTCTCGGCACTCTTCGGTAGCTTAGTTACCTCTTTTGTGCCACTCTAATACTGGATTCTTACATGGTATCAGAGCAGGTTCTCTAACCAGCTCCTCTCTTTGTTGCATTTCTCCAAACCAAATCTTGTCCCTGCAATACGAACTTTAGAATTAGTTTCCCAAAACCAAATGGATCCAAACCAGAAAACCACAACAAACCCAATTGGGCCCAACACACAAATATGGGCTCAGACTCAACAAACAACCAAATCGGCCCACACCAAGAGAACAAAAAAAGCCCAAACATGCAACCCAACCAAGAAAGCCAACCTAAGCCCAACCCAAATACATTTCCTTTCTGGTTTTCGGGTCAAACCGACCCAAACCCATTTCCTTTCCAATTCCAGATTGTGCACCCCCAATCTCGCCGGTCGGAGCTTGGCAATCCTCTCTACACCTCACCATCCGATAGACCAGAACTTGTTTTGGTTAAACAAGTCCTCATCGGTGTAGAGAACTATGCGACATGGGCTTGCAACTTCTGACGGGCATTCGTCACCAAAGACAAGGATGGTTTTATAGATGAGACTATAAACCATCGACAGAGCCTCATCTCCACAAATACTAGACCACATGCAACAGCTGGTCCGTTCATGGATCGGTAATTCCCGGACCTAGGAAGTTGCTGTCGGTTTGCCCTCAATAGAAATCACTGAAGAACTTTGGCAATTTATCAAGGAAATGTATGGCCAGTTGGACTTAGCCAAGATCTTCACACTCTGGCAAAGTCTCACCGACATCAAGCAACAAAACCAGCTGGTGATGATCTATTACAATCGACTCTCGGCCATATGGAATGAGCTCGATGCAGTCACTGATGCCCTCCGTGGACCATCAGAAACCTTGTTGCAGTTTCAACAAATCAAGGAACTGGAACAAGATCAGTTGATCGAGTTCCTCCTTAGATTAAACAACAATTTTCTAGCCTTTCGTACGCAAATGCTAGCCACCACATCACCGCTTTCATTATGCCGTGTGTATTGGTTGGCCGTCCAGGAGGAGAGTCAGCATCTTACCTCCATGGAATCACCACAATCAGGTGAGACCATGGCTTTTGTCGCCAACTGAGAAAACAAAGGAGAAGGGCAGCGGCTAGGGTTCTCCAATGAGAAAGACAAGAATTTATATCAAGGGATAAATGGCCAAGATCATCCCAAACCATCCAACGGTTAGCAAGCAGTCAACCAAATCAATAATCAATTTGGTCAACTTTTTCGGAACTCATCTAATGGTCCACATCTAGGAAGTTTTCAGACTAGATCTAATGGCTCAGGATCATCCTGATCAAGTAAAAAAATGTATTATGACTACTGTAAAAGGAGGAATCACAATCGGGATAGGTGCTAGAAATTACATGGTTACCCTAAAGATAAAATTGGCAATCCTATCGCAAATAGTGTGAATACCACCACAACATTGGGATCTGAAACCAACCACCCTTGATCAAGCCTGAGCAAATCACTCAACTCATCCAAATGCTGAGTCAACTCCCCACAAACAATGCTTCTACTAGTTATGCAGGTACATCTTATTGTCTCAGTAATTCAATTTCTCGTGATTTATGGATTATTGACCCTGGTCCTAGTGATCACATAATTTGCGACCTTAAATATTTTTAGTCACACACAAATACCATCCCACAATTATATGTTAGGATGCCAAATGATACCAATGCACCAGCAACTCATACAAGGGTAGTCAAACTTACTGAAAGCATAGTTCTTAGAAATGTCCTCTTTGTCCCTACTTTCAATTTTAATCTTATATCTGTATCCAAATTTTGCACTGATAATAATTACACATTATAATTCCTCCGAATATGTGTACCATTCAGGACCCTTTGACTGGCAGACAGATGGGCTTGGGTAAGGCCCACCATGGTCTCTACTACTGGGAGCCTTTTTCCTTTCATATAAATAAAGAATATTCTTGTAATGCCAATATTAATAATAATTCTTTGATTTTGCATCAAAGATTGGGTCACAGTGCATCTGTACCTTACTCAAATTGTTGAATTTGTCTGATTGTTAAACAACCTAGAACAAGCTTTCCCACAAGCACATCCTTCATAAAAAAAAACCTATTGCCCTAATCCATGTTGATATCTAGGACCCATACTTTGTTCCCAATCATGATGGATCCAAGTTTTTCCTGACAATAGTGGATGATTTTTCACGAGGAACTTGGATATTCCTAATGCAATCCAAAACCCAATCTTTTTCTCACATCCTGAACTTTCTCTCCATGGTTCAAACGCAATTCAACACACGTGTTCAAAGGGTTAGAACTAACAATGCCTTAGAATTTTTCAACAACCATGCTCTAACTTGTTCCTTTCCCAAGGAATTCTCTATGAGAGTTCTTGTACTTATACTCCTCAACAAAATGGGATTGTTGAACGAAAATACCGTCACCTCTTAGAAGTAGCCCAAGCCCTCAAACACCAAGCCCAAATCCTTACCGTCTTTTGGGCCAAATGTGTGATTTCTGCCACCTATCTCATTAATCACATGCCTACACGGGTTATTAGAGGTAAAACGCCTTTTAAATTACTGTTTGGAAAGATACCTAATAACTCTCACTTACGTGTTTTTGGTTGTTTGTGTTACTCCACAATGGTGGGCTCCCGTGACAAATTTGCTCCTCGTGCTAAGAAATGTATTTTCATGGGATATCCTATGCTCCAAAAAGGATATCATCTTTATGATCCTCAGCTTAACAAATTTTTTGTTAAGAAAAATGTTGTTTTCCATGAGGGAATTTTTTCCTTCTTAGAAAATACTACTTCGTCCCCTCCATCGGCACTTGCACTATTGGATGATTAGCTAGACACTCCCATGACAATGGTTCCCATTCCAATTACATAGCTAGAATCTAATCATGCTCCCACTCCAGATCTGCATCAAGAGTCTACAGTTTCTGATGCACCTTTTGACACCATGGATTTGTCCACCACAGGTCCTACTTCAGCTGATTCTCTACCCATGGATCCAGACCCGCACACATCTTCACCAAACACCATTCCTCTCCGAAGGTCATCTAAAGTCACACAGCTGCTTATATGGATGGCTAATTACACATGTTCCACTGTATAAGGTACCTCTTATCCCATATCTCATTATGTCAGTTTTAACAAATTATCTTCTGGCCACAGATCCTGTATGAGTAACATTTCAGCTGATCGGGAACCAATCACCTTTTCTAATGCCATTCAACATGATTGTTGGTGTCAAGCCATGGAAGACGAATTAAATGCTCTGGTCAACAATCACACATGGGACCTAGTTTCACAACCTTCTCACCGGACACCTATTGGTTGCAAGTGAGTCTACAAAATCAAATACCGTGTTGATGGCTCCATCAAAAGATACAAAGCTCGACTTGTAGCAAAAGGCTTCACTCAACGGGAAGAGTTTGACTATTAGGAAACCTTCTCACCTGTAGTGAAACATGTCACTGTTCGTCCTTTCTTTCCGTTGCTGCTCACCATGATTGGCCAATTCACCAGATGGGCATTCATAATGCCTTTCTTCATGGGGACCTTGATGAGGAGATTTACATGGATATTCCTCCCGGTCTTCGCAATCAGGGGGAGAATCTTATATGTAGGTTACGGAAATCTTTATATGAGCTAAAGCAAGCATCACGACAGTGGAATGCAAAGTTTATAGTAGCTCTCACACCAATTGGATTCACTCAATCTAAGCATGATTATGCCTTATTCTCCAAACAAAAGGGTAAGTCTTTCCTTAGTTTCATCATCTATGTTGATGGCATTCTCATTACAGGAAACAACAAAAAGGCAATCATAGGATTAAAAGAGTATCTCCACAGTACATTCCACATCAAAGATCTAGGGGCACCAAAGTTTTTTATGGGTATCGAGATTGCTCGTTCTTCAGAAAGAATATCCCTCAGTCAATGGAAGTATGTGCTTGAACTCATTGCAGATTCAGGGCTAGCAGCATGCAAGCCAAGTGTCATTCCTATAAAACAAAATGTTAAGCTCACCACACGAGAATATGGTGAGAAAAGCCAAAGTCCTGAGATTGATCTGTTATTAGAAGATAGCTCCAGCTATCAACGGCTCGTTGGAAGGCTCATATACCTCACCATGACTCGACCAGACATCAGTTATACAGTTCAAATCCTCAGCTAGTTCATGCATGCTCTAAAGCAATCCCACATGGATGCAGTAGTAAAGGTACTCAAATATTTGAAGGGTTGTCCAGGGGTGGGACTCCTCCTACAAAAGAAAGGAGATCTCAACATCATCGCATACTACGATTCAGATTGGGGTTCATGTCCAATAACAAGAAGATCCCTTACTGGTTTTTGTATTAAACTCTGAGAATCACTTATCTCTTGGAAAACAAAGAAGCAAACCACCGTATCACTCTCATCCACAGAAGCAAAATACAGAGTCATGGCTAAAGCCACATGCAAGGTCACATGGATCCTAGGATTATTAAAGGATCTGAATCTATAGTGGAGACCCTGGTTAAACTGTATTGTGACAACAAGGCAACAAACGACATCGCAGCCAATCCATTTTTCCATGAAAGAACGAAGCATATAGAGATTGATTGCCACTATGTTAGAGACAAGATACAAGAAGGGGTAATTAAAAAGAAACATATTCGAACCATAGATCAGCCAGCAGACTTATTCACAAAGCCATTATGTCAAAGGCAAGCTTCGTATTTATTGGGCAAGCTTGGAGTTTATGACATTTATAAACCACGAGCTTGAGGGGGAGTGTTGACATATGGATGATTGTACACGCCATATTTAAAGGATTTGAGATATTTTATTGTATCCAAATATGGTAGCCTAGGTAGAATTATTTGATTGCCTTGTATGTATTGATTTGCATTCATTTCCTTTATTCTCTTTCCTTACACATTACATTTGTAATTTTATAAATTGGGACACTTTGTATAGAGAATATAATATATACAAAAATTATTCTTCTCCCTTTATCATATTGTCTTGGCTTACTCAGCAACTAAAATTCCTTCTTTTGCCTCCCTTAATCCTTCTTGGCACTCTTCGGTAGCTTAGTTACCTCTTCGTGCCACTCTAATACTAGATTCTTACAAATGGGAATGAATAAAAAATGCACAAAGAAGTACTATTCTAAGAAACCATCAAGCATGATGTAAAAAATATAAATACCAAACCTTTTAATCCTCCTCATTGTAGCTGGACTAATCTCATATTTTGAACTTGGTTTCATCCTCTTCCTCAAGAACTCATTGCCCCAATTCAACCTGTCTACAGTCAAATCACCACACCACATAATCAACTTCCCCGACCCTGCCGCAACCATCCTCGCAAAAGTCCCACTATAGTCCCCAACATTCAGAGCCAAAGTAGTCCAATAAGCAGTCGAGTTTTTCTCCATCAACTTCTTATTATCTTCTGACTCCAACTCCTGTGGTGGCATCTCCCTTGCCACCACCTCCCAATTTTCCATATCCCTCACTTTCTTAATCAAAAAACAACAGTAAGTCTCTAAAATACTATCCAACTCCCTCAATAAGTCACCTTGCCCTTCGATTGCAATCGTTAAATCCATAATTCAACAACTCATAATAGTCTTGCTCAGGTACACGAAGAGTGAAGAAATAGTGAGACTTGTCAAGCTTCATTATAGGCCCATACGCGCAAAAACAGTTACAACATTATCACCTTGTGAAAGACTGACTATGCTGAGTTCACCCAAAGCTAGTTCAACATTGTTTTCTCTTTCAATAAGATGAACTATGGCCCGAGGCATCTTGACAAGAACATTTTTAGATGGTAGAATGTTTGTAGTTTGCGAAACAGCATCGTCCTCTGGGAAGTGCTTCTCGGCTACATGTGCCATTTCAACTAAAGGGTAACAAGAAGATGAAGAAGAATCTAATACAGAAGTGGCTTCTGATTTGATAGAATCACATGTGGGTGGAGATAATTTGAAGCAGCTTTCGTGGACCGACATATTTATAATGAATGTGAGGACTTAGTTATTAGTTTCTAACAAGACAATGAAGAACAAAAATTCAAGGGCTGGTTTTAAGGTGTTAGACTGGGAATTATCTTGTTATTGAAGGAAAATGGAAGCTGAAGAACATCTTGTTTTTCATTGAATGATCACGTGGCGGGAGGAGAAGTCGTCGCATAACAGAAGTGGCAATTGGTTGTTTTAAAGAAGTAAATTTTGTATGAATAATGCTATGGACACTGAATTATTGCACCGAATTTTTGTATCGAACCTAGATGGCATCTAGTTAGAGGCGGACACGTTGGAAATGCCGACATGTTGGAAACAGAACACCTTCTATGAATGAACGACTGTCCAACATTAATGGACGCATGTCCATATTTGATGGACGGTTGTTCATCACGAATGGACGAGCGTCCACGAAAACAACAATGGACTCCCGTCCATAATATATGGGCAGGCGTCCACCGCATATCATCAGCTTACCAGTGGACGCTCATCCATCAAATATGGACGGGAGTCCATTGTGTATGGATGTGTGTCCATTTGATGTGGACGCCCATCTATAACATTTTAAAAGTATAAAAATGGATGCCTGTCCATGTTGTATGGACGGGCGTCCATTTTCAATGAGAACAAACCATAAATTATTTATTTAAAATGAGTGGATAATTGGAGTAAATGCCCAATACACTTAAACAAAAAATGCTTAGAAAATAAACACATTGCTATGACTCCCAAAAAATGGGCACCCGTCCAAAGTCAAGCCTTTTTGTCCATAATCAACCAACATTGAAGGTGAGGCATCAAATATGCTCATGCTATTAAAAAAAAAAAAAAATGCTTAGAATTGTGTAAGGTTGGTAGTGAATGCAAATGTGGACCCCACAAACATTTCAATAGTGGCCTGTCCATTTCAATATTTGTTTCAATATGAACGGCCCTCCATTGTGTATGGACAACCATCCATCTTGTATGGACGGTTGTTCATATAAAATGGATGGCCATCCATTATGTATGGACAACCGTCCATACAAGATGGACGGTTGTCCATTATTGTGTTTCAAAATGTTATGGACGGACGTCCATATGAAATGGACGCCCGTCCATATAATATGGACGAGAGTCCATTGTTGTTTTCGTGAACGTTCGTCCATTCGTGATGTGCGGTCGTCCATCAAATATGGACGGGCATCCATAATTGTTGGATGACCATTCATTCATGGAAGACATCAACGTGGCTGCTTATGCTTGGATGACACGTAGGTGCCACATACGTCGGTGTAGAAATTTGGTGCAAACTATCGGTGTCCATAGCATTATTGATTTTGTATAGGAACCGAATTACCTGCGTTGGTTACGAAAATCTTTCCTTTTGTTTTGAAATAACAAAAATTCTTGATCCTTAATTTATAGTTATTAAAATATTAATAATTGTAAACTGGAATCACTTATAAATAGTTTATTAACCATACAACAAGATTTGTTACTTAAAAAAAAAAAAAAAGAGTAAAACGACTATTTCCCACCCAAGGTTTGCCTTAATGACACTTTTCCACCCAAAAAGTTTCAAAATACCACTTTCCCACCCAAAGTTTATATTCTGTTAATACCCAAAATATACTTCACTTTCTTAGTCGTCGACGAGTTATTATGAGCCAGGATAAAGAAAGAGAGGGGGGGGGGGGGTGTTGTGGATTGAATGGTGGTGAACGATTGAATATTCGTCATCGAAATCAACTAAGAACAAGAAGTCATAGCTTTGCGATGGTCAGCAATCAAAGAGAAATAAGTGCTAGAGTGAGATGAGTTTTGTATAGAGGAGACCATAGATTCAAATGGTGGTGACAGAGAGAACTTTTGCCTTTGGAATCGGTTTTGGATAGTAACAGAATATTAACTTTGGGGAAAGTGGTAATTTGAAACTTTTTAGATGGGAAAGTGTCATTAAGACAGACCTTGGGTGGGAAAAAGTCCTTTACTCTTAAAAAATTAAGATATCTGATTATTTAATCAAATTTTAGAAAAAAGTTAATTTAAAACTCGAAATATAATATAAAATTGTATTATTCATTATCTTTTTTTTTTTTATATAAAATGAAATTTTCTTGGAATTTAAACCCAATTTCTATTTTTTGGACTTCAAAAAGTTAATTTAAAACTCGAAATATAATATAAAATTGTATTATTCATTATCTTATAATTTTTTATTTATATAAAATGAAATTTTCTTTGGAATTTAAACCCAATTTCTATTTTTTGGACTTCAAATTTTGAATATTTGTGATTTTGAAATTGTCTTACACTTGATAAACAGTTGAACTTTATGTACGGCTTTGATAAATTTTCACTATTAAATGTGTATTCTTTACCTAAATTCTTTTGGTGAGGAAATTATTTAGTGACAAATTGAAAATTGAATAAGGAACTTTATATTTAATTAATTCATACACATTTGTCAATTGATGAGAAAATATTTAATGTCATATCTATGCTTAGTGAACGAATTAATCAAATTAAATAGATGAAATTCAGTTGACTTATTATAAGTTTTCTATTTTATCATGAATAGGAATAGAAAAAAAATCAAACACCTCTCTATAGTTCTCGAAAGTCTTTCTGTTTGAAGTCTTTGGACAACTCTAACCTTTTTAATCACCTTATCTCCATATTTTTTGGTAATGGAAACTAAACACCACCTCCAAAAACCTTAATGCTGTTTTAAATTCTTAATGCTGTCCAAACTCTGTTAAATGCACAAGAATAAAATGTTCTTTTATTTTTTTATGAATTGGGTGTCCAAGCCCGTTTACGTGCACCTCAACTAATTCTCGAGACCTTGAAATTATTGGCCAGGTAAGAACTCCAGTGGCCATGCCTATTAGCAGTCAAGATAAATCGAATTCAAAACCTCTTGAGTAATACACTCAACTCCCAAGAGTCCTAATTCATCCCCACCGTCACTCATCACAACACCAGATGCCACAATCTTTCTCTCCTCTCCCATTCCACCTATCAACCCCCTATTTTTTCCCCTTTACTGCAACCCCTATCTCCTCTCCCCTTTCTCTCATCGGCCAATGATTTTTCCACACACCCCCTACCAACACACACACACTTTCCCAACAACCTCCACCTTCCATCCCTGTTAGGAAATTAGTGGCTTGCTTTCCTATTTGTTCCCATGTGAAATTGTATGTCATTAGGAAAACTATTTAATAAAGAATACAATTGTAAATAGGAATAAAATTTGGGAGTCCTATTAGGAATTGAAATTTGAATTCTATTAGGAAAAGAATACCTCATATACTACCTATAAATATAGGTGTGAGAACCAATTCAAGGATATGAAAGAATGTGAGAACACAATGTATTTGATGTAAGGAGAATTAAACACCATGGGTAGAGTGTCTTAGAAATTGTGATTGTTTCCACTCTAGGTACTGGGTTGAGCATGGTTAGAAACTAGGATGTTACCACTTTATTTTATGTATCGAGTTTATGGTATTGTGTACTCTTGCAAATCGTATTCATGAAACTATAGTAGATTTCTCTCATCCGTGGATATAGACGGGTTATGTCGAACCATGTAAATGTCGTGTCTCTTTATATGGTATGATTTTATTCCTATGTTATTTATCTCGAAAATATATATTCTATTACAAGATCTCTTAACAATCCCCACCGCTTATCCCGAGCCATCAATGTTGCTCATCACAACACCAGTGAAACTACCCCCACTCCACCAACGAACAAATAGAGAGAGGAAAGTTTAACAGAGAATAAGGTGGAGTCGTAGGGTGTTTTTTTTTTCTAGTTCATTTGCTAGATTTTTGTTCTCTGTTACTATGGTTCCGTTTGGCACACTTTTACTATCCTATCCTAAAAACCAAAAAATGCATTTGTTTTAATATTCTTAAAATTCAATCATATTCTATTCAATTGAAAATATTTAGAATATTTTTAATCCCTAGGTTTGTTAATTTAACTAAACACCCCAATAATGAAAGTTTATAAATTGACAAAAACACCCCCACCCACCTACATATTATCGGCAGCCAGCCACCATCGTCAAAAGGTGGTCGAAATCTACCAGAATGGCGCAAGACCAGCTGGATCTGGTCAGTCGTGCGCTGATCTGGCCTTTTTTGACTAAATCTACCATGGATCTGGTCGAAAAAGGTCAAATATATGGCCAAAGATCTAACCGTTGATCTGGCTGTTAACTTTGGCCATATCTTGGTCGTCAACAAATCTTCTAGGGCCCTCAAATAGCCGATCGAATAAGAGCTCCCATAGTCACCATTATCAGTGCCTAAGGGACTCAAATTGATATCCGAATTTGTTCTTCTACTAAGTATATGTAACAGGATATTCTACTGTTTCTAGTAACAGTAGCGGTTAATCTCACTACTTTCAACCTCATACTGTCATTAAGATTCACATCAGAATAGTAACAGAATATTAACTTTGGGGAAAGTGTAATTTGAAACTTTTTAGATGGGAAAGTGTCATTAGTCGAGTTTTTCTCCATCAACTTCTTATTATCTTCTGACTCCAACTCCTGTGGTGGCATCTCCCTTGCCACCACCTCCCAATTTTCCATATCCCTCACTTTCTAAATCAAAAAACAACAGTAAGTCTCTAAAATACTATCCAACTCCCTCAATAAGTCACCTTGCCCTTCGATTGCAATCGTTAAATCCATAATTCAACAACTCATAATAGTCTTGCTCAGGTACACGAAGAGTGAAGAAATAGTGAGACTTGTCAAGCTTCATTATAGGCCCATACGCGCAAAAACAGTTACAACATTATCACCTTGTGAAAGACTGACTATGCTGAGTTCACCCAAAGCTAGTTCAACATTGTTTTCTCTTTCAATAAGATGAACTATGGCCCGAGGCATCTTGACAAGAACATTTTTAGATGGTAGAATGTTTGTAGTTTGGGAAACAGCATCGTCCTCTGGGAAGTGCTTCTCTGCTACATGTGCCATTTCAACTAAAGGGTAACAAGAAGATGAAGAAGAATCTAATACAGAAGTCTCTTCTGATTTGATAGAATCACATGTGGGTGGAGATAATTTGAAGGAGCTTTCGTGGACCGACATATTTATAATGAATGTGAGGACTTAGTTATTAGTTTCTAACAAGACAATGAAGAACAAAAATTCAAGGGCTGGTTTTAAGGTGTTAGACTAGGAATTATCTTGTTATTGAAGGAAAATGGAAGCTGAAGAACGTCTTGTTTTTCATTGAATGATCACATGGCGAGAGGAGAAGTCGTCGCATAACAGAAATGGCAATTGGTTGTTTTGAAGAAGTAAATTTTGTATGAATAATGCAATGGACACTGAATTATTGCATCGAATTTTTGTATCGAACCTACATGGCATCTAGTTAGAGGCGGACACGTTGGAAATGTGGACACGTTGGAAACAGAACACCTTCTATGAATGAATGACTGTCCAACATTAATGGACGCTTGTCCATATTTTATGGACGATTGTTCATCACGAATAGATGAGCATCCATGAAAATAGCAATAGCCTCCCGTCCATAATATATGGGCGGGCGTCCACTGCATATCATCAACTTACCAGTGGATGCTCATCCATCAAATATGGACGGGAGTCCATTGTGTATGGATGGGTGTCCATTTGATGTGGACGCCCGTCTATAACATTTTAAAGTATAAAAATGGACACCTGTCCATATTGTATGGACGGGCGTCCATTTTCAATGAGAACAAACCTTAAAATTATTTATTTAAAATGAGTGGGTAATTGGAGTTTATGCCCAATACACTTAAACAAAAAATGCTTAGAAAATAAACACATTGCTATGACTCCCAAAAAATGGGCACCCGTCCAAAGTCAAGCCTTTTTGTCCATAATCAACCAACATTGAAGGTGGGGCATCAAATATGCTCCTGCTATTAAAAAAAAAAAAAATGCTTAGAATTGTGTAAGGTTGTTAGTGAATGCAAATGTGGACCCCACAAACATTTCAATATTGGCCTGTCCATTTCAATATTTGTTTCAATATGAACGGCCCTCCATTGTGTATGGACAACCGTCCATCTTGTATGGACAGTTGTTCATATAAAATGGATGGCCATCCATTATGTATGGAAAACCGTCCATACAAGATGGACGGCTGTCCATTACTGTGTTTCAAAATGTTATGGACAGACGTCCATATGAAATGGACACACGTCCATAGTAAATGGACACCCATCCATATAATATGGACGAGAGTCTATTGTTGTTTTCGTGAACGCTCGTCCATTCGTGATGTGCGGTCGTCCATCAAATATGGACGGGCGTCCATAATTGTTGGACGACCATTCATTCATGGAAGACACCAACGTGGCTGCTTATGCTTGGATGACACGTAGGTGCCACATACGTCGGTGCAGAAATTTGGTGCAAATTATCGATGTCCATAGCATTATTGATTTTGTATAGGAACCGAATTACCTGCGTTGGTAACGAAAATCTTTCCTTTTGTTTTGAAATAACAAAAATTCTTGATCCTTAATTTATAGTTATTAAAATATTAATAATTGTAAACTAGAATCACTTATAAATAGTTTATTAACCATACAACAAGATTTGTTACTTAAAAAAAAAAAAAAAAAAAAGAGTAAAACGACTATTTCCCACCCAAGGTTTGCCTTAATGACACTTTCCCACCCAAAAAGTTTCAAAATACCACTTTCCCACCCAAAGTTTATATTCTATTAATACCCAAAATATACTTCACTTTCTCAGTCGTTGACGAGTTATTATGAGCCAGGATAAAGAGGGGGGGGGGGGGGGGGGGGATCAAATGGTGGTGAACGATTGAATATTCGTCATCGAAATCAACTAAGAACAAGAAGTCATAGCTTTGCGATGGTCAGCAATCAGAGAGAAATAAGTGCTAGAGTGAGATGAGTTTTGTATAGAGGAGACCATAGATTCAAATGGTGGTGACAGAGAGAACTTTTGCCTTTGGAATCGGCTTTGGATAGTAACAGAATATTAACTTTGGGGAAAGTAGTAATTTGAAACTTTTTAGATGGAAAAGTGTCATTAAGACAGACCTTGGGTGGGAAAAAGTCTTACTCTTAAAAATACCTTGGGTGGGAAAAAGTCTTACTCTTAAAAAAATTAAGATATCTGATTATTTAATCAAATTTTAGAAAAAACTTAATTTAAAACTCGAAATATAATATAAAATTGTATTATTCATTATCTTATAATTTTTTATTTATATAAAATGAAATTTTCTTTGGAATTTAAACCCAATTTCTATTTTTTGGACTTCAAATTTTGAATATTTGTGATTTTGAAATTGTCTTACACTTGATAAACAGTTGAACTTTATGTACGGCTTTGATAAATTTTCACTATTAAATGTGTATTCTTTACCTAAATTCTTTTGGTGAAGAAATTATTTAGTGACAAATTGAAAATTGAATAAGGAACTTTATATTTAATTAATTCATACACATTTGTCAATTGATGAGAAAATATTTAATGTCATATCTATGCTTAGTGAACGAATTAATCAAATTAAATAGATGAAATTCAGTTGACTTATTATAAGTTTTCTATTTTATCATGAATAGGAATAGAAAAAAAATCAAACACCTCTCTATAGTTCTCGAAAGTCTTTCTGTTTGAAGTCTTTGGACAACTCTAACCTTTTTAATCACCTTATCTCCATATTTTTTGGTAATGGAAACTAAACACCACCTCCAAAAACCTTAATGCTGTTTTAAATTCTTAATGCTGTCCAAACTCTGTTAAATGCACAAGAATAAAATGTTCTTTTATTTTTTTATGAATTGGGTGTCCAAGCCCGTTTACGTGCACCTCAACTAATTCTCGAGACCTTGAAATTATTGGCCAGGTAAGAACTCCAGTGGCCATGCCTATTAGCAGTCAAGATAAATCGAATTCAAAACATCTTGAATAATACACTCAACTCCCAAGAGTCCTAATTCATCCCCACCGTCACTCATCACAACACCAGATGCCACAATCTTTCTCTCCTCTCCCATTCCACCTATCAACCCCCTATTTTTTCCCCTTTACTGCAACCCCTATCTCCTCTCCCCTTTCTCTCATCGGCCAATGATTTTTCCACACACCCCCTACCAACACACACACACTTTCCCAACAACCTCCACCTTCCATCCCTGTTAGGAAATTAGTGGCTTGCTTTCCTATTTGTTCACATGTGAAATTGTATGTCATTAGGAAAACTATTTAATAAAGAATACAATTGTAAATAGGAATAAAATTTGGGAGTCCTATTAGGAATTGAAATTTGAATTCTATTAGGAAAAGAATATCTCATATACTAGCTATAAATATAGGTGTGAGAACCAATTCAAGGATATGAAAGAATGTGAGAACACTATGTATTTGATGTAAGGAGCATTAAACACCATGGGTAGAGTGTCTTAGAAATTGTGATTGTTTCCACTCTAGGTACTGGGTTGAGCGTGGTTAAAAACTAGGATGTTTCTGCTTTATTTTATGTATCGAGTTTATGGTGCTGTGTACTCTTGCAAATCGTGTTCATGAAACTATAGTAGATTTCTCTCATCCGTGGATATAGGCGGGTTATGTCGAACCATGTAAATGTCGTGTCTCTTTATGTGGTATGATTTTATTCCTATATTATTTATCTCGAAAATATATATTCTACTACAAGATCTCCTAACAATCCCCACCGCTTATCCAGAGCCATCAATGTTGCTCATCAAAACACCAGTGACACTAACCCCACTCCACCAACGAACAAATAGAGAGAGGAAAGTTTAACAGAGAATAAGGTGGAGTCATAGGGTGTTTTTTTTTTCTAGTTCATTTGCTGGATTTTTGTTCTCTGTTACTATGGTTCCGTTTGGCATACTTTTACTATCCTATCCTAAAAACCAAAAAATGCATTTGTTTTAATATTCTTAAAATTCAATCATATTCTATTCAATTGAAAATATTTAGAATATTTTTAATCCCTAGGTTTGTTAATTTAACTAAACACCCCAATAATGAAAGTTTATAAATTGACAAAAACACCCCCACCAGGAAATGGTGGAAGCTCTTCTTCAACAACTACACCACCGCAAAGTAACTACACTTCAGAAGGGCATTCAGATTCTTAAACCAGATGACAGATTCAGGAGTATCATCATAACTTTTTTTTCTTTTTTGGAGCCTTGCAGTGTTTTTTCTTCTTCCTTTCATTTGTTATTTTGATAAAGAGGGGAAGCACTGTGTGTCTGTGTGAGGATTAGCCTTAAATTTATGTTGTTGTAGCAGATGTTAGATTTATAAGTTATGTTGTTATGGTCTTTGGGTTCTGTAAATTATGAATTTGGCTGGTGGGCTCCCTTTTGTTTTTCTCTGTGAAATATATATCTTTCATTGTCAATTTCCTTTGAATTTTGCATATTACGCATGTTATAATAATAAAATAAACCTAAGTTTCTGTTCCATGGTTTTTGGGTGCTCCTGAAGTTGCTTATATTATTTTAGGACTGAAAATTGCTGTTGTTTTGTCCATCTTTTTGTTTCTAGTGCAAAGTGCCCAAAGAACAGTTCTTGGTTTTGCTCAGTGAATTGATGATTTGGAATGAGAAAAATCTTGTTCCATCTCTTCCATAAGATAATAACTTTGAAGCTTTAAGATTTGCTACAGATTCAGCAACTGTAAATAGATTCTTGAATATGATCTCAATCTATTGATCTCTTCTTTAATCTTTCTGGGCTGGTTATTTTTTATTATTATTTACTTTTAGTTGTCTTTGATTTTGCTTGCCAACTTTGAAGATTCTATTCTAGACTTTCTAGTGACTGGATTCCTTTTGTCTGGATTAAAAAAGGGGAAAAAAAACAAAAATCATCCTCCTTTAATATCAATAATGAGTAAAAGACTTCTTCCCACCCAAGGTTTGCCTCAATGACATTTTCCACCCAAAAAGTTTCAAAATACCACTTTCTCATCTAAAGTTTATATTCCGTTAATATCCAAAATACATTTTACTTTCTCAGCCAGCGTTTGTCGAGTTACTAGGAGCCAGGGTAAGAGGGTTTTTGTAGAGTAGAGGCCGATGGATCAAATGATGGTGACCGATTGAATATTCGCCCACGGAATCAACCAAAAATCAACTAAGAACAGAAAACAGTAGCTTTGCGGTGATTATCAATCGGTGAGAAATTAGGTGCCATAGTGAGAGGGGTTTTATAGAGAGGAGACCAGATGTTCAAATGGTGATAACGGAGAGAATTTTCGGCATCAAAATCGGCTTTGGATAGTAACGGATATTAACTTTGGGTGGGAAAGTGGTACTTTGAAACTTCTTGGATGGGAAATGTCATTAAGGAAAACCTTGGGTGGGAAAAAGTCGTTTCACTCTTATCAATAATAGTGTAAAAGAAAGAAAAATCCGTCCACTACAATTATTAAAATGCAAGTAAGATTAAAAGATGAAGTTGATTCTAGACAAAACCCTTTTAAAAAATACTGCTGTAGTCATTAAGAGACAAATGAATCTTATTCAGTGTTTAAAGCTTGATCAATAATAAACTTGTATAGTTGTATTATAGTTTTAGATGCATTAAAAAGGACAGATGTATTAGCATTTACTAATGGGTTAGTAAACCATTTCTGTGGATAAGCATAGACTTTTCAAGTGCAAATATGTGATAGCTGGACCAAACTCCTTTTACGGGGGAGGAAGTTTGATTTGTGCTTTTACTTTCAGTCTTTTGCTGTCAAGAATGTGGCTCTTATTTTGGTCGTTGTTCCTCTTCATATTCTTCGCTGAAAACAGGTTTATTCAAGTGGGAAAAAAGTTGTCTAATGAAACACAAACGACATGTCAGTTTGGTGTTTTTGTTTTGTTTTGTTTGATTGTAACACCAAGTTACTTCTTATCTCTTTAAGCCACACTGTTCACACTACTTTTTTCACACTCGCAAATTGCAATTTTGAGAGTGAGTTTGTCTCTGATATATAGAGCCCACCACCTGGCTTTATTTCTCGACCCCCCATCTCCTTATCTTCTTAATTCTTCTTCTTCTTCTTCTTCTTCTACTTCAGTGACACTATCTCATTCTCTGGAACCAGGCTATGGACAACAAAGCAAAGACGGTGAAAAATGTTCGGAATCCCCCACCAAAGAGAGGACTCATTAAAGCCAAGATCATGGAGGACTTGTCTGAGGGTTTGGTCACTTTGATAGGAGGCAAAGCTGGAGATGAAGGCGGCAAGACCTCGGGAAGCCGCCAGCAAGGGGCCTCTGATGGGAGAAAACATGGTTGAGAAGCAGAGACATTACTGAACTCAGATAGCTATGGGGAGAGAGAGAGAGAGAGAGAGAGAGAGAGAGAGAGAGAGAGAGAGAAGTGTTAGCCATAAATTGAGATTTCAGAAACTTGTTTTAGTTGTCATCTTTCTTTGTTGTTCTCTGAAGTCTTATTGTAGATATATATATATGTATGCATTTTCTATGTTAATCTGAGTTCAACTACTTCTTAATATGATATCCGTGCATTTATCTTTTGATCTTCTCTTTCTCTCTTGTTTCGTCTTGAGCTTTTCACTAAAGGTACTTCGGTTAATGGAGGAGAATGAGGGAGAGTTGTATGTTTAATTGAGTTTGAGGCAAAATTTTTGCAGAAAGACATCTGAATCTGCATAAATACAATTGTCAACAATTCAGAAATAGATAAAATCCTTGTATATATGCTATTTCTTCTAGTGATGCTTTGTCCATTGAGGATCTCTTCATCTTCTTTTGATAGATGATATGATACTTATTGGGACCCAAAAGTTTTTTCACTTAGAAATTTCAGTAGAATCTTTGCATCACATCCACACCAGAAAAAGCTTAAATAAGTTTCCTTATATTTGCGTAAATATCATATATTTGATTGGTAATTTCTTAATCTACACCTGAGGATAATCACAGAATAAGAAACAGTTACTTTTTGAAAGGGATTGAAACAAGGAGTCCAGACTAATTGACTCCTTCAATTGACAGTAAGTAATGGCCTAATTTACACATAAGCCATTATCTTTTCATTGGGAACCTGAAGATCCTACATTATCTTTTAATGCAGCTTCAGGGTCCAATTTCTCACATCTGATTTTGAAGATTATTCATGATTTGGTAAAGCCCTTCTCTCGCTCTCTCTCTCTCTGACCTTATCTTTGAAAAGGGCAATCTTCCATTCTGATTCTGGTAACCCATCAATTTAATGGAGAAAGAAATAATATTTCAATGGAAGAATTTGATTTTGACCAAACTCCATAGTAATGGGTTCCATGTTCTTTGATGAGCATAAAATTATTCTTACTTTCTAATGACTCTAAAGACAAAGCAAAAAGCCAATTGATCTCAACTCAAAGCTTAGGCTTGATGCTTTTTATTAATAATTTAATTGGATTGGATTTGTGGGGTCTAAAATCTAAATGAAATAAAAAAAAAAAAAAAAAAAGCGAATCTCATGTTTAATTATTTGGCTGCTGTTGATTGATGATTGGACTTCAAAATCTATATAGCATCATCTTGCTTATATCATCAAATAATCCCAAACACCCATGAATTTCTTCCATTGTCAAGTTTGCTTCAACCTCAAATTAAGCCATTCTCTTCTCTCCATATTTATTATATATATATATATATATATTTTTTTTTACATATTACATTACACATTCAAAGCTCCAGATACTGCCACGTCTACTTTCTATGAAGGGTGTAAATTATTATATTATATTATATTAAATGAATTTGACAATACTGTTTCATCTTTGGTTTTGAAGAGTCAAAACCCCATCTGCCCTGCACAATAATAATTATTAAAAAAAAAATAATAATAATTAATGGGCCATGGGGGGTTTTGTATTTATCAATGAAGTTTAATTTGTGTTATAATTTAAAGTGCAAATTGTCACATGCAATGTTTCATAGACTCAAATACTATGGGTCCTATAATATTTACACAATCCGAGCCTGGTCGCCATGGTAACCCATATTTTCTCAGTGTTTTTAATATTGTGTTCACATATGTGTCAATGAAACAGTGGCCACTTTTTGTGTATATTTAATTGTTATAAATTTAGTGGTATGTTAAAGATTACATCATGCATTCGTATTTATGTGTTTGAACACTCAAAAGTCATACTAATTAAAGTTTATATCTATAATATATATATCTCTAGATATATTATATATATATATATATTATCTCTATATATATATTATATATGCGGTGGTAGTTAAGTTGACGCTGTCATGTCAAAATGATTTTGACTAGACCAAAGAAACAGTTGTTTCTCACAGAAAGAATGACCGTTTCTCATTGAAGAAATGACCATTCCTTATGAAAGAACAACAAAAAATATATTCCTAATGGAAAGAACAACAATTCCTTATGAAAGGAATGTATGTTCCTTCATAAGTAATGACTAATCCTTCTGTAGGAACAACCTTTCGTTTTGCCTTTGGTGTCTTAGTGTAGTGGGAGCTGACATGACAGTGCCAATCTACTGACACGTTATAGCGTTATAAAATAATGTTGTGAGATTGAGTTGTAAACGTAGTATTTTTCATAATTTAATATATTTTTTTAGGTACAAATAGGGTGGGCAATGAATACCGAGAGATTCAAATTATGTATATAAAAGTATATGATAAAAGTGACATGATATGAATGAAAATTTGAAACTAAAAAATAGGTTACTTAAATAAATAAGAGTAAATGATATACAAATTGAATGTGGGGTTCAATTGAATGGAAGTGATAAGATTTGATTTCTAGAATAACTCATGGGAATCGAATCTTGTCAATGAAATTTTACTTCTCTGATCTTCACATGGGTATGTTTCATTGACTAAAATTCTATAGGTCTCTTTTATTTTATCCAATCCAAGGCGGGATTTGAATTATGGTGACCAAATTATACACGTTTGCCAACCAGTATTCTCCATTATTTTTCCTAATTTCTGTTGAATTCTTTAATGACTTGAAGAATGAACATGTGTTAACGTCAACATTTAAGCCAAAAATAAAAAGTAGTGGTTGGTCATTTTAACACGCTTAAGTTAAGTTTCTAAAGACCAATCTTGATCCTTGAATCAGATCAATGGCCAAAAATGGCTTTGTCGACACACGGCTGACCATATATGACTGGTCATGAGCCATTATGTTGATTGCCTGCAGTAACCGACGATTGTGGCTGGCTACCGACAGTGGCTTGGAGCGGGTGGGGTAGATTTTGCTACAAATTAAAGTTTTATATGGTTAGGGTGTTTTAGCAAAATTTCAAATATAGGGGGTTAAAAGAATCATTAAAAAAAAATAGTAATAATAAAATATTATATTAATATTTAAAAATAAGGGCAATTTAGTAATCTATATAATAACCCCACTCATTTATCCTCCCAACCAAATATATAAATATAACATACTGACCAATTTATTCGAACCAACCAAATATATTTCTCTAAACATTGCTAGTGATCTTAAGGTGATCTATCTTTCTATAAATATAATATCTCTCTATAACAGACGTTATATAACCCAAACGCACCATATATATATAAAATTAACTTTATAAAATTATTATTTTATATTTTACATTATCTTTTTGTTAGACTTAATATAAATAGTATTGGCCACAGGATACTTCTAAACCCCCTAAGGTATTCCTTAACAACAGTAAACCCCCTCTGGCTCTCAACCCCTAAAGGGCCTAAACGTTACTACTTTACTTTTAGTTTTAAAAAACAGGAACAGTAAATATATTACTTAATAATAATGAANGTAAATTCCATAGAACTTAATGATCTCTTAGCTTCTAAATTCAACTTAGAGATATTTTGGGTTGTTGCTTAAGGGTTAATTCGCTAATTGTTTGAGAGAAAGTTAGTAGAATATTAGGGAGTTTGACCTGTAGAATAAACTTAATTAGGTTAGCAACAATTATCAATGCATAAGATTAAATTGGTGTGAAATCTGTACCCTAGGTTTAGTCATATTGATTTCTCTACCAAAGTATTTATAAAATTTTGCTTTTATTTAGTTTTTTGTTTATATTCTTTTTCATTAAATTCATTCTTAAATTTCGATTTCATCAAATAGCAACAAGATATACTAATTTAGTACTTGGTAAGTAGTTCTCTTGGGATTCGACACTCGTTTACTCAAGCTTTATTACTTGCACGATTTCATACACTTGCGAATAACCTGTCACTTCACTCACTCTATTGTCCGCCACCACACTCCCCAACCACCCTTTTTTTTCAATTTTCGTTGGTTGTTTGCCATTAATCTTTGATAAAATTTGCGGTAGTGGGTGGAGTTGGTAGGTCGGGAGCCAGGATTTTGTTTTGGTGTGGACAAATATTATCAACTTTTTAATTCATTAAATTTGTTAATAAATCTTCATATACAAAATAATTTTGTATTTATTTTATGTATTTGATTGATAAAAAAAGAAACAAAAAAAAATATATTTGATATTTTAGAACAACAAAATCAAATAAAGTGGTGATAATGCTTTATTTAGGCTATTTTAATTAAATAAAATAAAGGGTGTCAATGTTAAAACATATAGTATAAAGGTGTAATTGAGATTTTTCCAAGTTCATTGGGGGTATGAGCCCCACTCAATAGAGGATGTTAGGTTACATGCCGCGAAGGCTATGGGAGGGAGGGGCAGGCTGTAAGACTTTTGTTTTAATTCTTATTTTTATTTTTCTTTCTTATAAATTAAAATAATATGTTCTTAATAATATCGTTTAAAAATATCAATTAACTATGAGGGATAAAAAGGATTTATCAATTGACTGAATTTAATAAATGGGTTAGAGTAATATCTGATTCCAAAGGGGGTTTACTGTTATTAGGGTATAGCTTATGGGGTTAAGAGAAATATCTGATACAAAAGGGGGTTTACTGGTATTAGGGTATACCTTATGGGGTTGAGAGAAATATCTGATACTAAAGGGTAGGGGTTTGTTGGTATTACGGTATACCTCACAGGATTAAATATATGAGTAAACGACTTTTTCCCACCCGAAAAATGGCTTAAAGACACTTTCCCACCGTTTGACTTTTAAAACACCAATTTAGTACCCAAAGCAAATATCCGTTAGTAATTATCGTTTGAAGAAAGGCAAGATAGTAAGAAGATAGTTGTAAGTGAGGGCAGAATTGTCAATTAACAATTTACATTTGAAATCAAAATTTAAAAATAAAATTCGAGGAATTAGAGGGTTGGGGGCGACGACACATGGCCAGGGAAGTTGACTTTAATTAGGAAAAAGGAAACGCAAAAGTTAGTTGACATTTGCGTGTTTTGGAATCGACAACCGACGTTTGCGTTTTCGTGCAACAAAGTTTGCGACTGGTTTCTGGCGATATGGTGGTTGTTTTCGACAATGTTTGAGTGTTGATGGCGACTTATAGTGACGGGTTAGACTTAGGGTTGGGGAGTTTGGAGTTTTGGGTTGGTTAAAATTGTTGTCAACAAGGTTTAGGGTTGTTGTCGCAGAGTTTTTTCGGCGACCCAAGAGGCTTTGAAGTGATTTCGACTCATGGGTTGGACCTTTGAGTCGCGAGATTTGACTTTATTCATCGTTGAGGCTGTTTAAGAAAGGGTTAATGTTTGAGACTGTTTCCACTTCTAGAGGTAGTTATCTTCTTTTGTTCTTTTTGTAGTTTAAGTTTACAGCATGGATGAAAACGTGATTTTTGTGTTGCTGTTTTGTTTTACGATTGGGTTAATGTCAAGAAAATTTGTTTGTTGTTTTCGTGTATGATAGGGTTGCCATTCCACAAAGCTTCTATCGAAAATCTTTGAAAGTCCTAATATTGTAATCGAGTTTGTCAACCAAATAATATGAACTTGTAGATTCTGATATGTCTTTAACATCACATAGTAATGTTACTTCTTTATTAAATCATACTAACTTGTCCTTTGCAGTGCGCTAGAATATTTCCTACCTTTGATCTCATTTATATGTATTCACATTTACATTCAAAAAGTGGCCTCCATGAAATATTGGTAAGTTATTTTATTACTGTCTATAATTGCTTTATATTGTCTGTATCTTTTGTTTATCCATCTAGATATTTTGTTAATCCTTATTGTTTTTGATTACTTTTATTTACTTGAGCATTTCTAAGAATGATAAACATTGCAGTGTGGGTGTGTGCCCAAGAGACTGATGCAGTGATCTAAACCAATCATTTTGATGACAAATGATTTGTCATGTCTTTTCCCCTATTGGGAAAATTATAATGGTTAATGTATGAGCCAAAAATCATATGGAGTCTGATGAGGCTCAATAATGAAATAACTATATTACGACTCAGTGTCTTAGCCCAACTTCGGTTGGACCCACACTTAAATCCACCTTGTGAACTATCAACTCTATGAGTTGAGCTATCCTAAAAGTTAAATTGAACTGGGTCTAGCCCATTAGCCTACAACAGTCCATAAATAGGAATCAGAATCCCATTCTGTTTCCTCTTCTGTCAAGATTCTGAAACTTACTCAAAAATGATAAGCCTAATCCGATAAAGGCAAAAGATCATATTTCTTTCATGATTGGTGTTATCACCCAAAGTAGGATTCCAACCCTTTGGGTTCACTAAATCAGCAGAGGCAGATCCTTTCATTATTCATTCAAAAATCACCCACAGCACCTAGCTCTCCAAAGTTCTTGCTCCCAAGAACCATCGCATTATTTCGGTAATCCATCACGTCCTTAACCCTTACTAAATACCCTCAATCTTGCTGACTTAAGTTTCAGAGTGTCTACAGTAGACACCAAATCGTTGTTTATCTAGCCTTACCATTCTTTTTTTTTCTTTTCTCTGTGCAGGTCCATACAGGATCCGTCCTTTTTGAATTGATAGTAGATTTTACTGTCTACCGTTAACAGTAAACATGCTAGTTACTCATCCTCTGCCAATTGGAATAGGAAAAAGACCAAATAAATAATCTTCTATGCATCAATAGTACACTATCACACTGACCAAACATTAAAATTAAGCAAGCAATCACTTATACCAATCAAGATAAAGATACTAAAAAATAAATAAACAAATAAGCACATTGTATTCTAGACAAATATGAGTATGCCATTAAAAACAGAGCCAACTTCTACCATCAGCTTCACTCACTGAGCAGAAACAACGGCATCACAAACTGACCCACTAACCACAAACCCCTTAATTTGCCATTGATTAAGCTCAGCTTCGTTTCTTGAACAAGTGTGTGTAGTAGCACCAAACCCAACTAGCTCCTCCACTATTGCACGCCTACACTCATAAAAAAACAAACCCAACAAAAGGTTATGTTTAAATCAACTGGAAAAAGGAAAAGTTGACAATTTTATTGAACAAAGAAAGTGAAAAGGAGAGATAGAAAGAACCCAATTCCACCAATGCTGCCAGTGAAGAGAGTAGCCATTCCCTTAAGAGACCATCTTGAGCCTAAGACATTGCTGGTTTCTGAATTTTCCATGATTGTTGTTACTTCACTTTGTGTTGTGAAATTGTGTAAACATCTGCAACTCTTTGACTCTTCAAAGAAGGTAAAAACAATGTCGCAATTTTCAGAATTGGAAAAACACGTCATCCGAATTTTTGTCTCATTCGAACACTAAAGTTTTAATGGACGACGTCGTATTGCCAAAATGCAGAGTGAACTTTGCTGGACTGGCCCAATACCTTGTTTGGTTTAATGGGTTGATTTTGATTCGCACATTTGAAGGAAGAAACTCTAGAACTGAATAATCATCGTAGAATATTAGGTCTAGGCTCTTGAGGAATGATGGAAATTTTTAGACCTTAATGAATAACACACTAAACATCTATGGAGGTTTACATAATGAACCCTAGTTTTTGAATTTTTTTTAAAAAAAAATTACAAATTATAGAATGGGTTAGTATAGGGGCATTTTATTAAAAGGCCATATGGAGTTCAAATTTAATTAAAAGGCCATGTAGTTTGAAAGTGTTAAGTAAATAGCCCTGTTTTTTTATTAAGGTTAATTAAACATGATTAGGGGTTAATTAGGATTAATGAAGTATTGTGTAATCTTTTAAAAATTATAATATGTCCCCAAAGAGCCAAAATTCTTGCAAGCAACCCCAAACACCTTCTTCTTCATCTTCCTCCTGCCACATTAACGCATCCCTCCTCTGGTTGTTGTTTCTTGTAAGCTTTGTCTACATCTTCTTCTCCTTCTCCTTCTCCTACATCTTCTTCTTCCTCTGTCTTATACATCTTCTTCTTCCCGCCATTAACACTATATTCTTCCTCCGCCATTAACAGCTTCTCCATCATAGATCCTCCTCCTCTTCCTCCTCCTGACATTTCATCCAGGTATGTGTATCTCCCATGTCCATTTTATATTTCGATTTACAAAGATTTAATGATGGATTGGGTTTGGGTTATGATTTTGATTTAGTTGTTAGGTTGTGTTTGATGTAATAGAAGTTGAAAGGAGTGAAATTTGTTGAACATGTTCTTGCATTGTGGGTAGCTAGGGGTGGTAGCACCGATTATAGGTGGAGATGACTGAAAATGTGTTCTCGATATGATGGATCGCTTAAGCGATCTAGTATGTCTGGTATAATGCAGCAGTTCGTAGATCACTTAAGTGATATGCTATAAGCCTGGTATATAGCAGCAGATCGCTTAAGCGATCAGGTAAATGACATAAGATTGCTTAAGCGATCCATTATATCGCTTAAGTGATCCAGTAAATGATATACCAGATCGCTTAAGCGATACACCAGATCGCTCAAGCGACTCTGCAGATGCTTTTTAAAATCTTTCAACCCTTAATACATCAGTTAATAATATTTTTTTTTCTTGCATTATAGGTACTTGGCTATTATTAGACATGAGACAAGTTGTTTTGGGTGTTGAATATTTTGGTGAGGGGGTGGAGGAAGAAAGTTGCTGGAAGTGAATTGGGAAGAGCAAAGAAGTTATACCAATTGATGTGAGCACAAATGTTAGTTTTGATGAGCTGATTGATGATATAATTAGAAGAGGTGATTTGAGTTGCTCATGTAGTGATATAGTTGTGAAGTATGTTTTAAGCAGAGTTCCTGAACATTATAAGATACCTCTTGCTATATTAAAGTCGGATAAATGTGTGAAGTTATATATGATTGATGTGGCTGATAATGGTTCGAGGCCGATTTTAATGGTTTTTTTTGTAGATAAATCGTTGGAAGTTGGTTCAAAGGAAGGGGATACTGAGAAAGTTGACGGAGATTTGGCTGTTTTTAATTTGAACTATGAGGGCATTGATTTGTTAGTTAAAAAATCAAGAGTATGCAGTAATTTGGTTGGTAAGGAGGACACTATAGAAGAGGTTGGTCATGTGCGGCAGAATGAAAATGTTGAGGATGAGGACCCCATACATGTTCCCATAGATGTAGAGATTCATTTAAATACAGATTATGCAGAATGTGTAGTTTGTGAGGAAGAGAACACTATAGTCCTTTATGCAGGTTTAGAGGGGGCAATTGTAGGTAGTAGTGAATCAGCTCATGTTTTTACGGATGGATCGGAGTTGCGCATAGGGTATTTATTTGACAACAAAGAGGAAATGGTGAGGAAGTTAAAACTTGTTGCCGTGAGAGGTAATTTTGAGTTCATCACTAAAAAGTCTAATTCATCGGTTGTAACGGTTGCATGTTGTGACAGAAAGTGCAAGTGGCAGGTTTATTATAGAAGGTTAGTGGAGTCTGAAAAAATTATTCTTAGCACATATACCCGTGAGCACACATGTGGTTTGGGACATATTTCAGGTGAGTATCGACAAGCCTCTGCTGATGTTATTGGGCAATTTGTCAAAAGTCAGTTCGTTGAAACGAAAGGTCCATCTCCCAAAGACATTCAAAGACTTGTGCGCACAGAGTTGGGATGTGCCATTAGTTACTGGAAATGCTAGAAAGGGAGACAACATGCACAAGATTTTATGAGGGGCACGTTGGAGCACGGGTACACAGTATTAGAAGCGTACCATTATATGCTTGAGTTGACAAACCAAGGTAGCAAGACGACTTTGAAGTGAGACAAGAATATGGTGTTTAAATATATTTTTTGTTGCTTACGGTTATGCTATAAGGGGTTTTGTAGACATGAGAAAGGTGTTGACTGTTGATAGTTACTTTTTGATGGGAAAGTATGGAGGTACATTGTTGGTGGTCACTGCACAAGACAGCGAGAATCACATATATCCCATTGCATGGTGTGTGGTTGACTATGAGAATGACAAGTCATGGACTTGGTTTTTTCAGCAATTACGTATGATAGTGCTTGACAGTGATGAGTTGTGCATAATATCCGATAGGCACAACTTTATAAAGAAGGGGATTGCCACTATTTACCCTCAAGCAGATCACGAATTCTGTATGAGGCACCTTGGTGACAACATAAAACAAAAGTTTTAGTGTGCCGGCCTCATTCAGACATACTACATGACAGCAAAAACTTATCGAGTTGATGAGTTCGAGGAGCATTTTCGGAAAATCCGAATCAAGGATGATAGAATTGCTAAGTATCTTGAGCATGATGTTGGTTTAGAACGATTGAGTAGAGCTTACTTTCCTGGAAGAAGGTTTGATGTCATGACCACGAACATAGGCGAATCCATAAATTTGAAGTTGTTAATAGAAAGAGAGTTTCCAATAGTTGCTCTTTTTGATGCAATCCAGAGACATTATCACGGTGGTTCTATGTGAGTCGTACGGAGTCAGATAATTTTACTATAACCCTTGTTCCGTCAGCTGAAAACTTATTGCGAGAATGTATGAAACTGTCAAATGCATTGTTTGCCCCTCCTCTTAATGCTAAAGAGTTAACCGTGCACAGCTATGGTCTGGATGCCCTAGTTAACCTTGTTAGTAAAACTTGCAACTATAAAGTACTTGACATTCAACGTTTACCTTGTTCTCATGCACTAGTAGCACTGAAACACCAACAGAAGCCGGATTTTGGTTCAAGAATTTACATGAAACTCTGCTTCCCTCTCTATATGGCAAATCACTATATGCTAGCTTATTCAGAAATGATATATCCAGTTCCTCCAGAAGAGCAATGGGTAGTGCTGCCAGAGTTGGCTAACATTATCATCCATCCGCCATTCAAGAAGACAAAAAATGGGAGAAAAAGAGTTAAGCATATTTCATCAGCCTCTGAGGTTCCCCGAAAGATGAATAAATGCTCAACTTGTAAGCAACCTGACCACAACAGAAGTAGTTGCTAGAATCAATCACATGCAGATCTAGAAAATTAGGTTCAAAGAAGGATGAAATCAAGAGAGTTGCCAAGGCCAACCGTTGAGGAGTTGTTGTTTTCAATTTTTTATGTTTTCAATTTTATTTTTACCTTGAAAAAATCTTCCCTTATATTTAGTATTCTTGTTAATGTCCTTGATGTGTTGATGTAATTAGGTTGTCAAATTTAGGAGAAAGTATGAAATTAATATGTGTTGGTGATTTTAGTTTATCAAAATTCAAGAGAAAAGCTGAAAAAAATGTGTATTGCCCATGATTGCTTAAGCGATATATAAGCGACTAGATATATCGCTTAAGTGACAAAGGGGTTTTCATAAAGGATCGCTTGAGCGAGAAGATAAATCGCTTAAGCGATCGTGCATCTAGACAAATGTTTATACTGTCATGGACTTGATCGCTTAAGCGACCAAGGGTAAAAGCGAAGAATCGCTTAAGCGATAACATAAATCGCTTAAGCGATCGTGCATTTGGGAAGATATTGACTCTGCCTCAAACTTAATCCCTTAAGCGATCCAGAATCGCTTAAGTGACCAAGGGTAAAAGCGAAGAATCACTTAAGCGAGATCGTAAATCGCTTAAGCGATTGTGCAACTGGCAGATCTTGATTCTGCCTCGGACTTGATTGCTTAAACGAGGCTATAAATCACTTAAGCGATCGTGTATTTGGGCAGATCTTGATTCTGCCTCGGACTTGATCACTTAAGCGACCAAGGGTAAAAACGTAAATCGCTTAAGCAATCGTGCATCTGGGCACGTATTGATTCTACCTTGTACATGATTGCTTAAGCAACTAAGGGTAAAAGTGAAGCATCGCTTAAGTGATCATAATCCTCGCTTGTAAGTGATCGCTTGAGAGAGACCTAGGATCGGTTAAGCGATCCACTGTACTCGGATGACCTTTATTCTGCCTTTGACAAGATCGCTTAAGCAACTAAGGCTAAATAGACAGGATCTCTTAAGCGAAACAATATATCACTTAAGTGACACCTTATATCGCTTAAGCGATTAAGGGTAATTTACTTCAATATTTATTTTCCAAGTTTATGGACCATGTTTAATATAGACGTAAAAGAACTAATTTAATTAAAATATAATCGTGGTCATGGTCCACTGAACTAATCGTACACCATATATGTTTAATATATACGTAAACATTATACACCATTTATGTTTAATATAGACGTAAAAGAACTAATTTAATTTAAAGAAAATCGATTAAGTGATATAAATAATCAAATCAATTGACACAAGACAGATCTTGGTTCACTGAACTAATCGTACACCTTATATGTTTAATATAGATATAAACATTCTACACTATATATGTTTAATATAGACGTAAAAGAACTAATTTAATTTAATTTAATTTAATTTTAAAAAAAAATCGATTAAGTAATATAAATAATCAAATCAATATGGGACAACCCGTCATCGCTTAAGCGATCTAGTGTTCATAACCTTTCATCGCTTAAGCGATAGTGTTAATCGCTTAAGCGATCTTGTGAAAGGCAATAAAAATAATCCGAATACACTGGATCGCTTAAGAGATTTCATTTCTCGCTTAAGCGATCCTGTGTACTTAGCCTTAGTCACTTAAGCGATCTAGTTCCGTCGCTTAAGCGATCACGTACAAGCAAATCTTAAGATCACTTAAGCGATACTTCACTTTTACTCTTGGTTACTTAAGAGATCCATAATCACTTAAGCAATTAAGTTCGAGGCAGAATCAAGATTTGCTCAGATGCACGATCGCTTAAACGATTTATGTTATCGCTTAAGCGATTCTTCGCTTTTACACTTGGTCGCTTAAGCGATCGTTGGGCGCTTAAGCGATCAAGTCTTAGGCAGAATCAAGATCTGCCCCAGTCTATGATCGCTTAAGCGATTTATGGTATCGCTTAAGCGATTCTTCGCTTTTACCTTCGGTCGCTTAAGCAATTATCGATCGCTTAAGCGATTAAGTCCGAGGCAGAATTAAGATCTACCCAGTTGCACAATCGCTTAAGCGATTTATGGTATCGCTTTTACCCTTGGTTGCTAGCGATCAACTTCGAGGCAGAATCAAGATCTGTCTAGGTGCAATATCGTTTAAGCGATTTATGGTATCGCTTAAGTGATTCTTCACTCTTACCCTTGGTCGCTAAAGCGATTATGGATCGCTTAAGCGATTAAGTCTGAGGCAGAATCAAGATCTGCCCAGTTGCATGATCGCTTAAGTGATTTATGGTATCTCTTAAGCGATTCTTCGCTTTTACCCTTGGTCGCTTAAGCGATCAAGTCCGAGGCAGAATCAAGATTTGTCTAGATGCACGATCGCTTAAGCAATTTATGGTCTCGCTTAAGCTATTATTCGCTTTTACCCTTGGTCGTTTAAGCGATCTATCTACGATCGCTTAAGTGATTAAGTTTGAGGCAAAATCAAGATTTGTCTAGATGCACGATCACTTAAGCGATGAATAATCGCTTAAGCGACCAAGGGTAAAAGTGAAGAATCGCTTAAGCAATACCATAAATCGCTTAAGCGATTAAGTTTGAGACAGAATCAAGATCTGCCCAGTTGCACGATCGCTTAAGCGATTTATTGTCTTGCTTAAGCAATCCTTTATGGAAAACCATTTGTCGCTTAAGCGATATATGTAACTGATCATGGACAATACATATTTTTTCCAACTTTTCTCCTGAATTCTGACAAACTAACATCACCAACATATATTAATTCCATATTTTCTCCTGAATTTGATAACCTAATTTCATCAACACATCAAGGCCATGTAACAAGAATACTAAATAAACTCAAACTCAAAAGAGGGATAGAAATACTGAATTACTTTTGTATTAATCTGAAATGTGTCAATTACATTCAATGACAACATTATATACAACAAATAAATCTTCTGTATACACCCGAAAAAAAAAAAGTAGGGTCGGCGGCCTCCATCCCCCCTCTTCATCATTCTCTTCAACCACTTCCCCATCCTCCAAAATTATCCGGCACACTTTCAGCATCAGCACCACAACCCAAGTATCAACAACCTGACACCTAACAACACCAGTTGATCCCATTCAAGACAATCTAATTATTTAAGACAACCCAATAAGACAATATCACATAAACTACAAAATTCTAAGTCCAACTTCCATACCTTTTGATAACAGCATCAACAATGACTTGGATTGGGTTCTGGTCAGTCAAAAGGGATCCATATGCCCATGGAAGCACTCAACTGCCTAGAGCTTTCGACAGTTGCTCATTGCTTCGTCATTCAAGCCGTCCATCGGGGTGTTGGTCATGTCGAACTCAATAAATTTCAGTGCATATGCCCCACAATCAACACCACAATAGAAGGAAGACATTAGCATTAGAATCAGCTTATAGAACAATTGTATTATGTAAGTTTTATACAAAATTTACCTTGAGTCATTTGTTTGGACGGGAAGGCGCTTAAGTGGCCGCTTCCCCGTTAGTACTTCGTCATCGAAGTGTTGAAACATCACACTATCGCACAATAGCCGCGGGAACAATACGCACAGTGGCTCCAACTCCATCTCCAACTGCCTTTCTTAACAGATACTTAGGTTGTAGTGAAGGATCTTTAGCAAGCCCTCATCTAGAAGCGCGACGACGGTTATCCAGTGCATATCCTTGATGTTGATGATACAGTATACTGTTTTAACCTTTGCCCAACTGTGGCCATGTTTGGGCCTTTCTCCCCGTACATACTTTATGATTCTATCATCAAACTGAAAATCATTAGGGACGCTGTCAAATCATCTGTGCCCAATCTTTTTCGCTTGCCTCCTCTTGCTGCACCTCTACCAATGACCTTTTTCATTAAAGCGTCATATGTCGTTACTAGCATTTGGCCAAATGCCACAACGGTGATGACACAATTGGGATACAATATATCACCATTATTGCTCTGTCATAGCCTCACGAGTGTCAATACCTCATCGATTTACTGCATCAAATAAAAACAACATGATAAGTATACAATACCTCATGAAAAACATAAGCAAAAATAAGGAAAATAACTCACCAAGTCGTCAACCCACCTGTCCATCGTCAACATCTTTTCAAACCAATCTTGAGGATAATCCCCGGTCTTGCACTTTACATGGGCATCACTTCCAGATTCATTGTAATAGGCATATAATAGTTTTTTCTTTTCCTCATCTATTGGCCTATACAAATCGACCTCTAACTCCTCCGTTTTCACTTGCCCACTTCCTTCCCCTTCCTCCATTTACACATCCCCACTTCCTTCGCGTCCTGCCTCACCCTCCTCCATTATCACTTCCCCACTTCCTCCAGCAACCTCCTTAACCTCCTCCACTTTTGCTTCTCCACTTTCGTAGACTTCCTCAATTTTTTTTCTTAATTTTCCTCTTCTTTCCATACGTTACTATGGTGTAAAGAGATTTGACAAACTTACTCTTTCGGCTTTCTCTTTTCAGCTCAGGTTGCACTTTAACCGCTTTCAATACTCCACCAACTTCCTCCTCCACCCTACCAACTTTCTCTGCCACCTTATCAACTTTCTCCTCCACCATTTTCATTTGCTCTTCCATGTTCTCAAACCTCTTATAAATGGCTATTGTAAAACTCTCAAACAGACCGTTTATAAGGTCAACCACCTCATTCTCCCGACCCTAACGCCTTGGCAAAGCAGTACTTGTTGTACCGGTTTACCAATTGGGTGGAGGCGTACGAACCTCTTCCTCCTCCTCCTCCTCCCTCTCGCCGATTAGAGCTTCATCATCCTTGGCATCAACAACATTCTCAAGTAGTTGCTCTGCAACTGCACTCATATGCGTGACCCCTTCTAGGTCCCGCATTAGGCAGTCTATCCCTTCATCTGCTTCATCATCCAGTGCTTTGAAGGATGTAACATACTCCTCTCCCGCTTCACCCCTAGTAGCGGTGAGGAAGGAACGAACGACTCCCTGCAATAAGAAACAAAATCAGTCAGATTTAAGCCACATTTAAAAGCAAGTGCATATTCAAAAACTTAATCCTTTAATCTTACCTGAGCTGCTTGAATTTTCATATCTATTTTATCGTAATTCCAATGGGTACACTTCTTGATGTGCCACCACAACATCCTAGAAAATTGTGGTCGCTCATCCAAAGTCTTCATCCTCCCCCCTGCCTTAGCCAGGACAAGGACAACCTCATACATCCAAGCCTACATTGTAAAAAATTAGTCTATATCATAATTAAAACACATATAATACAAAAAATATAACAAAAAGCTATTAATATTTACCTGCATTGCCCATGGGAAGCCAAACAAATTGTACATGCTCGGTCTATTCTTCTTGACAGATTGGGACTGCTTTAACACCATGTTTTTTCCTTGCAGGGAGTCCATGGTTAGCTGAAATGATACCCATCCCCACGGATAAGAATTAAAGAAGTCCATGTTGCTTGCAAACTTCACCCAATCCATATTAACGGCTTTCATTGAGTCAGAAGCCATTAGGATCGAATGCACGAACAATACCAGGCACATTTTGAACCTTTCTGAAGAGGTATACCCACATTCTTCTAACCTCTCCTCTAAATTGTATCCTGTACCCCCCTGGTTTTAAAACCTTGCTAGGCAAGTTTTCGGTTGCCCTACTGTTCTTTATTCTCTCTTGCTTTACCGCATCTGGTAATTTCCCACATCTTAAGCCTGTCATCAAGGCATATTCCATCATCCCAAAACGTAGTGGCTTTCTATCCACCATGAACCACATTCCTATTTTTTTCTTTTTTTGCTTTTAACTGAGTGCAGCAACATATAATGCACTCCCTGCCCCCAAAACTCCTTTTTCCAATTTTCTCTGATGTTCATAAAATGACTGAACCAACTCTCTTTGAATCGGTCTAAACCCTTTTTCTGTTCCCGGAAAATATTCATTATTCTCATAAAAACTTACCAACTTGACTAACTGTTACCCTTACAGGGAAGTACTGTACCTTATCGCTTACAACCTCCAACCCATAGTCTTTATAGTTTACGTTTTGAAAAATCTGCACAGTCGATATAAACTAAATATCATAAAAAGAAAAAAAAAACCCAAAACAACTAATAGGCTGCCAACATACTTTGTAAACAAAGAAAAAGTATCATATAATGAACTTTTCAACTAATCTTTTCAAACGTATGAGAAAAAAAATAGGAGCATCATATAATGTAAATGAACATAAAAACCATACTGCACAGCTCATTGCTAGTCCTTCCATCACAATAGTTAACAACTCAAAACACATCTAAAACACCACTAAACTAAAACTCAACCGAAGCATCAATTGAGAAGCAAGCATTTAACACTTCTAACACAACAAACAAACTTAGTCTTCCACTTAATAATATTACCTCCACCACCATCATCAACAACATCTATTCATTCATTGTTACAAACTAATAATATAAATAATCATTCAATTAAAACCTCACCAATGTATGAATTAAAAAACTTTCAACTCACACTTCAAGCACAACCAACAAACATTGGTATCACAATAACAACATTAACATAACACCTACACCACCATTACACATTCATTCATAGCATACAAATTCATAAGATCACTAATTTAAGGATCACCACAATTAAGACCATTATCCCCACAACTCAAAAAAAACACATCCAAATAATCACTAAAGCTAAAACCCCACCAACATATGAATTAAAAACCTTGCAATTTAATACTTCTAACACAACAATCATAGCCACCCCTGCAAATGCAAGCCCTATAGGGCTGGTTGTGCTGAGCGTGCTGTGTGTGGCCAGTCTTTGCTAATATGCAAGGCAGTCCACTAGCCCCCCTATTTTGCCACCTCCTGCCATCCCCAGCCCACCAAACTCCTAGAAACAACCTCCCTACGGCTTCCTTTGCCTTCCCCCATCCTCTGGAACCCAAACAAAACCACTCTACCAATGCCTGCCCAGTGCTCGACAAAACACCACAACCACCGTAACAATAAAACCAACTACATCTCCCCCAAATTCGCACAAATCAATCCATTTTCTCATCCAATTAAAAAAAAAAAAGTAAAAAAGTATAATTTCTTCACCGGCGTCCTCCTCGCCTAAATTCTCGCCGGCGTCCTCTTCTTCAGAACCATTTTTCGATTCTTCTCTCTATTCTTGTGTCGCCGTCATCTCCTCTGCCTATGGACCACCTTCACTCATTGGATGATCTACCAGATCATTGTTTTCGACAGCCTTTGAACTGCTGGTGTTGTTAGAGTCTAGGATTCGGAGTGGGGTTAGGTTTTCCTCTTCTTTATGAATATCAGCCATGGTTTTGTGTAAGGAAGCTTTAGGGTTGAAAATTTGACGGAATTTAGGCACTGTAGTCGCTGAAAATCATAGAGAAACGAATATTTTTCGTCAGTCTTTTTTGGGTATATGGCTCGATTAAGCGATTTTGAAGGGTGGGGGCTCATTTTCAAATTTCAAAATTTAAACAACTTTCATTAATTATATTTTACCCATATATGTTTAAATTATTTTTGTTTAACCCATTTTACATGTTTAATGAATCATAAGTGTGCCAGCTTTTCTAAATTAAAAAAAAAATTCAAAAAGATTTTCAGGATCATGTTTTTAAATGCGAACTTGGGATGTCGGTGAGTTAAATTTCCTCGTTAGTATATCTGCCGGAATATATACAGTATATATAGGGCTCTATGTACATCTAATAGAATACATACAGTGTATAT
This sequence comes from Pistacia vera, assembly GCF_008641045.1. Classification (NCBI taxonomy): domain Eukaryota; kingdom Viridiplantae; phylum Streptophyta; class Magnoliopsida; order Sapindales; family Anacardiaceae; genus Pistacia; species Pistacia vera. Next base: position 448,517 of record NW_022195577.1, on the reverse strand, counting down.
ATAGGGTGATGTGCCTTCCTTCCCATTAAGAATCTCTGATATAGAGCCAACACAGCTTTTTTGACAAACCCATCTCCTTTTCTTCTACTTTACTGTCATTGTTCTCATTCTCTGAAACAGGCGATGGAAAACAAAGCAAAGACGGTTGAAAAGATTTGGACTCGCCCACCAAAGAGAGGACTCATTAAAGCCAGGATCATGGAGGACTTGGTTGAGGGTTTGGTCAATTTGTTTTGTCTTAGGTATCTGAGGTATCCAGGGTTTGGTCACTTTGACAGGAGGACAAGCTATAAAGAGTGATGGAGATGAAGGCGGCAATACCTCAGGGAAGCCGTCGGCAAGGGGCCTCTGAAGGGAGAAAACATGGTTGGGAAGCAGAGGCGTTACTGAACTCAGATAGCTATGGAGAGAGAGAGAGAGAGAGAGAGAGAGAGAGAGAGAAAGAGATAAGTGTTATTTGTCATCTTTCTTTGTTGTTCTCTGAAGTTTTATTGTATATATCTATGCAGGGGCGGACCCAGCCCCTTGGAGGGTAGGCCTAGACCTACCCTCACATTTCAAAAAAAATATTTATATAGGCTTATAAAAAATTCTATTAATATATATATACATATAGACTTATTTTTATATTTAAAAAAAATTGAGAAATATTATACATATATCCAGATTCATAAAAAACTTGTTATTAATATATATATTTCACGCCTACATCACATTAAAAGTTTAAAACTCTCTCCACTCTTTTTTACGTGCATCTGTTTTTTATGATTTTATCCCTAAAATTCTTTATTCTCTCATTCTCTCTTTCACTTTCTCTATGTTATTCGTTCTTAAAACTTTTGAAGATTGAAATTGTTGAAGCTTTCACTCATCAAGGTGCCACAATTAGCTTCGTTTTTTGTTTTCTCAATTTTAGGTATGTGTATTGTTCATTTCATTTTAGTTTATTTTAAGGTTGAATCATGCTTATTTTTTGGAGGATTTTTATTCTTTTGATGGAAAAAAGCATGAATCTTGTGAGTTTGTTTTGTGTTTTATGTTTAAGAATGTTCCCGCTTTCCCAAATTAAACCTTAACTATATTTTACTGAACGTTATTCTTCACCCTTCACTCACTATTTTCCTATATTTCAAACGTCATCGTTTAGCTGCTCAAAATTATTAAAGAAGTTTGAGTTATTATCTATGTTCATACTAAGAAAATTTCCTTTTTTTTTATTAATTCATATTAATAGTCAAGACAATATTGACTTAATTTAAGTTTTGGTTGACTTTAGCTTAGACTAGGCCTGATCAAAGTCATAAAAAATTATATTATAATCTTTGAAAGAAAAATTTTTTTTTAAAAAAAAAAGGGAAATAAGAAATTCGTGTAGAACATTTTTGGTGGATTGTGATTGTTGTAAACTCTTTTAATTATATTGGATTTAAGTGGATCGTTAGATTCTCATGGTCTCTTTGCTCTCTTTAAAAATTTTCTTGTGTTTTCTCGTGAATTGAATGTTATTTTCAACATAATTTGCTCAATGTTTTGCTTCTCATAGATTTATTCAAGTGGTAAAGTATTATGTTGTTGCATTATTTTCTTTCAGATTATTGATATTATATTATTTTCTTTGCTTAAGGTATGATGATTTTTTAAAAATTTTCACTAGTTGTTTGACAAACAATGACGGAGCCATGGAGGCCCCCCTGGGGCAAAAATCCTAGGTCCGCCATGTGAATTTGAGTGTTAATCTGAGTTCAACTACTTCTTAATATGATATCCATGCATTTATCTTTTGATCTTCTCTTTCTCTCTTGTTTAATCTTTAACTTTCCACTTAAAAGTACTTCTGTCAATGGAGGAGAATGAGGGAGAGTTGTATGTTTAATTGAGTTTGAGCCTTGAGGCAAAAAATTTGCAGAAAGACATTCTGTATCTGCATAGCTACAACTGTCAACAATACAGAAAATAGATAACATCCTTGTATGGTTTTTCAGTACTGGTTTTCTTCTAGTGATGCTTTTTCAGAAAGACATCTATTGTGGGTGGAATTCTTCATCTTCTTTTGATAGATGATATGATACTCATTGGGACCCAAAAGATTTTTCACTTAGAAAGTAGATTTTTGCATCACATCCACACAACAAGAAGAAGAAGAAAGGTCACCATTCCATTATAAGAATAGAAGGGAAATTTGAACAAAAAACTAAAAAGAAAGCTTGAATAAGTTAATTAATTGACTCTTTCAACTAATAATCTATTCAATCATCTTTCATTGGGACCCTCAAGATCCCACATTATCTTTTACCAATAAAAGGATGCCCTTCTTTCTCCATATCTTTGATGTAGATAAACCAATATTGATCTACCCAAATTAGAAGTCTAACATATTATTATAAAAGGGCAATCTTTCATTCTGGTAAACCCATCAATTTAATGTAGAAAAATTTGAGATTTCAATGGAAGAATTTGATTTTGACCAAACTCTCCATGTTCTTTGATGGGCAAAATTATTCTTCTTTCTAATGACTCTAAAACCAAAGCAAAAAGCCAATCAAATACCCAAAAAAGAAATAAATATTAAATAATTTAATTGGATTGGATTGGCGGGGTCCAAATGAAACTAAAAAAAGAAAAAAATGGGAATCTGATGTTTAATTAAGTGGCAAGCTGTTGATGATTAGACTTCAAAATCTATAAACGTCATCTTTTCATCATCTTGCTCATATCATCAAAGAAATAATTAATTATGTTTTAGTTTTGAAATAATAAAAGATTACGGTAATACTGCCATGTCTACTTTCTATGAAGGGTATAAATTATTATATTATATTAAAATGAATTTGACATTATTGTTGCCTCTTTGGTTTTGAAGAGTCAAAAGTACAATCCCATCTGCCGTGTAAAAAAAAAAAATGTAATGGGCCATCAGCCATGGGGGTTCCTGTATTTATTAATGAAGTTTAATTTGTCTTTATATAATTTAAAGTGAAAATTCTCACATGCAATGTTTCATTGACTCAAATACTATAGGTCCTATAATATTTACACAATCCGAGGCTGGTCGCCAGAGCACTCACGCATGCTAACCCAGATTTTCTTTGTGTTTTTAATCTTGAGTTCACATCTTAATTCTACCAAATTCAACAATAACATGTGTCAATGAAACATTAATCCAAGAAATAGTGGCCACTCTTTTGTGTATTGAATTGTTATATATATATATATGAGTGAAATTTTACTTCTCTGATAATATGAAGAAGTGGATTCTCTTCATATGGGTATGTTTCATTGACTAAAATTCTATATTATCCAATCCAAGGTTGGATTTGAATCATGGTGACCAAACTATACACGTTTGCCAACCAATCTTCTGTATTATTTTCCTAATTTCTTATATTAACATCCTATGAACAAAGGTTGAATTTTTTTAATGACTTGAAGAATGAACATGTGTTAATGTCAACATTTAAGTCAGAAATAAAAGAAGTGGTTGGTCATTTTAACATGTTTAAGTTAAGTTTCTAAACACCAATCTTGATCCTTGAAAAGTCTTCTGTTCTCTAAATTAAGTGATGGAACAAAACAATGTAAGGAAATTCAACGCATAAATGCTCATGAGATGCAAGTGTTGTTTAAATTCAACACAACTTGTGAAAACGAACGCGAAAAATGTCCCCACTGAATGTCACTTGATGATGATCGGCCAAGGCAACCAAAACAAAAAAGCCCAGCCGTAAGGTAAACAATCACATTTCAAGCAGAAAAAAATAAGTAGTGCACATGACAGATATTGTCTTGATCAAAACATAGATTATTCTCACTAATGATGGTTAATTTAACAGTCAAATACATACCCTCGTCATTAGATCACGGTGGATTGCCACCGATGATCCCCTCTCTTTCCCTCTCTTTGCCCATTTAAGATGAAGCTTCGATGCCCTTATATATATAAAAGTAAGTAATTAACTTTATAAAATTATTATTTTATATTTTACATAATCTTTTGGTTAGCTTAATGTAAATAGTATTGGCCACGGGATACTTCTAAACCCCCTAAGGTATTCCTTAACAACAGTAAACCCCTCTGGCTCTCAACCCCTAAACGTTACTACTTTACTTTTTGTTTTAAAGAACAAGAACAGTAAATGTATTACTTAATAATAATCAAACAAATTCAAAAAACCTAAAAGAAAAAAATAAAATCCTCAATTCACACCTTCCCACCCCATCTCATCTCTCCTATTCATCCTCTCACAGTCTCCCTGATAAGAGCTTGAAAGTATACATTTTATTAGTGATTTAATTGGATTATTTGTAGAAAAAGGTGTTTAATTGTTGGAGTTTGAATTTATTATTTCATAAATACCTTTTACGGGATCACGGGTGTATTTTGAGTATTTTCAGGTTCAAGCTGATATTTGAAGGAAAAAGAATGATGTCGATGGAATTCGTGACGAGTAGGAACAAACGGTGCAAGAATTAAAGTAGAAACGAAAAAGTTGTGATGCGTCGAAATTACAACGTAAAATCTAGAAATCCTTCAAGATGAGCATACTTCGATGTTTTGATCATAACTTGAGCTGTGGTAATCGGAATTCAACGATTCTAGTGGCGCTGGAAAGCTTATTCAAAGAGCTACAAAGTTCATGTTGATGATTTTACCAAATTCTAAAGTTTACGGACTCTGGGGACAGAAAGAACGATCGCCGTAGCAATCATTTCTCATCGCCGCAACGATGGGTCTCGGGCCTGTTTGGGTTATTGCGTTCTCCTAATCTGAATTTGAGTGGATTAAGGATTTTAATTCTTTTCCTAAGTAACCTGCAAACCCTAGCACTATAAATAAGGATTTTTAATTAGTTTTAAGGTTTTTTTTAGAGAAGGAGAAATGACGGCTACTATTTTGGAGATCGGAATTCTTGAAGTTCTCGTTCGCCAATTAGAGAAGTTTTTCTATTTTTATTTCTTGAACTCATGTTATTGAATACAATGATTATTTTTATTACTGTAATTATGAACTAAATCTTTTTTCTAGGGCTAAGATGTAGCCCAATTTATGAATACGTGTTGACTTAAATTGTTGTTAATTCTTATTGAGCTTTTAATTCTAAGTTTTATTATTGTGCATAATGCTTTCAATTCTTAAGGGCCCGGGCGTGCAACTGATTTATGGGTGGATTGAGATCAGGATGAAACTGATTAGTCTAAGGTAATAAAACCATAGATTGAGCGACCTAGATGAGTAGACGATAGGTTACCGTGATTGTGGGGCTCTGGTAATTCCATAGAACTTAATGATCTCTTAGCTTCTAAATTCAACTTAGAGATATTTTGGGTGTTGCTTAAGGGTTAATTCGCTAATTGTTTGAGAGAAAGTTAGTAGAATATTAGGGAGTTTGACCTGGAGAATAAACTTAATTGGTTAGCAACAATTATCAATGCATAAGATTAAATTGGTGTGAAAACTGTACCCTAGGTTTAGTCATATTGATTTCTTACACAAGTATTTATAAAATTTGCTTTTATTAGTTTTTTGTTTATATTCTTTTCTTAATCATTCTTAAATTTCGATTTCATCAAATAGCAACAAGAAATAAATTTAGTACTGGTAAGTAGTTCTCTTGGGATTCGACACTGTTTACTCAAGCTTATTACTTGCACGATTTCAACACTGCGAATAACTGTCACTTCACTCACTCTATTGTGCCACACACTCAACAACACCCTTTTTTTTTTTTTTTTTTTTTTTTTCAATTTTCGGGTTGTTGCATTAATCTTTGATAAAATTTGCGGTAGTGGGTGGAGTTGGTAGGTGGGAGCCAGGATTTTGTTTTGGTGGGACAAATATTATCAACTTTTTAATTCATTAAATTTGAATAAATCTTCATATACAAATAATTTTGTATTTATTATGTATTTGATTGATAAAAAAAGAAAAATATATTTGATATTTTAGAACAACAAATCGAATAAAAGTGGTGATAATGCTTTAGGCTATTTTAATTAAATAAAATAAAGGGTGTCAATGTTAAAACATATGTATAAAGGTATAACTGAAAAGTTTCCAAGTCAGTGGGGGCATGCGCCCAGTCAATAGAGGATGCTAAGCTGCATGCGGCGAACGACGAAGGATATGGGGGGGGGGGGGGGCGGCAAGCCTTTTGTCATTCTATTTTTAATTTTATTTTCTTATAATTAAAATATAGTTATCATTTAAAAATATCAATTAAATATGAGAGATAAAAAGATTTATCGGTTGTGAAATTAATAAATGGGTTAGAGTAATATCTGATACCAAAGGGGGTTTATTGGTATTAGGGTACACCTTAGGGGTTGAGAGAAGTTGATATACAAGGGGGTTCATTGTTTAAGGGTATAACTTATGGGGTTGAGGGAAATATCTGATACTAAAGGGTAGCGGGTAGCTGGTATTAAGGTATACATCATGGGTTTAAATATAGGAGTAAACCACTTGTACCCACGCGAAAAATGGCTTAATGACACTTTCCCACCCTCTAACTTCAAAAGGACCAATTTAGTACCCAAAGCAAATATCCGTTAGTAATCATTTGGAGGAAGGGCAAGATAGTAAAAAGGTAGTTGTAAGTAAGGGCAATTGTCAACTAAAAATTTACATCTGAAATCAAAATTTAAAAATAAAATTTAGGAATAAGAGGGTTGGGGCGACAACACGTGGCTAGGGAAGTTGACTTTAATTAGGAAAAAGGAAACGCAAAAGTCATTTGAATTTTGCTATTCCAGAATGACAATGATGTTTGCGTTTTCATGAGACAAATTTGCGATTGGTTTCTGCGATTATGGCGTTGTTTTCGATGATCTTTGAGTGTTGACGGCGACTTACAATGTTGAGTTAGACTTAGGGTTGGCGAGTTTGGAGTTTTGGGTTGGTTACAATTGTTGTCGACAAGGTTTAGGGTTGTTGTTGTGGAGGTTTTTTGGCGACCTAGAAGGCTTTGAAGCGATTTCGATTCACAAGTTGGACCGTTGAGTCGCGAGATTTGACTTTGTTCATCGTTGAGGCTATTTAAGAGAGAGTTAACATTTGTGACTATTTCACTTCTGAGATAGTTATTCTTTTGTCTTTTTGTAGTCTGGTTATAGCCTGGATAAAAATGTGATTTTGTGTTGTTGTTTTGTTTTGTTTTATTTACGATTGGGTAATGCCAAGAAAATCTATTTGTTGTTTTCGTGTTGATAGGGTTGAATCTTTGAAAGTCTAGTATTGTAATCAAGTTATCAACCAATAATATGAACTTTTAGATTGCGATGTCTTTAAATTCTTTGTTAAATCATACTAAAATTGTCCTTTGCAGTGGCGTTAGACTATTTCCTACCTTTGATCCTATTTATATGTATTCACGTTTACATCCAAAAAGTGGTCCCCATGAAGTATTGGAAAGTTATTTTATTAGTGTCTATATTTGCTTATATTGTCTGTATCTTTTGTTTATCCATCTAGATATTTTGTTAATAACATCGCAGGATGGGTGTGTGCCTGAAAAGACCGATGCAGTGATCTAAACCAATCGTTTTGATGACAAAAGATCTGTCATGTCTTTACCTTGTTCGGAAAATTATAATGGTTAACAGTAAACATGCTAGTTACTCAGACCTCTGCCAATTGGAACAGGAAAAGACCCAACAAATAATCTTCTATACATCATAGTACACTACACACACTGACCAAACATAAAATCAAGTAAGAAACATTATACCAATCAAGATAAAGATATTATAAAATAAATAAACAAATAAGCACATTGTATTCTAGACAAATATAAGCATGCCATTAAAAACAGAGCCAACTCCGCCATCAGCTTCACTCTCTGAGAGAAACAGCGGCATCACAAACCCCTTTCTTGCCATTCTTTTAAGCACTGTTAAGCTCAGCTTCATTTCTTGAAAGTGTGTACTGTAAGAAACTTATACAATCTAAAACGAATCAAATAATACAATGTTCTTAAATTATAAACCAAAAAAAGAATTACCTCTAACATTAAAACAAACTACAGAGCAGTATTTGTCTCTTTAAGCTCTCAAGACACTCTAATATTGATGGTGTATTTTTCAGTTAGTTGAGTTCTTGAGCTTAAGACTAAATATATACATAGTCAAACTTCCATCAAGCTCTAATAAATCCCAATCAATGGTTAACAAAAACGTTTGAAAACTGAAGCAACAAATGTGGACCATCAAGCTTTAAAACGATGAAACGTTATCTTACGTTACATGAGTAACGTAAGTTTTATAGTACAGCAAGCACCAAACCAGCAAAAGGTTATGTTTAAATCAACTAGAAAAAAGAAAGTTGACAATTTTATTGAACAAAGAAAGTGAAAAGGAGAGATAGGAAGAACCCAATTCCACTAATGCCACCAGTGAAGTAGCAGTTGTTAGTCTCAAAAAGGCAAGCCTATGTCAGCACATTAATGTCTCTCTGTACCAGCGCCAAGCCCATATCTCCAAAGATATTCTCACCAACTTTATCTATTTAAAGAGATGAAGGACGAGAGCCTTCCATGTGTCAAGGTAGTTTGCAAAAACTCTCATTGCATTGAGTGCAAATGTGAATAAATGGATTTTTTTCTTCCCGAAGAGGGAGAGGCTGGTGGCTGGGCTGAGATTTAGTTTCATTTTCATTCTCTCTGTAAAAACACATATATCTTCATCTTTGTATGCCTTACGGGCAAAAATTATAGAAATAGTGAGAGATCAATAAAATAACAGTGGATGTAGGAGTCGCTTGTTGCATCCGAACCACTATAAAAACCCTCTTGCCAATCTTTTACTTATATTTTCTGCAAAATATAATCTCGAGCCATATCAAATCCCATGATCCAACGTGTGTCTCCTGAGTTAGCTCAGCGTTTCCCACGTGCGAGTCGTTGGCGTCCAAAATCAAGCGTCAACAGTTTGGTGGCCCATGCAGGTCCGATTCTCAAACCTGCATCAAAGTCCCTGATGGCGTGCTCAGATCTCAAGCCCAGTCAGAGGCTCCGACGCGTGGCCAGATCGTAGATCGCACGCATTAGAATTCTTCGATCGCACATCAGAATTCTCCTATCGCGTGGCCAGATCGCAGATCGCACGCATCAGAGTTCCGACGCGTGGCTAGATCGCAGATCGCACGCCCATGCATCCTGATCCTCAGCTTTAGATCGCGGATCTTTAGCTTCAAACGCGTGTTCAGACGCTGATCACACGCTGAGATCGCTGATCTCTTGTGCTCTTAGGTAGAGCTCGTTATGATCTCTCAGGTTGAGCTCGTTTTGACCTTTTCAGGTCGAGCTCGTTTGACCTCTTAAGTTGAGGTCGTTTTGCTTTTTGAGCTCGTTTTGACCTCAGATTGAGGTCGTTTTGCTCATTGAGCTCGTTTTGACCTCTCAAATTGAGGTCGTTTTGCTCATTGAGCTCGTTTTGACCTCTCAAATTGAGGTCGTTTTGCATTGAGCCGTTTTGACCTCTCAAATTGAGGTCGTTTTGCTCATTGAGCTCGTTTTGACCTCTCAAGTTGAGGTCATTTGCTCATTCAGATTGTTTGACCTAAATTGAGGTCGTTTGCTCTTGATCTTTTTACCTCAAATTGAGGCGTTTTGCTCATTGAGCTCGTTTTGACCTCTCAGGTCGAGGTCGTTTTGCTCATTGAGCTCGTTTTGACCTCTCAAGTTGAGGTCGTTTCGTCATTCAGGTCGTTTTGACCTCTCAAAGTGAGGTCGTTTTGCTCATTGAGCTGTTTTGACCTCTCAAGTTGAGGTGTTTTGCTCATTCAGGTCGTTTGACCTTCAAGTTGAGCTCGTTTTGCTCAGAGCTCGTTTTGACCTCTCAAGTTGAGGTCGTTTCGCTTCAGGTCGTTGACCTCTCAAAGTGAGGCGTTTTGCTCATTGAGCTCGTTTTGACCTCTCAAGTTGAGGTCGTTTTGCTCATTCAGGTCGTTTGACCTCTAAGTTGGCTCGTTTTGCTCATTGAGCTCGTTTTGACCTTCAAGTTGAGGTCGTTTCGCTCATCAGGCGTTTTGACCTCTCAAAGTGAGGTGTTTGCTCATTGAGCTCGTTTTGACCTCTCAAGTTGAGGTCGTTTTGCTCCAGGTCGTTTTGACCTTCAAGTTGAGTCGTTTTGCTCATTGAGCTCGTTTTGACCTCTCAGTTGAGGTGTTTTGCTCATTCAGGGCGTTTTGACCTCTCAAGTTGAGGTCTGTTTGACCTCTCAAGTTAAGGTCGTTTTGCTCATTCAGGTCGTTTTGACCTCTCAAAGTGAGGTGTTTTGCTCATTGATCTCGTTTTGACCCAAGTTGAGGTCGTTTTGCTCATTGAGCTCGTTTTGACCTCTCAAGTTGAGGTCGTTTTGCTTTTTGAGCTCGTTTTGACCTCTCAGGTCGAGGTCGTTTTGCTCTCAAGTTGAGCTCGTTTTGCTCAGATTGAGCTCGTTATGACCTTTCAGGTCGTTCTCTACCAGATTTGGTCGTTTTCCTAACAGATTTCTGGCGCTCCTAACAGATTTCAGGCGTTTTCCTAACAGATTTCTGGTGCTTTCCTAAAGATTCTGGTCGTTTTCCTAAGATTGATCATCTTCCTAACAGTTACGTTCGAGCTCTTCAGTTCGAGACCGCAGCCAGCCAGATCAAAGACTTAGTTTCTGAAGCGCGATTATGCACTTCAAAAACTGGGGGGCTTCTGTTATGCCTCAAAAAGTCAAGCCTATGTCAGCACAAATTAATGTCTCTCTGTACCAGCTGCCAAGCCCAATCTCCAAAGATATTTCACCAACTTTATCATTTCAAAGAGATGAATGGACGAGAGCCTTCCATGTGTCAAGGTAGTTTGCAAAGCTCTCATTGCATTGAGTGCAAATGTGAATAAATGGATTTTTTCTCTTCCGAAGAGGGAGAGGCTGGTGGCTGGGCTGAGATTTAGTTTCATTTTCATTCTCTCTGTAAAAACACATATACTTCATCTTTGTATGCCTTACGGGCAAAATTATAGAAAAAGTGAGAGTCAATAAAATAACAGTGGATGTAGGAGTCGCTTGTTGCATCCGAACCACTATAAAAACCCTTCTTGCCAATCTTTTACTTATATTTTCTGCAAAATATATAATCTCAGCTCCATTTCAAATCCCATGTATCCATCACGTGTCTCCTGAGTTAGCAGCGTTTCCCGTGCGAGTCGTTGGCGTCCAAAATCAAGCGTCAACAGCAGTCATTCCTTAAAAGACCATCTTGAGCCTAAGACATGCTGGTTTCAGAATTTGCCATGATTGTTGTTACTTCACTTTGTGTGTGAAACTGTGTAAACATCTGCAACTCTTTGACTCTTCAAAGAAGGAAAAGACTACAATATCGCAATCTTTAGAATTGAAAAACAGGTCATCCGAATTTTTGTCTCATGCGAACAAAGCTTCCAATGAATGGCGTCGTATTGCCAAAATGCAGAGTAAACTTTGCTGGACTGGCCCAATACCTTGTTTGGTTTAATGGGTTGATTTGATAGGCACATTTGAAGGAAGAAGCTCTAGAATGAATAATCATAGCAGAATATTAGGCCTAGGCTCTTAAGGAATGATGGAAATTTAGACCTCAATGAAATAACAAACTAAACATCTATGGAGGTTACAGAATGAACCCTAGTTTTTGAATTTAAAAAAAAATACAAATTAATAATGGGTTAGTACATCTGATGGAATATATATATATATAGTGCGTGGACAGTGGTGGACCCATGATTTTGCCCGGGCCCGTTGCTCTTGCATGTTTGCTAATCCACTAGTGAAACATAAGAAAATAACATCTAATTCACAAAGAAACATAAAAAAAAAAAAAAAAAAAAAAAAAAAAAAAAAAAAAAAGTATGGAGAAAACCTCTCACTGTGAAGAGATAAAAAAAACTACGGGAATCTAACGATCCACTAAATCCAATATAATCAAAAGAGTTTACAACAACCACCAATCCACCAAAAATATTCTACACAAATTTAGAGTTCAATCACAAGTCTAACAAGAGTAAAATACACAAAGGTTTACAAAGAGATGGATTACAATCATTCAAATCTAGATCTAAATGTTAACATTTTTAATCAACTGTCTAGATTAAAGATTCATACATCCTTTGCGTATTGACCCAAAAATCAAGTTAGAATGGTATACCTAAAGATCTAAATAATATGAATATTGATTATTTAAAGATGAAAGCAAGTGAGAATAGTATACTTGAAGATCTTTAATTTAACACGATTTTCGTTCATTATGTTTGAAAATGTTCAATGTATCTTCATTTGAATTGTAGCAAAAACTTCATTTCAATGTAAAATACTAAGCAATTGTCATCCACTTGTTCCCATTCGATTACGCAAAGTATTTAACAAGATTCATTGCAGAAAAACACCCTTTTAAACTGTTGCAATAGCCATGGGCAAAACCAATGCTAATTTAATATTTGAGGACCATTGGTATTAGCTGTTTGTGTAAGCAAATATTGAGGCATTGAAAAAAATGTCAGAATCAAGGTTATCTGCGCAACACCTCTGTTAGCCAGAATTTCTCTTCAATTCTGTACTCATGCAAACCCAATCTGTCCGGTCACCTCGCCGAGTTTACCTGTGGAAAACCAGAGTCTTTATCATCCCCAGAGTTTCGTATTGTAACGAACAGCTCTATCCTTTCCTGTGGGCTTCCAATACCCAAACTCAGTAGCACAATTCTGTGTAGCCCCACTCGCATATTTCTTCTCTGTGGGCAAAAGAAATACCATTTCAAGTCCCCATTTCTCAAACTAGATCTCACTGAAAAATAAGAGAACAAGAAGAAAAAAAGAATGAGAAATCAGTGAGTACAATCTCACTCACCAATTAGGCACACTTCAAGAATACAATAGAAAAGAAATAGGTTATTGATAAAAGAGAGACATTGTGCTATATACCTGGAAGATCCCAAGGAGCATACTTGTATATGTCAACCTCAGCCACAGCATCAAAATTGAATTTCCTTCCCATTACTTTCCTCTTCAAATAGAACTTGATAAGTTCGACATCAGTAGGATGAAACCGAAATCCAGGAGGTAATTTTGTCTTTCCCGTAGAGAAAATCAAAGGGAGGTAATCTTGATTCTTGATTTTTTAACTAGCAGATAATAATTGATTACGCAAAAAAATCTTCTTCTGCTCAAATGATCAAATTGCAAATGTGTAAATAAGAAGCTAACTCAAAGAATGGCACACGATCGGGGGATCTGGCTGGTCGTGCACTGATAAGGCCGTTTCTATGGCCGTAAATCTGGTCGTTTCATAGCCAAAGATTTGGCATTTTCACGGCTAGATCTGTGACTATTTCATGACCACATCTTTGGCAATGACATGGCCATATCAGAAATGACTTTGTCAATGCACGATCGACTATATATGGCCGGTCGTGAGCCATTCCGTTGATTGCCGGCGGTGGTGGCTGGCTACCGGCAGTGGCTTGGAGTGGGTGGGGTGAATTTTGCTACAAATTAAAGTTTTATATGGCTAGAGTGTTTTACAAATATAAGGGGTTAAAAGAATTATTCAAAAAAATAGTTATTAATATTTAAAAATTAGGGCAATTTAGTAATCTATATAACATAAACACTTATTTATCCTCCCAACCAAACATATAAATATAATATAGTCACCAATTTATTCGAATCAATCAAATATATTTCTCTAAACATTGCCAGTAATCTTCATGGTGATCTATCTTTCCAATAATATAATATCTTCCTATAATAAAACATTATATGATCCAAATGTACTATATATATATATATAATTAACTTTATAAAATTATTATTTTATATTTTACATAATCTTTTGGTTAGACTTAATGTAAATAGTGTTGGCCATGGGATATTTCTAAACCCCCTAAGGTATATCTTAACAACAGTAAACCCCCTCTGGCTTTCAACCCCTAAACGTTACTACTTTACTTTTAGTTTTAAAGAACAAGAACAGTGAATATATTACTTAATAATAATCAAACAAATTAAAAAAACCTAAAAGAAAAAATAAAATCCTCAATTCATACCTTCCCACCCCATCTCCCCTCTCCTGTTCATCCTCTCCCAGTCTCCCCTCATTCTATTGTCCACCACCACACTCCCCAACCACCTTTTTTTTTTTTTTTCCCCCAATTTTCGTTGGTTGTTTGCCATTAATCTTTGATAAAATTTGCGGTAGTGGGTGGAGTTGGTAGGTCGGGAGCCAGGATATTGTTTTGGTGTGGACAAATATTATCAACTTTTTAATTCATTAAATTTGTTAATAAATCTTCATATACAAAATAATTTTGTATTTATTTTATGTATTTGATTGATAAAAAAAGAAAAATATATTTGATATTTTAGAACAACAAAATCGAATAAAAGTGGTGATAATGCTTTAGGCTATTTTAATTAAATAAAATAAAGGGTGTCAATGTTAAAACATATAGTATAAAGGTATAATTGAAAAGTTTCCAAGTTCAGTGGGGGCATGCGGCCCACTCAATAGAGGATGCTAGGCTACATGCGGCGAACGACGAAGGATATGGGGGGGAGGGGCAGGCTGTAAGCCTTTTGTTTTCATTCTTATTTTAATTTTATTTTTCTTATAAATTAAAATAATATGTTATCATTTAAAAATATCAATTAAATATGAGAGATAAAAAGATTTATCGGTTGACTGAATTTAATAAATGGGTTAGAGTAATATCTGATACCAAAGGGGGTTTATTGGTATTAGGGTACACCTTATGGGGTTGAGAGAAGTTGATATCAAAGGGGGTTCATTAGTTTAAGGGTATACCTTATGGGGTTGAGGAAATATCTGATACTAAAGGGTAGCGGTTAGCTGGTATTAAGGTATACATCATGGGTTTAAATATAGGAGTAAACCACTTGTACCCACGCGAAAAATGGCTTAATGACACTTTCCCACTGTCTGACTTTTAAAATACCAATTTAGTACCCAAAGCAAATATCCGTTAGTAATTCATTTGGAGGAAGGGCAAGATAGTAAAAAGGTAGTTGTAAGTAAGGGCAATTGTCAACTAAAAATTTACATCTGAAATCAAAATTTAAAAATAAAATTTTAGGAATAAGAGGGTTGGGGCGACAACACGTGGCTAGGGAAGTTGACTTTAATTAGGAAAAAGGAAACGCAAAAGTCATTTGACTTTTGCTATTCCAGAATTGACAACTGATGTTTGCGTTTTCATGAGACAAAATTTGCGATTGGTTTCTAGCGATTATGGCGGTTGTTTTCGATGATCTTTGAGTGTTGACGGCGACTTACAATGTTGAGTTAGACTTAGGGTTGGCGAGTTTGGAGTTTTGGGTTGGTTACAATTGTTGTCGACAAGGTTTAGGGTTGTTGTTGTGGAGTTTTTTTGGCGACCTAGAAGGCTTTGAAGCGATTTCGATTCACAAGTTGGACCGTTGAGTCGCGAGATTTGACTTTGTTCATCGTTGAGGCTATTTAAGAGAGAGTTAACATTTGTGACTATTTCCACTTCTAGAGATAGTTATCTTCTTTTGTTCTTTTTGTAGTCTGAGTTTATAGCCTGGATAAAAATGTGATTTTTGTGTTGTTGTTTTGTTTTGTTTTATTTTACGATTGGGTTAATGCCAAGAAAATCTATTTGTTGTTTTCGTGTATGATAGGGTTGAATCTTTGAAAGTCCTAGTATTGTAATCAAGTTTATCAACCAAATAATATGAACTTTTAGATTGCGATATGTCTTTAAATTCTTTGTTAAATCATACTAACTTGTCCTTTGCAGTGGCGTTAGACTATTTCCTACCTTTGATCTCATTTATATGTATTCACGTTTACATCCAAAAAGTGGTCCCCATGAAGTATTGGAAAGTTATTTTATTAGTGTCTATATTTGCTTTATATTGTCTGTATCTTTTGTTTATCCATCTAGATATTTTGTTAATAACATCGCAGGATGGGTGTGTGCCTGAAAGACCGATGCAGTGATCTAAACCAATCGTTTTGATGACAAAAGATCTGTCATGTCTTTTACCTTGTTCGGAAAATTATAATGGTTAACAGTAAACATGCTAGTTACTCAGACCTCTGCCAATTGGAACAGGAAAAAGACCCAACAAATAATCTTCTATACATCAATAGTACACTACCACACTGACCAAACATTAAAATCAAGTAAGCAATCATTATACCAATCAAGATAAAGATATTATAAAATAAATAAACAAATAAGCACATTGTATTCTAGACAAATATAAGCATGCCATTAAAAACAGAGCCAACTTCCGCCATCAGCTTCACTCTCTGAGAAGAAACAGCGGCATCACAAACCCCTTTCTTGCCATTCTTTTAAGCACTGTTTAAGCTCAGCTTCATTTCTTGAACAAGTGTGTACTGTAAGAAACTTATCTACAATCTAAACAGAAATACAAATAATACAATGTTCTTAAATTATAAACCAAAAATCAAGAATTACCTCTAACCATTAAAACAAACTCACAGAGCAGTATTTTGTCTCTTCTAAGCTCTCAAGACACTCTAATATTGATGGTGTATTTTTCAGTTAGTTGAGTTCTTGAGCTTAAGACTAAAATATTATACATAGTCAAACTTCCATCAAGCTCTTAATAAATCCCAATCAATGGTTAAACAAAACGTTTGAAAACTGAAGCAACAAATGTGGACCATCAAGCTTTAAAACTGATGAAAACGTTATCTACGTTACATGAGTAACGTAAGTTTTATATGTACAGCAGCACCAAACCCAGCAAAAGGTTATGTTTAAATCAACTAGAAAAAAGAAAAGTTGACAATTTTATTGAACAAAGAAAGTGAAAAGGAGAGATAGGAAGAACCCAATTCCACTAATGCCACCAGTGAAGATAGCAGTTGTTATGTCTCAAAAAGTCAAGCCTATGTCAGCACAATTAATGTCTCTCTGTACCAGCTGCCAAGCCCATATCTCCAAAGATATTCTCACCAACTTTATCTCATTTCAAAGAGATGAATGGACGAGAGCCTTCCATGTGTCAAGGTAGTTTGCAAAAGCTCTCATTGCATTGAGTGCAAATGTGAATAAATGGATTTTTTCTCTTCCCGAAGAGGGAGAGGCTGGTGGCTGGGCTGAGATTTAGTTTCATTTTCATTCTCTCTGTAAAAACACTATATATCTTCATCTTTGTATGCCTTACGGGCAAAAATTATAGAAATAGTGAGAGATCAATAAAATAACAGTGGATGTAGGAGTCGCTTGTTGCATCCGAACCACTATAAAAACCCTTCTTGCCAATCTTTTACTTATATTTTCTGCAAAATATATAATCTCAGCTCCATATTCAAATCCCATGTATCCATTTTCCCGATGCCTTATATAATAAAGTAAGTAATTAACTTTATAAAATTATTTTTTATTTACATAATCTTTTGGGTAGTAATGTAAATAGTATTGGCCACGGGATAATTCTAAACCCCCTAAGGTATTCCTTAACAACAGTAAACCCTCTGGCTCTCAACCCCAACGTTACTACTTTACTTTTGTTTTAAAGAACAAGAAAGTAAATGTATTACTTATATATAATCAAACAAATTCAAAAAAACTAAAAGAAAAAAATAAAACTCAATTCACACCTCCCACCCCATCTCACTCTCTATTCATCCTCTCACAGTCTCCTGATAAGAGCTTGAAAGTAACATTTTATAGTGATTTAATTATTGTAGAAAAAGGTGTTTTATTGTTGGAGTTTGAATTTATTATTTCATAAATACCTTTTACGGGATCACGGGTGTATTTTGAGTATTTCAGGTTTCACGTGATTTGAAGGAAAAAGAATGATGTCGATGGAATTCGTGACGAGTAGGAACAAACGGTTGCAAGAATTAAAGTGAAACGAAAAAGTTGTGATGCGTCGAAATTACAACGTAAACTGAGAAATCCTTCAAGATGGAGCATACTGATGTTTTGATCATAACTTGAGCTGTGGTAATCGGAACACGATTAGTGGCGCGGAAAGCTTATTCAAAGAGCTACAAAGTTCATGTGATGATTTTACCAAATTTAAGTTACAGGACTCTGGGGAGAAAGAACGATCGCCGTAGCAATCATTTCTCATCGCCGAACGATGGTCTCGGCCTGTTTGGGTTATTGCGTTCTCCTAATTGATTGATGAGGATTAAGGATTTTAATTCTTTTCCTAAGTAACCTGCAAACCCTAGCACTATAAATAGGATTTTTAATTGTTTTAAGGTTTTTTTTAGAGAAGGAGAAATGACGGCTACTATTTTGGAGATCGGAATTCTTGAAGTTCTCGTTCGCCAATTAGAGAAGTTTTTCTTTTTATTTTCTTGAACTCATGTTATTGAATACAATGATTATTTTTATTACTGTAATTATGAACTAAATCTTTTTAGGGCTAAGAGTAGCCAATTTATGAATACGTGTTGACTTAATTGTTGTTAATTTTATTGAGCTTTTTATTCTAAGTTTTATTATTGTGCATAATGCTTTCAATTCTTAAGGGCCCGAGAGTTGATGATTTAGGTTGGATTGAGATCGAGAGATGAAAATGATTAGTCTAAGTAATAAAAACCATAGTTGAGCGACGCTAGAGAAGGTTAGGGATCTGTGGGGCTCTGGTAAATCCATAGAACTTATGATCTCTTAGCTTCTAAATTCAACTTAGAGATATTGGGTTGTGCTTAAGGGTTAATTCGCTAATTGTTTGAGAGAAAGTTAGTAGAAATATTGATTGGAGTTTGACTGTAGAATAAACTAATTAGGTTAGCAACAATTATCAATGCATAAGATTAAATGGTGTGAAATCGTACCCTAGGTTTAGTCAATTGATTCTCTACCAAAGTTTATAAAATTTTGCTTTTATTTAGTTTTTGTTTATATTCTTTTCATTAAATCTTTTAAATTTCGTTTCATCAATAGCAACAAGATATACTAATTTAGTACTTGGTAAGTGTTCTCTTGGGATTCGACACTCGTTTCAAGCTTTATTACTTGCACGATTTCATACTGCGAATAACTGTCACTTCACTCATTATTGTCGCCCACCACACCCAACCACCCTTTTTTTTTTTTTTTTTTTTTTTTCAATTTTCGTGGTTGTTTGTTGCAATCTTTGGAAAAATTGCATATTGTCGGTAGTGGGTGGAGTTGGTAGGTCGGGAGCCAGATTTGTTTTGGTGTGGACAAATATTATCAACTTTTTAATTCATTAAATTTGTTAAAATCTTCATATACAAAATATTTTTGTTTTTTATGTATTTGATTGATAAAAAAAGAAAAAATATTTGATATTTAGAAACACAAAATCGAATAAAATGTGATAATGCTTTAGGCTTTTTAATTAAATTAAATAAAGGGTGTCATGTTAAACATATAGTATAAAGGTATAACTGAAAAGTTTCCAAGTTCAGTGGGGGCATGCGCCCCAGTCAATAGAGGATGATGCTAGCTGCATGCGGCGAACGACGAAGGATATTGGGGGGGGGGGGGGGGCGGCAAGCCTTTTGTTTTCATTCTATTTATTTATTTTTCTTATAAATTAAAATAATATGTAATTAAAAATATCAATAAATATGAGAGATAAAAGATTATCGGTTGATGAATTTATAAATGGGTTAGAGTAATATTGATACCAAAGGGGTTGTGGGTATTGGTTAGGTACACCTTATGGGGTTGAGAGAAGTTGATATCAAGGGGGTTCATTAGTTTAAGGGTATACCTTATGGGGTTGGAGGGAAATATCTGATACTAAAGGGTACAGCGGTTTAGCTGGATTATAAGGTATACGTTTTTTTTAGATCACATTTCAAGCAGAAAAAAATAAGTAGTGCACATGACAGATATTGTCTGGATCAAAACATAGATTATTCTCACTAATGATGGTTAATTTAACAGCCGAATACATACCCTCTTGCCCCCTCGTTAGATCATGGTGGATTGCCACCAATGATCCTCTCTCTCTCACTTTGCCCATTTAAGATGAAGCTTCGATACCTGGCTCACGAATTTGAATAGATGTTCTTGACAAACTTGCTTCGAGTTCATTTAGCTCATCTAGGTCCAACTCATCATCATCGTCGTCATCAGGAAGGATCTCTTCAGAACCTGCCACTGCAGTAAAGGAAGTGCTTGGTCCTGCTGATCCATCCTTAACCTATAATTGCACAAAAGAGACAAGATAGAAATATAAATATAAATCAGCAGTCCTATATTGCACTTCCTGCATTGAACATGGGGGGATTTTGAATGGGTTAACAAACAAGCCCACCCACAGAAAAGGGGCCTAGAAAATTCACAATCAGGAAGTTATGAACTCACACCAGTTCCGAACCATCACAAAGGTATACAAAACTGAAAACTGTACAAGCCAAAATTACCTTATTTTCAGTATTCCCAGGTTCTTCATCTCTCTGGTATTTTTCATATGCCTCAGCATCATCCACAAACAAGCTTGAATCAGAGAGAAACAATTCGCGACCACTGAAATGAACAGAAAATCAAATTAACAAAATTTTATATGGAAAAAGTTTGATGTGAGTGAGGAATCCAGTGAAAAATACCTCATCCTATCATTCTTAGCTCTGTCTGCTCGTTGTGCAGCCAAGCCTGCTTCTCTTTCTTCCATCTTTTTCTTCCTCCATTGCATAAATAGCTCAGGAGTCATGGGGGTTGATACAGTTAATTTTGCACGCTGAAGAAAATAGCATAGGAGCCTTAATCAGAAATGAAGAGCACGAATAGAAAGAAGAAACAGAAAATAATGGGCAAATAAGAAACCTGATTCTCAATATCATCTTCAACAGCAATCTTCTCAGTCTCTTCATCTAGAAGTGCTTTCATTTGAGATTTTAAGACATATCCAGGAGGAAGAGCATGTCTGTAGTGACAATCTTTACCACCATTTGGACATACCCAGAACCAACCATACTGCTTCTTTTCCACTGCTTCCAAGAAGTGTTTGCAAACCTACATTAAATACAAAAAAGAGAATAAATAAATAATCAAAAATCACGCTTTGTTTTTCCAAAGAAATTTATATTTCCACTCAAAAACTCCATTTTCTGACAGATAATGCATCTGCAACCCATGGGCATTTGCCCATGCCTTTAAAGATGATGACAGTCCTCTCATAGAGCAACCCAAATTGTTGTCAAGAGAATAGAAAACCAAGAAACTTTCCCCTATCTCCAAACACCAACTCGTCCCCACCAAACCATGCAATGTACATGTTTTGAGAAAAGTGATCACCAAAAGAGCATAACAAACCACAGCAGTATAACTTAATAGATGCTTCCACAAAGCCTGTAGTGTGTTTTTGGTTGGAGGCAGAAGTAAGGATTGGTCAAGGGGAAGAAAGAGGGAGGAAAGTGACCTCATAGTCTTACTTAACAAAACTTATTTCACAGTTTCTCCCCTAAGTTATACTGTTGTTTTGCAGCTCACTCCCATGTCTTTCCTTTCCTTTCCTCTACTCACATGTGAAGAGATAGAGAGACTCGCTCACCAACCACACCTATGAACATAAACAAAACTTGCCCTAAATCAGCACCTGCCACAGCTAGATCTGCAGCTCATGTGCTAGTGCCCTACCACCTCAATACATAAGCTACTAGATTATTGTGCACATCATGATTGCATCAAAAATTAGAAGCATAGGATACAATAGAGAAACTTGACAGTATACAGAGAGATAATTCCAAACTTAAAATATAAAACAGCTTACATTACAATAAATATCAAACAAAAAGAAAAGATATAGAACAAGGAAACAACATACAATCTCAGTTGGTTTATTCTGGTTATACTCGTTCTTCTTTGACTCAACAACCTTCTCTAGAGTCTCTTGATCCCAATCCTCCATTGTTTCTTTTTAACAAACAGAAAACCCAGTAAAAAAGTCAATTTTTTTTCCCCAAATAAGGAATACTAATAATGTATAAGAGCCAAAATATACAGATCATAATTTAAAATATATGTCCATTACCTTCATCACGCTTATCGCTGTAGATATCAATCTTCTCACCCTTCCTTTGAACATTCAGATCATGCGAGAACTTGCATTTGAAACCCTTTTGACATTGTCCCACCTTGAAAAACTCACATAATATTGACTTGGGATCCACACCTATAAAAAATTCCACTCTCTAAACTGATGCACATTTTAACTGATATATGCAAAACACTAGAACAGTGAAAGAAATTAACAGTATTATTGCAAAACACATACCAACTGGTACTTTTGGCTGACTAACAGCAATCTTGAACAAATCATTCAACTCTCTATCTCTTGCTTTCTCTTCCTCCTTCTTTTTCTGTTCATCAAATAAAACGTCACTGGTTATGCAATGAAAAAAAAGATAAGAATTTTTGGTTTTTGAACTCTCAAAAAAGGTTCTTATTAGTCTTATTTAAGCTTTTACTGACTCATTTGCGAATACTATTTTCTTGCGAGCAATAAAGTAATACTGAAACAGTGGCGGGAGCCAAACACGGCCTAAACTACATTAAGCTACCTATTGAGCTAAAAATTTAATAATTTTTTCTTAAAAATAAAATTCTATTTAACTACATAATATCCATTAAACTAACAGAGCTTCAAAATGAAGTTAAACTAAACTCAAATATAAAAAAGGCAAAGTAAAACCGACCTTGGCGGCGATTTTGCTGGCGTCGGGTTTGGGCTGAACTGATTGTTGGAGACTTTGAACGTACTTCTGCACATTTTTGCTCTTGTTCTTGTTCTTCAAACCAAAAGTTTTGTCTTCGACGACTTTTTGCTTCTTCGCTAAATCGGTTTTCGATTGCTTTGGCGGCATGCTTAACGCGATTCAAAATTGAATTAGGAAATCAGCAAATTCAAAAATTAATTAATAATGTAAAACCTAAATTGAATGGTTAAAGAATAAGTTGCTTTTTATGAAGAAAAGAAGGTTTGAAGTGGAAGTATGAAAGTGATATGAGCGAGGGTTTCGGATTTGGCCGACGAGATTGTTTCAGGGAAGAAGGGTTATGGGCTTTATTTTGTTTCATCAAAATGACGAATTCATCCTATCCCTGTATATGACGTGTCGTTGGTAATGGAAAACATGAACGGCATGTCGTTCAGAAGTTAGAGGAGAATATGACGTATTGCTTTCCGTAAGAACAAATGTGTAAAATATCATTAGATCCAAAAAGATTAAAAAACTAGGGGCTGATGCAGTAACTATAACCAAGTACAAAGGGGTGTAACAATATTTAGCGTAGACAGTACGACATGTCGTTTTAAATGAATGACTTGGTCAGACACTAAAGACATGCTGTTTTCATGACGAACGACTTGTCATCCATGATATTACACTAAGAAAAGTACTGCAAGGTAAATATCACTGGGGTCCATCAGAATTCAGAATCACAACTTTGGGGGTTTTCGATATTTAGAGAACTTCAGGGGGACTAACTGATGGTCATCATTAATGTACGATAGTCGTTTGACTTATGAATCACATGTCGTTTACTGTACGACGAGTTCTCGTTTTATAATATATCAATAAACCCCTATTCTTTCGATTCATACTGGACCTAAGTGATATTTATCATGAAAATTTTTAATTTGAATGTCGCTTAAATGGAAACGACATGTCTTTCGCCGGGGAAACCACATGTCCTTTGCACGTAAAACGACATGTCGTCAGTTTTAGAAATATCAGGTGACCCCATTTTGTTCAATATCCGAAAAGCCCCTAGATTTATGAATCCACATGTATATTTACCATGAAAAAACCTTTAAGGACACGAAGGACAGATGCAGGTCGTTTACTCGGAAAAGTGATGATAAAATTTTTATCATAAAATCATTTTAATATTATTTGTGAATAATCTAAAGAATTAGTTTAGTTTTTCAATAATATTCATTCCAAATTCTTTTTAATTTTAAATTTGAACTTGACTCATCATATTTATAACAATTAGTCACATAAATTGTAAATCAAATATTTTGAAGATTTTCGCATATTTTCACATAGTAAATTTTCGATTATTTTGAAACAATGATATATTTTAATATATATACATATGACATAACATATAATTTCATTTGATTTTCAGAATTTGATTATTTAAAATATTTTAAAAGTGTTTCTAAATAGCCCTCATTGACTCTCTCAATAGACAATAATAGAGTAAACGACTTTTTCCCACCCAATGTTTGCCTTAATGACCCTTTTCCACCCAAAATATTTCAAAACACCACTTTTTCACCCAAAGTTTATATTCTGTTAATATCCAAAATACACTTCATTTTCTTAGTCGACTTTCGGCAAGTTACTAGTAGCAAGGGTAGAGGGGTTTTGTAGAGGGAATGCTAGTGGATCGAATGGTGATGACCAAATGAATATTCGCCATCGGAATCAACCAAAAATCAATTAAGAATAAGAAACTCTAGCTTTACAATGGTTGGCAATCAACGAGAAATCAAGTATCGTGAGTGAGATGCTTTTATAGAGAGGAGACCGGAGATTCAAATGGTGGTGATAGGGAGAATTTTTGTTGTCAAAATTGACTAGAATCGACTTTAGATAGTAACAGATTATTAACTTTGGATGGAAAAGTGGCATTTTTAAACATTTTATATGGGAAAGGCTATTAACTATTAAGGCAAACCTTGGGTGGGAAAGGCGTTTACTCACCATAATATTGGTAAGTTAATTCCAAAATTATCCCTTATTATTTTAAAAAAAAAAATTTACAGTTTTTTTAGTTATTTTGTAAAAAATATAAAGTGATTAAATTTATTAATTTATTTTATTTTATTAAAATAAGGTGGAAATAATGTTAATTGATTTTTTGGAGTGTATAAGAATTAAGATTAAGTAACTCCAGCTAATGGCAGGGGTTGAGAGCAATATCTGAAATCTAAGAGGGTTATTTTAGAAGATAATTTTTCCGGTGGTCGTTGGAAAGTAACCAAAAGGTCCAAAACTGACTTACAAGATACTATTCTTCTTCTTCAGTGTTTCAAAACCACGAGCTCGTTCTCTCTACAAGACCAACACAGAAATGAGATTTCACAAAACAGTTTACAGATTTTCTCAAATAAAGAACAGAACTCCATTATTGTTTCAATCATCAACTCAAGCTTCTCGTTCCTTCTCTCTGTTTAAATCAAAACCGAAGCCACAAAAACAGTTCGTTTCATGTTTCATATTTCTCATTGTTGAATTTTAGACCTTTCTTTACCTTTGAATTTCATAGTTGAAATGATGAAACTGCAGGGGCTCTTTCGGAATTGCATTTGACATTGATGGAGTTGTGCTTCATGGCCGCGTTCCCATTGGAGGCTCGCCTCAAGCTTTGAAAAGATTGTACGGCCATTCTGGTACTCTATTTACACACACGCACAAATACGATGGCAATTGTGGTGGTGGAAAAATCTCTTATCATTTTTTTTTCCTGGCAGGTAGTTTGAAGGTTCCATTTTTGTTCTTGACAAATGGTGGGGAATTTAAATAATTGAACTTTGTTTTAAATAGAACAAGAAATTATTAAATTTTATCATAACATAATATCATCATCAGGAGGAGGGATACCAGAATCCAGACGAGCAGTAGAATTAAGTGAACTTTTGGGTGTCAACATTTTAACTTGGCAGGTACTGTTTTGATATTTTACATTCTTTTGATATGACATGAATGTGCGAAAGTATTTCTCTATTTTTCTTTATTTGGTCTGAACTTCTGCGAAATTTGCTATAGCTGTCTTTTATGTCTTGCTGCAGGTTGTACAGGGTCACTCACCTTTTAAAAACTTGTTGAAAAGGTATAAATAAATACAGTGGAATTGTATGATTTGATGCTATTTTCTCTATCTTACGTTATGATCAATGGGCAATTTTGCTTCAGATTTGAGAATGAACTTATAGTTGCCACTGGTAAAGGAGAACCTGCTTTGGTGATGTCTGAGTATGGTTTCAAGTAAGCTTCACGTTCATGTCTTTTCTGGGTATTGCCTGATATTCATATCGTAGTTTTTACCATTTTATGCAACTAAAGTTCAGTTTGGTGGCAGAAATGTTCTCTCCTTAGATGAGTATGCATCATACTTTGAGAACATTGATCCTGTATCTCAATACAAGGCATGGATTAGCCGCTCGTTGAGAGGATATAATGTTTCCTCTGAAAGAGTTAAGGCAACTTTTGTTGTTAGTGATCCTGTAGACTGGGGCAGAGACATTCAGGTGTTACATTTAGAAGCTCCTTTTGAAAATGATTTCCTGTTAAATTTTTTATCTGCATCTGGAAAATTTATTGTCATTGTAATTTAGATGATCTTCATTTTGATTATTGGCATGTTGGCATTAGGTTCTTTGTGACATCCTAAGATCTGGGGGCCTTCCTGGACAAGTGAATGGAGATCAACCGCCTTTGTTCTTTGCTGCTGACGATCTCGAGTACCAGGTATGGTTTGATTTAACAAGATCTTTAGTTTGATATCTTTGATATTAGTTGTTCTTGAGAATATCAATCTTCACTGAGTTTACAAAAATGGGATTTGACTCTTTTGATTGTTCTTGCTCAACTTGGCAATACGTGATCTAATGAAAATATATTAGTACAGGCCGCATTTCCCTCAAAACGTCTGGGAATGGGTGCTTTCAGAATTGCACTGGAAAACGTCTTTAACAGGTTTTTTTTTTTTTTTTTTTTATAATTAATACATAATGAATCCATTAGCATTTTCACAAACCAAATTTTCATGTTTGGCAATAATTTGCAGAATTCACCATAGTCCTCTGGAGTATGTGACTTTTGGGAAGCCAAATGCTTTTGTATTTAAGAATGCTGAAGCGATTTTGAGCCAGTTTCTGCCATCAAGTATTGCTGATAATGCGTCACATCCTTTTAAAACCCTTTATATGATTGGTGACAATCCCTCTGTAGACATCAAAGGTGCAAGACAGGTTGCCACAAGCACAACTACATGTTTTCAGTTAGTTCTGTGCATTGAATTTGTTCATATCAACATGAAAAATCACTTGTTTTCATAATAGATCAAAAGTTATTCCTGCGAGAAAAATCAGGACTGATTGCAATCTGATTTTCAGGCAGGACATCCATGGTTTTCTATCTTGACAAGAACGGGAGTTTTCAAGGGGAGCGGTAATGATGCAGAGTTTCCAGCAGATTTGGCAAGTGCAATGATTCATATATACAAATTCTCCATGCAGAAGTTCAAGCACTTTCCTTTTATCTTATGATGTGTTTTGTTGCTGGGCAGGTTGTTGACACAGTTGAAGAGGCAGTAGATTATATTCTGAAACGGGAGTTTATTTCTTAGTAGAGTATTGTTTTTACTCAACACCCCATCTTCTAATTCAATCAAACATCATACTAGACATTTTTTAATCCAATTGAATTCAAATTATTTTGTAAAAATTCAGTGCTAAAGTCGACCAACATATAGTATTGTCATTATCATAAACATCAATCAGTAATCTAAAGCTTGTCATCTGGTGAAATCAATTTCTTTTTTTTCTTTAACAAATAAATGAATCCATCAGAATTGTACAAACATTGGTCCGATTGAGAGAGGAAGCATACTTAACTCTAAGAAAGTCGATCATCAATCAAACATTTAGCCATTTCTGTAAGTGACAGGACTTTCATGTGGCTAAAGATCTTAATGTAAGTGAAAGGACCTTCCTAGCAGTCCATACAACTAAAAAAAAGAACCAAATTTCAGAACAAGCAACATTAAGATGCATTACACATGCATTTCGGCTAAAGAAGAATTTCTAAAACTGAGCTAGACACACAAAAGAGTTGTCTAAGCAGCAGGACAAACAAATATAAGGTCAATGACCATGATTACCAAATTGCAATATTACTGAAAGTAAACTCTCTACAATAGTCAAGGTCACTTAAACATAGACACACATGAACTCAAATGATGACTTCTCAACTACTAATTTGGGATAAATTTTCATAACTTCATCCCATTAAATTTCAACTCAATCAAAAATCATATGGGAAACAAGATTTTTCTAATGTGTCAAACGAAAAGAGGTTTCAAAGTGCACCAAAAAGTCCATTTCCTTGTCAAAAAATGATCAAGAAACACAAAAGTTGAATAAAGCCAATATCTCAATCAAACAAATCAGTAACAATTAACCTGAAATGCAATGTAAATAACACAATCAAACAAATCAGAAAAGATTAACTTGAAAAGCAATTTTGAATCCATTTCCAAATCTACACAATTCTACAACTTCCATTTTCTTTTAACTTTTAAAAGAATTCATACAACAATAATATACTCTACAACAACAATGCAAATAATAACAAAAAGTTAATAACTTTGGAATAAAAGACCAAACTTACAATCTCACTCCCCCACTATTGCTCACTTTCATCCTCCAATTTCTTCACATAGGCCTTCAACACCATCAACACATCTCTAGCTGGAGCCTGTAAAGTACTCACCAAACCCAAAGCCGGTCCCTGCAATGCCCCCAACAACTTCGCATAAAGCTCAGCTCTTGTAGGCATACTTTCTAAAGCCTTAAAATCACCGGGCCCATAAAATTTCCCTTCAAACACAGCACCAGTAAAGTCATTCTCTTCCAATTTCTTCTCTTTCTGAAAGGTCCTGTACGGCTTGATGGCCGCCGGAATCTCTTCACTGTGAACAAAAAGCCAGGCATTCATGCCAGTCATGCACGGCTTTAAAGCCTCCCATTTGGTGCCCTCAATGGCTTTATAAACCAAAGTGTTTTTAGCCACAAGAAGCTTGGTGTTTTCCGGCAATGATCTCCTCAGGTCTTGGAATTGCTTGACGGTCAAGCCCTCGTACTTGATGGCGGCAAGAAGGAAGCAGTTTTCGAGATTGGTTTTAACGGCTTCGACGGTCTGTTCTTTCTTGGTACGGGAAATGGCGGCCCTGATGTGGGTGGGTTTAGAAGTGGGAGGGCGTTTGAAGGGAGGGAAATGGAAATGGGAAGTGAAAAATGGGTTAGGGTTCGGTTTTAGGGTTAGGGTTTGGGAAGAAGGGGGTGAGAAATTGGAAGAAGAAAAGGAAAGGAGAGTGGTTTCCATGGTGAAAGAAAATAGAAGTTGCGTTGTGGGGAGGAAGATGGAGCGAAGAGGATGAGTTGTTTTTTTTTCGTTGGGGGGCTTATCTTATCAGCATTTTATTGCAGTTCACGGGTTATGACAATTTCCTCCTGAAGGTTTGAAAAAGTAACAAATACACCCAAAATTGATTACTTTAATATCCTTTAGCTAGTTATAAACTTATAATACCTAAAATTAAGTAAATTACATACTAAAAAATGAATAAAATAAAATGAGAAAGTGAGTATAATAAATAAATGATAAGACTTTAGAAATAAAAATCCTTTTTAGTTTGTATATATTTAGAATAAAAATTGAAGAAATAAAAACCGAAAATAATATATAATTAGACTGAGGGTATAGTCTTTATCTGCAAAGTAATCAATTTTTTGGGTGCATTGTTTCTTTCCGAAATCATTGGGTGTGCTGTAGTTTTCTTAGACCTTGAGGAGGAAATTGTCAAAAACCGACAGTTGCTATCTACACTAAATTGTGGTTTCAGAAAAAGAAAAGAAAAATGCTATTTGGGTTTTTAAAATTATAGAATATTAAATTATGAAACAGAAAAAATAAAAAATGAAAGCAAGTTTCTGGCAAAATAAGTAATCCTCACCATTATCAGATGAGCCAAATATCAACACAACACACTTTAATAAGTTCAGACGTCTAGCTAAATCAGTAGTCATAGTTTTGCCTTCCTAGATACATCAAAAGGCTTAGGTTTGGAATTTCAGAAGATACGGCAAAGCCAAACACACCTTAAACTTATTCAGTCAGAATGTTATTAATTTACTATCTACAAGTGCTTGGCAAAGATGGACTCCACAACGCCTTGAGCGATAGGATGATAACAGTCGCGAGCCTCGCTGAACACCCTTTTGGCCAAGATCTTCTCTTCCTCCTTTCCGGCTCCTTGTACAAGAGCAATGTAGAGTGGTCGAAGGTACTTCATCCTACCAACTTCCTTCAAAGTTTTCTCCACCTCGCTGTAATAATCTCTGCACTTGGACAGAATGGCCAGCTGGAGAAATGCTACTTTCACCTCATAGTTCTTTGATTCCGACAGTCGATAACGTTCATCCAAGGCTAATACCTGTTCAAAAAAAAAAAAAAATTAGCATAATGTATCTTAGTTAAGGAACAAGCTACAGGTTCTTTAGTACTTGTCTTCTTCAATTGATTTGGACATCCTTGGCAATAATACATAGCAAGCCTCAGGCTCCCAACTAGAATGTGCTTGCAGATTCAGGATCCTTTAAGACTCTATACATTTATGATTAAAAAGGTAAGCTGCACCAGGGAATCATTTGACTGTATTTCCTAGACAATTGTCTAATCCTTGAAAACTGGACAAGCAATAATCAAAGCAAGGAAAAAATCAGATCAGTTAAGCTTCAGCAACACAAATCCCTTTTTTTTCCATGCCACAATACTGAGTAACCTCTTTTGCTCCTCACTAAAACTTCCCAAAGGCATTCTGAACACTAAGAAAATCTAGCAACAAGTAAATAGATTTTTAGTGGCGAAGTATCAATAAATTCATATCACACAAACTAAGCAACACCTTTTGCCTATGGCTCTTGTTAGAAAGCCATAAAAATCATGCATCGAATAACTAAAAACTTCATGTTGGGGAGGGTACCTAACCTATGGGCCAATACCTAGGATTTATCTACAAAGATTGATGCAAACCACAAACTTTCAGAAACCACTAAGACTCAATTCTAGAAAGAAACAAGAAGGTGCCACTGAGCCAGTTGGTCAACTCATGCGATGCAGTCAATTCAAGTACTAGCAAGCTGATAAAATTTACATAAGGAATCACTAATGCAAATCAATAACTCTTTCCAACAACTTTGCATAAATGATGCATTTGTGGAAATTTATAATAAATTAGGTCCTATATTATACACATAGAATATGCAGAGCAACAGAAAATATAGTGGAAAGGAGATAAAAAATTGAAGTAACCATAAAAAAGAGTGACCAACGAAGAAACCATAATTGTAAAACAAGTAACACTACCTGTGAAGCTTCAACAGATTTGGGCAGGTTCTCCAAGTAGAGCTCCCATTCCTGCCCCTTCCAATCAGCAACTTCATCCTCCCTTGGTATCTTCCCAAGCTTAAATTCGTTTGCAAGTGACACGATCTTCGTATATACACTGGAAACTGGTTCATAGGCATCTGGAGGAATACCAGTGCCCTCAGTCCACAGTTCTAAGTCAATCTGTTTCTCTATTCCAGGGACATTCTCTACCAAAAACTTAAGGAATGTCTCAGTATCAATTGACTTGAATTTAAATGAGGCAATATATTTCTTGAGGAATTCATCAAATGCAGGCCTTCCAATCTATGCATTCGAAAGAAAATACAAGTGAGAAAATTCTTCATAAACAAATTATAAAAACTTTGACAGAAAATAATTCAACAAACCTCACGTTCAATGCGCCATAGAAATTGGAAACCCTTCTCATACGGCACTTCAGAATACACATCATCAGGGTCCACTCCCTCCTGTTTAGTTTTGAGCTTCGTGAACTCCAAGTTTTCCTTAAACCTCTCCATTTCTCTATTTAAACCCCTCCAACCAATCCCAATATTTAACGCAGCTATGTCCTCTCCTTGAACAACCTCAACAATTCTTCTCTCCGCATAAGTTGTAAAACCCTATAATGACAAAAAATAAACTCTGCTTCATAGAATAAACCACAAATCTATTATTTCCTAACACAACTTTAAATAAAATAATAGAAATAAATAAAAAAAAGGTAAACAACAATACAAATTTACTGCACTAAAAGACAAAGTCGATCAACAAATCACATACCTCATTCAACCAAAAATGCTCATTGGTCTGATTAGTAATCAAATTTCCAGTCCAACTATGCGCAAGCTCGTGGGCTACAACTTGAGCCCCGCTAGCATCACCTTTGATCACTGTGGGGGTCAAAAACACCATTCTTGGATTCTCCATCCCACCACAAGGAAAGCTCGGAGGCAAAACCAACAAATCAAATCTCTCCCATTCATAATCCCCAAACAACTTCTCAGCTTGCCTATATAAACTCAAAATATTAACAGTTTTAAGAACATTTTCGCTTCTTAAACTACTAAATCCTAAATAATTATCAGTTTTAACTACACTTTCACCTATCAAATAATGAAAATTTTGAAGTTAATCAAAATGCTCAAAACTTAATTATTATCACTTGCCTTATCGTCTCCTCCGTCCCCGCAAACTCAAGCGCTGCCGCGTCCAACACAGCCGGAACGGACTCCGCATAAACCCTCGTCCTGGGCCCCACCTCACGGAACCCTAACTCTCCCACAGCGAAAGCAAACAAATAAGGCGGAATGGGCTGGTTCATTTCAAACACTTCAACAACTCGTCCCTCAGCACACCACAACGACTCAAAGTCAAAATTGAACAAATTGCTGCCAAACTTCTTCGTCTCGCCGGGGACGGGCGCGCGCCGATCGACGTGTTGCGCGGACATCACAGCCGAGAGCTGACTGGGAATGTTCAGGGACGCCTTGTAACAAATACGCGCGCCAGGCGTGTCCTGGCAGGGGAAAATGGAGCGCGCGTGAATACACTGGCACTGAGTGTAAACAAAAGGATGAGCTTTGTTGAAAGTTTGAGGAGGCGAGAGCCATTGAAGAGCAGAAGCGGAGGGAGAGGTTGAGAACAAAATTAAGAAGGCGCGTTCATTGTTAAGGGGGACGTCGAGGCGTTGGCCTTTGATTGGGTCAACGGTGGGGGAGAGAGACCAGGGGTGAGAAGCTAGGGTTTGGGCGTTGAGGACTTGATGGATGGTGAGTAAGCGGGTATCGAGAAAGAAAGGGCCGTTGTGTTCGTCGGAGACGGTGACGAGGGCGGCACCGTGGATGGTGGAGGTGGGGAAATCAAGGTAGAGAAAAAGGGAGATGTGAGTGGTAAGTGGCTGACATGCAGAGGCGTAGGAGTGGGGGTCGACGAAATCTACTACGGACATGGCGAGATGGAAATGGAAAGTTGGGGCTTAGGAAGAGACGAAAGGGACTTTTGTGAGGAGTGAGTTGTGATGTTGAAAGAATAAAGGAAGATTGTGGTGGTGGTGGTTGAGGAATCCGGTGCGGTTTGGATGTTAGTTTTAAATTTGGAGGGAGACTCTAAGCAACGTATTTGTCCGATTTTCTTTGAGGTTATTCCCGTCAATATATTTATTTATTTACTGTTTAATATTTTACTTTTTAAAAGAATCAAGCTGAGAAAATATCGTGGTGTCCCACGTTGTTCGTGTGAGAGGGTCGTGAATATTCAAGACTATAGCCCTTAACACAACATGACTCGTTTTGGGCTTGAAGCCCATAAATAAAACCGTGAGGCCCTATAATTGTATTGGATCATTTATAACACTTTATCAGTATGATTATAATTATATATAACACGTTATTAGCAAGATCACGACTATTTATAATACATTATCAGCACGATTGTGATGGAGGGGTGTGTTGTGAAGTTCCACATTGGTCTGTGTGAGCAAGGGTGTGTGTATATATGAGGCTATAGGTCTTAACCCAACACAACACATTTTTAGCCTAAAGCCCAAAAACCAAAAGATCGTGATGGAGGGGTCTGTTGTGAAGTCTCACATCGCTCTGTGTGAGAGAGATTGCGTATGTATATATATATATATATGCCTTAACAAAACATGATGTGTTTTAAGCCTAAAGCCCATAAACAAAACCGTGAGACCTTATAGTGTCTAAAACAGTCAATATCATGTTGTGCTATTTATAACAAGCCACCATATAAATATATTTTTAAGCCTAAGCCCAAAATGTAAGGATTGCATTAGACTTAGTTTATGAGGTAAAATAGTGAGAATTGTGACAAAAGACCCATTATAAAGGAAAAGCTAAAAATTTAGAACTTTAGGTTTGCCTCCATTGATAAAGAGAAAAGAGCATTGGAATCAAAAGTTGAGTGATTTGTAAGCATATATCGTTTAAGATTCATAGTGAAGCATTTCCCATACCTTGTATTCGATTAAATTCCACACTTGCAATTTTCTTTAATTTGTGGTTGATTCTTTGTCAAAACACTTGATTTGATCCACAAGTGTTTTTCGGTGGCATCAATTTGAGATTAAAAATGGTATTCATTTTATGGATTTTATAACACCCCAAGGTTCATTTACACTACATAATAAACATTATTATTGATATTACACTGAGTGAATCCCTTAAGCCAAAGCATTATTGCACCAAAATAATCTACAAGTGCTTGGAAAAGATGGACTCCACAACGCCTTGAGCGATAGGTGTAACGTCGCAAGCCTCGCTGAACACCCTTTTGGCCAAGATCTTCTCTTCTTCCTTTCCGGCTCCTGTTACAAGAGCAGTGTAGAGTGGTCGAAGGTACATAATCCTACCGACTCCTTCAAAGTTTTTCTACCTCACCGTAATAATCTCTGCACTTCGACAGAATGGCCAGCTGGAGAAATGCTACTTTCACCTCATAGTCTTTGATTCCGACAGTCGATAACGTTCATCCAAGGCTAATACCTGTTCATAAAAAAAAAAGAATTAGCATAATGTATCTTAGTTAAGGAACAAGCTAAGGTTCTTTAGTACTTGTCTTCTTCAATGATTTGGACATCCTTGGCAATATACATAGCAAGCCTCAGGCTCCCAACTAGAATGTGCTTGCAGATTCAGGATCCTTTAAGACATTTTACATATATGATTAAAAAGGTAGCTGCACCAGGGAATCATTTGACTGTATTCCTAGAAAATGTCAATCCTTGAAAACTGGACAAGCAAAATCAGCAAGGAAAAAATCAGATCAGTTAAGCTTCAGCAACACAAATCCCTTTTTTCCCATGCCACAATACTGAGTAACCTCTTTGCTCCTCACTGAAACTTCCCAAGGCATTCTTAACTAAGAAATCTACCAACAAGCATATAGGTTTAGTGGCGAAGTATCAATAAATTCATATCACACAAACTAAGCAACACCTTTGCCTATGGCTCTTGTTAGAAAGCCACAAAAATCATGCATCGAATAACTAAAAACTTCATGTTGGGAGGGTACCTAACCTATGGGCCAATACCTAGGATTTATTACAAAGATTGTGCAAACCACAAACTTTCAGAAACCACTAAGACTCCATTCTAGAAAGAAACAAGAAGGTGCACGAGCCAGTTGGTCAACTCATGCGTGCAGTCAATTCAAGTACTAGCAAGCTGATAAAATTTACATAAGGAATCACTAAGCAAATCAATAACTCTTTCCAACAACTTTGCATAGATGATGCATTTGTGGAAATTATATAAATTAGGTCCTATATTATACCCATATAATATGCAGAGCAACAGCAAATATGGTGGAAGGAGATAAAAATTGAAGTAACCATAAAAAAGAGTGACCAACGAAGTAAACCATTGTAAAACAAGTAACACTACCTGTGAAGCTTAACGATTTGGGCAGGTCTCCAAGTAGAGCTCCATTCCTGCCCCTTCCAATCAGCAACTTCATCCTCCGGATCTTCCCAAGCTTAAATTCGTTTGCAAGTGACACGATCTTCGTATATATACTGGAAAGGTTCATAGGATCTGGAGGAATAACCGTGCCCTCAGTCCACAGTTCTAAGTCAATCTGTTCTCTATTCCAGGGACATTCTCTACCAAAAACTTAAGGAAGTCTCAGTATCAATTGACTTGAATTTAAATGAGGCAATATATTTCTTGAGGAATTCATCAAATGCAGGCCTTCCAATCTATGCATTCGAAGAAAATACAAGTGAGAAAACTTCCATAAACAAATTATAAAAACTTTGACAGAAATAATTCAACAAACCTCACGTTCAATGCGCCATAGAAATTGGAAACCCTTCTCATACGGCACTTCAGAATAACATCATCAGGGTCCACTCCTCCTGTTTAGTTTTGAGCTTCGTGAACTCCAAGTTTTCCTAAACCTCTCCATTTCTCTATTTAAACCCCTCCAACAATCCAATATTAACGCAGCTTGTCCTCTCCTTGAACAACCTCAACAATTCTTCTCTCCGCATAAGTTGTAAAACCCTATAATGACAAATAATAAACTCTGCTTCATAGAATAAACCACAATCTATTATTTCCTAACACAACTTTAAATAAAATAATAGAATAATAAAAAAAGGTAAACAACAATACAAATTTACTGCACTAAAAGACAAAGTCGATCAACAAATCACTACCTCATTCAACCAAAAATGCTCATTGGTCTCATTAGTAATCAAATTTCCAGTCCAACTATGGCAAGCTCGTGGGCTACAACTTGAGCCCCGCTAGCATCACCTTTGATCACTGTGGGGGTCAAAAACACCATTCTGTGATCCATCCACCACAGGGAAAGCTGGAGGCAAAACCAACAAATCAAATCTCTCCATTCATAACCCCAAACAACTTCTCAGCTTGCCTATATAAACTCAAAATATTAACAGTTTTAAGAACATTTTCACTTCTTAAACTACTAAATCCTAAATAATTATCAGTTTTAACTACCACTTTCACTATCAAATAATGAAAATTTTGAAGTTAATCAAATGCTAAAACTAATTATTATCACTTGCCTTATCGTCTCCTCCGTCCCCGCAAACTCAAGCGCTGCCGCGTCCAACACAGCCGACCGGACTCGCATAAACCTCGTCCTGGGCCCCACCTCACGGAACCCTAACTCTCACAGCGAAAGCAAACAAATAAGGCGGAATGGGCTGGTCATTTCAAACACTTCAACAACTCGCCTCAGCACACCACAACGACTCAAAGTCAAATTGAACAAATTGCTGCCAAACTTCTTTCTCGCCGGGGACGGGCGCGCGCCGATCGACGTGTTGCGCGGACATCACAGCCGAGAGCTGACTGGGAATGTTCAGGGCGCCTTGTAACAAATACGCGCGCCAGGCGTGTCTGGCAGGGGAAAATGGAGCGCGCGTGAATACACTGGCACTGAGTGTAAACAAAAGGATGAGCTTTGTTGAAAGTTTGAGGAGGCGAGAGCCATTGAAGAGAGAACGGAGGGAGAGGTTGAGAACAAAAATAAGAAGGCGCGTTCATTGTTAAGGGGGACGTCGAGGGTTGGCCTTTGATTGGGTCAACGGTGGGGGAGAGAGACCAGGGGTGAGAAGCTAGGGTTTGGGCGTTGAACTTGATGGATGGTGAGTGAGCGGGTATCGAGAAAGAAAGGGCCGTGGTTGTCGGAGACGGTGACGAGGGCGGCACCGTGGATGTGGAGTTGGGAATCAGGTAGAGAGAAAGGGAGATGTGAGTGTAGTGTAAGTGGCTGAAATGCAGAGGGTAGGAGTGGGGTCGACGATCTACTACGGACATGGCGAAATGGAAATGGAAAGTTTGGGCTAAAGGGAGTTTTGTGAGGAGTGATGTTTGAATGAAAAGGAAGATTTTGGTGGTGGTGGTGATGGTGAAAGGAGTAAGGATATGCGGTTTGGATGTTAGTTTTAAATTTGGAGGGAGATTCTAAGACAGCAATGCTACAGAAACGGTGTTTTTACACCGAAATTTTGTACCGACTGACGTGTGTGCTGATTCAATCATCCAAGATTTGGCGTATTAAATTTGATTTTATGGACGGCCGTTCACTCATATGGACCCCCGTCCAATTATATGGACGAGGTCTATTTACTACGGACGGGCGTCCTGATTTAGAGGACGCCCGTCCATTGCTAAATAAAAATAAAAATATTAAAAAAATTAGGGACGGCCGTTCACAGGTCATGAGGCCGTCCATAAACATTGGACGGGCGTTCAAGTTAATGGACGCCGTCCTTTAATTTTGGACGGTTTTTTAAATATAAAAAATTAAAAAAAATCTGGGACGCTCGTCCACAAATTGTGGACGGGCGTCCTAATGTGTGGACGGCGTCCGTATAGAATGGACGCCCGTCCATAATTTTGTTTAAAAATTTTAAAAAAAATATTTGGACGGTCGTCCCATTCCTTAGGGACGCGTCCAATCCTTAGGGACGAGGTCCCTAAGTATGGACGGCCGCCCATACTTAAGGGACTCCGTCCTAAGGAATGGGACGACCGTCCCACCTCTAATAAAATAAAAAAGAAATTAAAAGTTTTAGGTTTATTTAAAACTTTAAATCAAAATTAGAATTAAAAAAGTTTTAGGGTATTTAAAACTTTTTGGGAAAGTGTTTGAAAAAAAAGGGCAGCGGTCTTTTTGAAAAAAGGGGCAGCGGTCTTCTTCTTCTTTCTTCCATCTGAGCTCGGTTCGTGGGTTCTTCATCCATCTGCGTGCTCTGGTTCATCGTCTTCTTCATCTCAAAAAAACAAATCAGCCGCGGTAAAAGATACTTCCGTTTCTCAATTTTTTATTTTTTATTTTTTTTTTTGTGGATGAATGTGTTGGATTTACATTTGTGTGAATGGAGTTGATTTGATAAAGAGAAATCCAGTCAATTGGGGATTGGTTTGTGTGTTGACAAAAGAAGTGTTTGTTTTGAGTGTTTTTGGCTTGGAAAAAGCTTACATTTTTGTTGGTTGTGTGATCTGCTCTCTTAGAGGTCGTTTGTTGGTTGTGTGTATCTATCTTTGGAAAAAGCTTACACTTTCGTTTCAATTTTTTTTTCAATATTATGCATGATACAATTAAATAAGCCTACAAAATATT
The DNA here is from genome assembly GCF_008641045.1 of Pistacia vera. NCBI lineage: Eukaryota > Viridiplantae > Streptophyta > Magnoliopsida > Sapindales > Anacardiaceae > Pistacia > Pistacia vera. The sequence continues at coordinate 409,754 of NW_022195577.1, read as the reverse complement.
GTCAAGTGTATAAACAATCAGAGTTGGGAGCTTGAACTACATGCAGGCTTAAACATATGGTTTGTCAGTAGACACTGTAATGCAAAACATCGGTTTTTTTTTTTTTTTTTTTTTTTTTTGTTGCTATTGTTCCTAACTGATTGAGTAAGTGGAGATTAGTTTAAGCTGTTGCAGGTTTGAGATGAGCTGTAGATTTGGTGCTTCTAAATATTGGTTGATGAGTTGCAGGTTTAATGAATGAGTTGAAGTTGATTTGAACTACAGGTTAATGCAGGATTATAAAGCATTTTTGCTGAAAGTTAATGTTCAAATTTGAAGGGATTGAGCTGAGCTGCAGGTTTAATAAGTTGAGTTGGAGTTGATTTGAATTACAAGTTTAATATAGATTTATAAAGAAAAGACTTACTTATGGTTCTCATAAGCTTACTTTTTCTGGTTAATTATATGCTCATTTCTCATTCAAATTCCTAACTTCATTGTGATAATAACTAATAAAAGAAAGAAAAGTTTGTGGCTGTGGCTGTGGCTGGGGCTATGGCTGTATTTCCTGACTAATGCTTTTGTTTGTAATTAATTTTCTGTCATCCTTTGGTGATACGTACAGCCACTTGAACAGTTCTTACTGGATGCTCCAGCACTTGATATTTTTTAAATCTCATCTGTTTAATGGAGTTTTATTGAATGGGATTTCTTTGGTTATGTGTTATATGATGCATGCAATGATGGCTTGGATTCCATGTGTTTATGACTTTTAGTCGACCGAAATTTACATGTAGTGGTGGCTGGTTTATATACATTTATGGGTTGCATTTTGTTGAATAAAAGCATGAATTAGAGGTGGAATTACATGGTTCTGGACTGCATAATTTGGGCAAAAATGCAGTCTAGAACCATGTAATTCCAGCATCCATTCATGGTTCTGGACTGCATGTTGCCCAAATTAGCAGGTAAAGGTGCTGGGATTTTAATATAAAATTCATCATAAACACATAACCAAAGAAATCCATTCAAAACATACAGAAATCAAACAGCTCTTAATATGACTCATCCCAAGAATGTGGATTAATTTTGATAGTATACTGTTAAAAGTGGGATACATGGTTATGTTGTATGTTTGTGATAGTTCTTATGGATATGTTTTTTGCAGGGTTTTAGAAGGAAGCAGAAAATGGTAAGAGCAAAAAACACAAGCACTCCGGATGTAGGCTCTTCGTCATCTGGAGTCCAATTTCGAGATAGGCAACATAAAAAGCATACAAAGAGATGGCGAAAAGAGATATTGTCTGGAAGAAGTTTGGATATAGGATTTATAAGTAGTTTGGGTTTAGGTGATGAGATTAATGGTTGGATCCGTAATTTGAAATGGGAACAGTTGGCAAGTATTACATTAGACGGATAAGCATTGATTTACGAGTTTTTTAGTAGTTGGAGTGTGGAGAAAAGTACTGATGATTTACCCATATACAATGTTTTTTAGATTAAGAATCAGAATTGTGTAGTGAGGCCACAGGACTTAGCAAACTGGATAGGGATTGATTTTGAAGGTTGGATAGCGTACCCAAAACGTGGGATTCCAGACAAGCTTGGACGGATGTTTCTAGAATAGGGGTTATCATCCACGGTGTAAATCTACGAAGTTAAGAAATCCTGCCATGAGAGTTTTCACAGATTTCTGACATTCACATTTAATGGCAGGAAAGAGACAAATGGAAATGTGACAGTGAGGATTATTGTTGATGGAAGCAGCAATAACAGGGCAAGTAAATCAGCTCAGTTATTGATTAAAAAGTTGGGAGAGATAAGCAGAAAAAGGGACATTTATTGGGGGATGATTGTTACGCTAATATGTCAGAAGTTGGGTTTTCAGATCACCCCTTTAGATGAAGCCAATAAGATAACGTTTTCTGCAAATAATTTGTGGGGGATGTCACATGTCTAAAATAGGTTTGATTAAAAAGAATGTGACAGGAGAATGGTTGTTGATTAGGGATGAAATTGAGGGAGAGGCAACGGTGCAGGAGGTGTCCCTATTCCAGAAGGGGAAAATGAAGGACGAGTCTATGGGGAAAAGAAGAAGAACGAGTATGGAACCTGGATCTTCTCAGAATGTAGAACAAATGTCTTCTCAAACCTTAGATGAAATAGTAAGCAGAATTGATGGATTGAAAGGTTTCAAGAAGAGAGTTTTTCACGTATTGAGAGGAAAATGCAAGAACAACGGATCAGTTGCAAAGTGATTTCAACTCGTTCGCATCAAGAATAGAAGAAACGGTTGACATCCTTGGGGAACGCATGACAGAAATATCCAACATGATGAAGAAATTCTCACCAGCCTCGTCCTCCTCCACCCCCTACACTAGGATGAAGAACTACTAAACATCTCTGTCTTCTCAACATTTGTGTAGTTAATTGGGGCACGGACTATGAATGTTAATATAATTAGTGAGTTCAAATACTGAACTGTTGTACATAAATTGTTAATTATAAAGTTTGATTTCACAATTATTTTTAATTAGCTGAACTTTCCAATTTCATGACTGTTAATTTTTAGTATAAATGTTATGTGAAGATTATTATGCACAATATATATCTGAAATGAAATGTAGAATAATCTGAAATAAAATGTGACGATAATATATACTGAAAACATCCAGAATAAGGATAATATATACATTTACGTTATTATTATGAATTCAACACCCTACAATCAACAGTGTACTCTTACCCAACTAGCAACGAAATAATAAAAATAAAACAACTGATACCAAAGAAATATCAATACCCTAAATCTGAAATGAAATATAACGTACTATATACTAAAACATTCCGATAAGGATAATATATACATTTCTATTATTTTATGAATCAACACCCTACAACCAACAGTCTACTCTTACCCAATCAGCAACAAAAAGAATAAAATAAAACAACTGATTCAGCATATAGCTCAACTGCATTCGTCAGAAATTAACCACAACGCGAGTAATTTCTACCGAATACAAATGCAACAATGCTCCAACCAGTGGACGATATCAAATCTCTCCCAACGAAACAGTTCATCATTACATTTTCCTGTCCAGGACATAAATTATTTTGCTTCGAGATTCTGAACCGGACCAGTGGACAACTGTCAATGTTTAATAACCACAATTTAGCACATGTTATAGAAAACTCAAGGTTTTTACAATTATCCAACATACATAACACATACCTGAGTAGCAACAATATCATTTGACAACACTTGAGTTCCAATACAGTTTCAGCAATGTTGGCTCGCTGCTGATGATTCTTTCCCTATAAAGTAGCATAACACATTAATAATCAAGTAAATATTATAATAAACTTCAAATACGTAAATAATCTTTAAAAAACAAATATCATGTCAGAATGGGTGTATACTCTACCAAGTCTTTGTTTTCGGAGTTTTTATTTTTAGCCCTACGTACAATTTCGTCAACCTTCAGTTGTTTTCTTTTGCATGGAGGACGACCTTTGCTGCGAACTACCCGTGGACTAAATTAGACTATTCCCCTCTTTATGAGGATTGTCCCCTCTTTACTAACAAAACCCCCCCTCATCTTCCTTCTGCTCCAACTGATTTTCACTCCAGTAATCAATTCCATTAACATGTTACAGTCTTCCTCATTGTTTGATGCCATATCAGCTACTGTCAGCATTAGATTAGACAACTTCTCAAAACGTTGTCCTTCAACTTTGTGCTCCACCTATTATAACTTACCTTGATTTTCGTATGACATCTTTTTATGTTTTTCTCCAACGCCGTAGAATGTACTTATCTGGAATGTGTGAAACCCTTTTATGAATCAACACAATAAGGGCATGTCTGCCATAAAATCCCTTTGAACTCAAACAAATGACAAATTGCAGCGAATATCACATGAAATTTCTTCAAAGTAAACCAGAAGGGAAGCCGCATTACTTACCAAACCAAATATCTTCTAAAACCTGATACTCCTCATACGAATCGGACTTTTTCAGAAAAGATAATTCACAATAAATCTTCCCCGCAATCTCTTCTTGAAACTCTTTAAATTTTGCAGTTGTGTATGCATTTTGAAATTGTTTCTCAATGGGGTAATTCGTTATGCATGGTATCCAGACTTGAAAGATCTAAAATCACCTCCCTCTCCTTTTCCACTTTATCTCGCAATGCATATCATATTGTTCCACAAATTGTTTCAATGTTGTTTTGGAATTTACATATCCATCGAAAAATGCATGCATACTTTCACTACGTTGGGTAGTAGACTACCTGCCTAGAATGTATCTTAAGAAATGCAGGCACCAACGTACTCTTTCTTTATACAATCCAATAACCATTCATTCTCATGAAGGTTATACACATCAAGAATTTGTTCCACCGTTCTTCAAACTCTTCACGTGCCAACGAATCATACACAATATTTTGTAACGTAAACTTTATAGTTTCATATTCGTTATACCCTCTTAACTTCTCAGGCAGTTTCTTCATTATATGCCACAAACACCACCTATATCTTGTACTAGGGAAAACAATCCAATTGCATTTGCATGGCTTATCTTGATCAGTGATAATTCCATTAGGAGCAACATCCATGCATTCAAGCCAAGAACGAAAAAGTCATACAAATGTCTCTGTGTCCTCATGTGAAATTAACCCACAACCTAACAATGTCGAATGTCCATGATGATCAACCCCCACAAAGCTGCAAATGGCTATCATACTTGTTCGTCAGATAGTGTGTCGAAGGTCACAACATCACCAAAATCTTTATATGTGGCCCTACATCTAGCAAACCATAGCACATTCTTCAATCGACTCTCTTCATCTACACAATTATGTACGAAATTAGAATTCTCCTTTGCATTTTCATAAAATACTCTAGCATTGCCGAAGCATCTCCAACTCCAAGTGTAGCCTTCTAACTTTTTCAATGTAATTCCTACAATCTTTTTGTAGAAATGACAAATTCTCTAACTCTTGCCTCAACTGAACATGACTGAAAATTTTTACACGGTCTAATCCCAGCCTGATCATTAACTTCAAGCCTCCTTTTCACAAAAGGCTATAGTTCGGTTTACTTTGAAATATCTTCTTTTCGTCGGACTTGTAAGATCATGGTTATGTTCAAGCACAACTGACTTAATTTCCCATTTGTATTCACCATTCAAAGTTGCACTAATCCGACTCTTACAATCGTTTTTGCAACAGGTTGTTTTTTCAAGGTATTTCTGCATTTACTTCTCCTTCCCAGAACAAGAACAGCCACTGTCACGTATCTCATCTCCCCATCATCTCCTTTCTTTGACGTACGTATCATTGCTTCAAAACCCATTTATTCCCATACCTTCTGTAATACTTCACCAAACTATAACTGAATCAAACACCATTCCAATATGAGGCTCCACTTCTTCCTCTGCACATCCTGTATCTTCTAATTCATCACATTCATTTCCTGATTCAATGGTTTATAATAAATAAAATTAGTGTAAACGCCATAATAAACAATACAATACACCATAAAAAAGTTTCTAAAACAATTTACCTCAACATCATTGAAACGAGGCAAACTGGACTCTTCCATATTCAGTTATTTCATGCACAACTAATACCAGTTTTTTACGTTCATGAATCTAGTTCACAACTGTCACCAACAAATATTATCTATCAAACATGTATTCAATCCATTCAAACATATATTCAATCTAAAAAACATGTATTCAATCCATTCAAACATATATTCAATCTAAAATAGAATATAAAAAGTCAAAAATTATTTACCTTAACAACAAATCCTAGCTTTAGCAGTTTTGATATTTACTTTTGTTTCAAGGTTATCTCTGTAGAACGAGATATTGTGCTGGTGCTTGGCGAGTATTGCTGCTGGTGCTTGACTGTTGAGGAGTAACCGGCGTCAAGGAATCACAACACGCAAGAAGGAGAAGCTAAGGAAACCAAATGGCGCAGATGAAGAACAGAAGAAAAACAAATGACGGAGACGAAGGAAAAGAAGAAAAAAATTTGGCGCTTAAAAATGAAGCGTATTAGACAAGCCATTCGTTATTATTAATTAAAAAAAATTTAACAAATATGGACGCCAGTCCATGTATTTGGACGACCGTCCCTAGTAGTAGACTGGCGTCCATGTGTTTGGACGGTAGTCCCTAGTAGATGGACGCCAGTCCATATACTAGGGACGGCCGTCCATATTTACATTATATTTAAAAAAAAATTAATAATAAAAAAATTTTACAAACTGGGGACGGCCGTCCATCATTTAGGGACGGTCATCCCTAAAATTTGGACGGCCGTCCTGCTAATTTGGACGGCCGTGCCAGTCCATATAGATGGATGCCCGTCCAAATTAGCAGACGGGCATTCATCATTTAGGGACGGCCAGTCCATATAGATGGACGACCGTCCAAATTAGCAGCGGTCGTCCATCTCTATGGACGCCCGTCCCACATATTATATGGAAGGACGCCCGTCCTGCTAATTTGGACGGCGTCCATTATGTCTGTTTTCATCGGTCCAACGTGGCGGCTTCCACGTGTTTCGGTGCAACTTTTTGGTGGATATAGCATTTTTGTTCTAAGCAAGGCGTTTGTCCGATTTTCTTTCTGAGGTTATTTTCGTCAATATATTATTTATTTACTGATTAATATCATATTATTACTTTTAAAAGATCCATTGCAGCGGATGTTAAATATTAAGTAAAATCCTTAAGTGACTTGATGTAATCGGCATAGAGTAAAAGAAAATTTCATAAACTTTTGAGATTAAATTTCTCAAACACTAATAAAGGTGATTATAAAGTTTTTATCCAGCCAATAATTTTAAATTTTAAAAAATTAGTTGAGATGTAGACAAATTGGTCCAAATACCCTTGTTATATAAAAAAAAAAAAAAAAAAACTCAATCACCGTATAAATATATTTTTAAAACCAGTGAGGATTGTAACAAAATAATCCCATTCTCAAGAAAAAGCTATAAACTTAGAACTCTGGTTTGCCTCCATTGATAAAGAGAAGAACATGGATTAAAAAGTTTTGAGTGATTTGTAAGCATATATAATTATATCTTTTAAGATTCATCCTTTGTATTTGATTATATCTCCACACTTGCTAATTTTCTTTAATTTGTGGTTGATTCTTTGTCAAAACACTTAATTTGATCCACAAGTGTTTTTCGTGGCATCAATTGGAGACTAAAATGGTATTCATTTTATGGATTTGATAACACAAGGTTCATACATTATTTCTCTGATATTACACTGAGTGAATCCCTTAAGCCAAAGCATTACTGCAACAAATTAATTTACTATCTACGAGTGCTTGGCAAAGATAGACTCGACAACGCCCTGAGCGATAGGATGATATAGTCGTGAGCCTCGTTGAACACCCTTTTGGCTAAGATCTTCTCTTCTTCCTTTCGGCTCCCGTACAAGAGCAGTGTAGAGTGGTCGAAGGTACTTCATCCTACCGACTTCCTTCAAAGTTTTCTCCACCTCACCGTAATAATCTCTGCACTGGACAGAATGGCCAACTGAGAAATGCTACTTTCACCTCATAGTCCTTTGATTCCGACAGTCGATAACGTTCATCCAAGGCTAATACCTGTTCATCACAAAAGAAGTAGCATAATCTTAGGAAAGGAACAAGCTACAGGTTCTTTAGTACTTGTCTTCTTCAATTGATTGTGTGCATTATTTTGGCTCACTGTTATTTCAGGCGGGACATCCTTGGCAAGCCTAATGTCACGCAATTAACTTCTTTGCTAAGTTTGTGCGGCCTTAACTTGTCGAAATGAGCTAAGCGCCTAACGCTCACAGGCTAACAGTATATGAACGAGAGAGAAGTATAGAGAAAATATAACTCTGTGTATTGCTGGAATTCAAGTTATATGATTTACATGGTGGAGTTGCCTATTTATAGGCTCAAGCACCTCAAATTACTATGACTAAGCTACATGCTTCAGCATTAAGAAAACCCTGGGTGTCGGCATTGGTGCAGCCTTGGAAACGAAGCTCGTGGTGTCGAGTATTGGAGCAACCTTGGAAACGAAGGTGCTTGTCGTCGAACCTAGCTGCTGAGTCGTTAACTTAGCTCCTAAGTTAACTTAGCTCTTAAGTCTGCTTCACCCTGAAGTATACTTAATCGGTAAGCAACGTGCAGCATGCTTGGGCAAGCAGGCTGGTCGCTGACATTCTCCGCACCTAATGCTGCGACGCCCTCGTCGCATTGTCTTTATAGCGCAGGACTGAATCTGGAATTGCCACAATGAGTCTCTCAGTCTCCCAACTGGCTTCGGTATCAGGAAGTCCCTTCCATTTAATGAAGTATTCCCGATAGTTTGGCACACCATCGGCGGACGACTCTATCGGCAAGGATTTCTTCGATTTCCTTATCAAATGATGTTACAACTGCCGTTGGTGCTCGTTTTGAGACTCCTCGGGATGGCTCCTCGGGTCTTCATGGAATGTCTTTAGCAAGCTTACATGAAAGACGGGTGTATCTTCAGTTTCGGAGGGAGTTGGAGTCGATACGAAACTTTGCCAATGCTTGAATCACTTGAAAGGGCCCTTCGTATTTGCGCACGAGGCCTTTGTGCACTTTCCTCAATGTTTTGAACTGTTGGGGCAGAAGCTTTACAAGAACAAGATCACCCTCTTGGAACTCAACATGCCTTCTCTTCTTGTCAGCCCACTTTATTCTCTTTGCTGCCTTGTGTAGGGCTGCACGAGCAAGTTCGGTTTGTTCGTGCCAAGACTTGGCTAACCTGAAGGCTGCAGGGCTCTTTCCATCATAGCGTGTGGCTAAGGAAGAGGTGTGTTTGGTTGTCGTCCCATGATGATCTCGAAGGGACTTTTGTTGGTTGCCTCGCTCTGTTGCAAGTTAATGAGAATTGGGCTGTGTCAAGAAGCTTTGCCAATCCTCTGACTAGCGCTCACGTAGTGCTGCAAATACAGCTCTAATAGTGCGTTGACGCGCTCAGTCTGACCATCAGTTTGGGGATGAAAGCTTGTCGAGAAGTCAGGTTTGATCCTAGCATCTTGAATAACTCTGTCCAAAATCTCCGGTGAACCGAGGATCTCGATCACTGACTATGCTTGTCGGAATGCCCCATAACTTGATGATGTTACGGAAGAAAAGCTTGGCTGTTTCCTCTGCTGTGCAATCGGGGATGCAGGGATGAAAGTGGCATACTTGCTAAATCTGTCCACAACAACTATGATGCTCCCGGACCCCTCGGACTTTGGCAAACACGTGATGAGAGTCCATTGAGACACTTTCCCACGGTCTCTCGGCACGGGCAATGGTTGTAGCAAGCCTACCGGTTGCTGTTGTACTATCTTGTCTTGCTGGCAAACAAGGCACGTTCGCACATACCCCTCAATGCTATCCTGCATCCCAGGCCAATAATGGCAGATTTTAGAGAGCAAGGGTGCGTCTCATACCTGGATGGCCTGCCCACAAGGAGTCATGACACTCCTTGATCAGTTCTTTCCTCAGATTGTCCCATCTCGGGATGTAGAGGCGGTTGCCTTTGGTGTAGAGTAAGCGTCGTCAGCCAAAACCTCGGGTTTTCCCTTCTTCCACCAAGGCAATGATATTACGAGCCAATGGCTCATGCTGGAGTCCCTGCTTGATTCGGTCAGCCAATGCGCTTGTGACTTAACTGATGCTCGCCAACTCGGCCTTGCGACTTAGTGCATCGCCACTACATTGGTCTTGCCCGGCTTGTACTCCAGGACATAATCAAACTCAGCAAGAAAGTCCTGCCATCGTGCCTGCTTCGGACTCAACTTCTTTTGGGTCTGAAAGTAGCTTGTTGCGACGTTGTCTGTCAAAGTAAAAACTGGACCCAGCAAGTAGTGTCGCCATACTCTAAGACAATGGATGATGGCTGTCATCTCCTTTTCTTGCACAGTGTAATGCCGCTCGGTCTCATTGAGCTTTCGACTCTCGTAAGCAATCGATGCCCATTCTACATGAGTACTCCCCCGATGGCAAAGTCGGATGCGTCCGTGTGCACTTCATATGGCGTATGGTCTGGCAAGGCAAGCACAGGTTCTTTGCTGATTGCAGCTTTCAACTCCTCAAAAGCGGCTTGACACTCATTAGACCAGTCCCACGGCTGCTCTCTTGAGTAAGTCTGTCACAGGGCTGCTTTGCTGAGTAGCCTTTGATAAACCGACGGTAGTAGTTTACTAATCCAAGGAAGATCATAACTTCGGCACTTTGGTGGGTGTTTCCCACTCTTGAGGCCTACACCTTGCTATCCTCCATCATAAGCTGCCCATCCCTGATTGTGTGACCCAAGAACATTACCTCGGCTTGGCGAAGAGCATTCTCTTTCTTGATATACAGCTGTGTTGTCCTCAAGACTTGGAACACTTCCCTGAGGTGCCGCATATGCTCCTCCCAGGTTTTGCTATACACCACTATGTCGTCAAGGTAGACGACCACGAACCGGTCGAGGTACGGATGGAATATCTTATTCATCAAGGTGCAAAATGTGGCTGGTGCATTTGTTAGACCAAATGGCATAACCAAAAATTCATAAGACCCATACCTTGTAACACAGGTGGTCTTTGGCTCGTCGCCTTCGGCTATGCGCACTTGATAGTAACCTGACCGCAGATCCAGTTTGGTGAAATAGCGGGCATGCCAGCTGATCAGAAAGGTCGGCAATCAAAGGAATAGGATAGACTATTTAACAGATAACTTGTTTAGTGCTCGGTAGTCGATGCACATGCGCAAGGAACCATCCTTCTTCCTTTGAAATAGAACTGATGCGCCATAGGGAGCTTTGGAGGGCTTGATGAACCCTGATCTAGTAGTTCCCGTAACTGCCTCCTTAGTTTCGCAAGCTCCGGTGGTGCCATACGGTAAGGACCCTTGGCAGGTGGCTTGGCGCCTGGTTCCAGTTCAATCTGGTGGTCTACCTCCCTTCTAGGTGGTAGCTCATTTGGCAGCTCCTTTGGCAGCTCATTTGGTGAGACATCATAAACTGCTCGAGTACTTGTGTACCTCCCGGGGCACTGCCTCTGGGGGATTGGCTCCTCGTCGTCATATTGCTTAAGGATGGCCAAGTAGCTTCCTCTTTCCTATTGATGCCTTTCTTGAACTGCATAGCAAGAGTGTTGCTGTCTCCGGCTTGGTAGAGCGGCTAGTGGGCAACACACAAGCTTGCTCCCCGTCCATGATACACATGGTGTTGGTTGACGGCAAGGGAAATGCCCTGACTTGTTCCATTAACTCTAAGCCAAGACAAACCTGGTAGTCATCCATCGGTGCCACTGGAAACAAAGTAGCCGGACCAAGTTCCCATCGTGGTTCTGATATGCCGAGCCACTCCCTGTATCGGTTGTGCCACTGAGTTGACTGCCTTGATGGTGCCTCCACCTCCTGAAGCCTTGATGTCTAGCCGACGTGCTTCACTTACTGAAATGAAGTTATGTGAAGCACCTGTATCTACCATGGCTTGGTGGCCTTCCCATTGATGGCCATATCAACATAGAGCAACCCTTTGGTTTGGGTTTTTTGTGCGGACTGGATTCCATTGAGTTGTTGTTGCATCGATCCCATATGTGCCCCATCACTACTACTTTCGGCGGCTTTCCCTCCTGATGCTTGGCATGAGGGAAGTAAGAGCCTTCTTCTCCGGACAGTCTTTCACCCAATGGCCCATTGCAAATGAAGCAGTTGTTGCGGGGTTTGTTGGAGCCTTTGTCCCAACGTTTGCCCTTGTCTTTGCCTTTGGATGAGGAGTAGTCTTGGGGGTGTCTCGGTTGCTTTCTTTCGATTGCCCCCTGTCTCCGCACCTTTAACAAAGCCGCCCCTCTTATCTTTGGATTTGTGCTGGATTCTTTTGGGTGCTGTAATCAATCAAACTTTCAGCAACTGCTATGGCTGTGGCAAGATCTTGCACTCCCCGACGCCTTAGCTCTGTTTTCACCCATGTTTGCAACCCATCCATGAAATTGAAGAGCGAGTCCTTGTCGGACATCTCCGGGATCTCCAGATCACAGTCAGTGAAGTCCCGATATAATCATGGATCGTCCTGTTTGCTTGATCCGTCGCAAGCGAGCTCTTGCTCATCCTCGGCATTCTCCGGGTAAAACTGCCGTTAAGTTCTCTTTTAAAATCATCAAAAGTAGAGATAGTGCAAATAACCTTTTTCGATGTCTCCTTCTCGTCTCCTCCACCACAACCTTGCGGTGTCTGTGAGATAGAGGACTGCGTTTCAATCCTCGAGAGCTTCCTCCGTGACGCATATGGCCCCGAAGTACTTGTCTGTCCCCATAGGAAGTTGTCAACCTCTGTGCCTTGCGTGAGCCACCAAAACTTCTAGGCCTAGGGGTCAATCCTTTGGCTTTCAATGACGCTGCTGTCGGTCCTAGTAACCATGCCGCGCTTGCATCGCGCTAACTCAGCCTGCACCTCGTCTAAACGAACGAGCGTGCTGTTGATTTCGGCTTGGAACACATGACGGGTTTTGGCAAGCTCCCCACGAACTCCTCACGGATTTTCCCCATTTCAGTCCTTAGCGACTCTTCCATTTGAAGCAGCATGGCTTTCACGACAGGTGGGTTTCGGAAACCTCCGACTCTAGATCATCCACTCGATGATCTAGATCCTCCGACTGCGTGCTCACCCTTTCTTCTACACGAGATAAGCGTGAGTCAAACTGGAAAGAAAATCTTTGACTTACTCTCTGCCTTGAGGGGGTGGGGTTGGGGTCGACTTTCTTCGGCGACCACGTTCCTGGGAAGCCTCCATCTCTGCGTCTTGGTTCCTTTGGAAGCGACAGTATCTTTTGCCATTGAATGAAAACCGAGGTTATGCTAACGAGGCTCTGATACCACTTGTCACGCACTTAACTTCTTTGCTAAGTTCGTGCGGCCTTAACTTGTCGGAAATGAGCTAAGCAGCCTAACGCTCACAGGCTAAAGTATATGAACGAGAGAGAAGTATAGAGAAAATATAAACTCTGTGTATTGCTGGAATTCAAGTTATATGATTTACATGGTGGAGTTGCCTATTTATAGGCTCAAGCACCTCAAATTAACTATGACTAAGCTACATTGCTTCAGCATTAAGAAAACCCTGGGTGTCGGGCATTGGTGCAGCCTTGGAAACGAAGCTCGTGGGTGTCGAGTATTGGAGCAACCTTGGAAACGAAGGTGCTTAGTCGTCGAACCTAGCTGCTGAGTCGTTAACTTAGCTCCTAAGTTAACTTAGCTCTTAAGTCTGCTTCACCCTGAAGTATACTTAATCGGTAAGCAACGTGCAGCATGCTTGGGCAAGCAGGCTGGTCGTGACACTAAGCTTCCTACCTAGAATGTGCTTGCAGATTCAGGATCCTTTTAGACTTTCTACATTTAAAATTAAAAATGTGAGCCGCACTGAGGAACATTCAACTGTATTTCCTAGACAATTGTCTAATCCTTCAAAACTGGAAGCAATAATCAGAGAAAGGATCAAAATCAGATAAGCATCAGCAACACACCGGTGCCACAATACTGAGTAACCTCTTTTGCTCCCAACTGAAACTTCCCCAAAGCATTCTTAACATTAAGAAAATCTACCAAAAAGTTATCCCTGCACTAAAGGTCTTTTATGTGATCAAAGATCTGATTGTAACGTGTTCAAGGTCATAAAGATTGTAATTCATAAACGCCATCAAGTTTTGGCATACAGCACAATGGAAGGAGTTCATGCAAGTAACACAATCTCCCCCTGTGTAGCATAAGAATAACCATTTACGAACAGCAGATATAGAAAGGAGTCCAGACCAGAAGGCCAAAATAAATTCCAACTCCACAAAGTCCTTTATAAAGATTTTCAAAATAGATTATTAAAAAAAATTCATAGTTCCACACATTAAGGGCATCTAAGAAAATAAAACAAATATGCATGAGAGCTGAAATCAAATGAAAGAAAATTTGTTAAAATTGATGCCTAAGAAGAAAATCTTTTAAAGAAAAAAGATGATATGGTTCTCATATCCACAAGTAAATAGATGTTTAGTTGCGAAGTATCAACAATTTCATCACACAAACTAAGCAACACCTTCTTTCGCCTAGGTCTCTTGTTCGAAAGCCACAAAAATCATGCATCGAAACTCATCACAAACTTCAGTGTTTGGGGGGTACCTAACCTACAGGCCACAACCTAGGATTTATCCGCAAAGATTGGTGTAGATCACACACTTTCAGAAACCACTAAAACGCCATTCTAAAAGGAAACAAGAAGTTGCTGAGCCACTTGGTCAACTCACCCAATGCAGTCAATTCAAGTACTAGCAAGCTGATAAAATTTACATAAAGAATTAGTAATACATGAGTAACTCTTTCCAACAGCTTTACAAAAATGATGCATATGTGGAAATTTATAATAAATAGGTCCTATACTATACACATAGAATATGCAGAACAATATAAAATATAGTGACAAGGCGATAATATAAACAGAAGTACCCATAAAAAAGAGTGACCAACGAAATCAACATAATTGTAAAACAAGTAACACTACCTGTGAAGCTTCAACAGATTTGGGCAGGTTCCCCAAGTAGAGCTCCCATTCCTGCCCCTTCCAATGAGCAACTTCATCCTCCCTTGGTATCTTCCCAAGCTTAAATTCATTTGCAAGTGACACAATCTTCGTATATATACTGGAAACTGGTTCATAGCCATCTGGAGGGATACCAGTGCCCTCAGTCCACAGTTCTAAGTCAATTTGTTTCTCTATTCCAGGGACATTCTCTACCAGAAACTTAAGGAATGTCTGAGTATCAATTGACTTGAATTTAAAAGTGGTAATATATTTCTTGAGGAATTCATCAAATGCAGGCCTTCCAATCTAGGCATTCAAAAGAAAATCCAAGTGAGAAAATTCTTCATAAACAAAATTATAAAAACCTTTGACAGAAAGTAATTCAACAAACCTCCCGTTCAATGCGCCATAGAAATTGGAAACCCTTCTCATATGGCACTTTTGAATACACATCATCAGTGTCAACTCCTTCCTGATTAGTTTTGAGCTTTGTGAACTCCAAGTTGTCCTTAAAACTCTCCATTGCTTCATTCAAAGCCCTCCACCCAATCCCAATATTCAGTGCAGCCTTGTCCTCTCCTTGAACAACCTCAACAATTCTTCTCTCCGCGTAAGTTGTAAAACCCTATAACAACAAACAATCAATTCTGCTTCCCAAAATAAATCACAAAAGCAATCCTCTATAATTCCTAACAGAACTTACAAGCACAAAGTAAACAACAATACAAATTTATCGCACTAAAAAAAATGAAACAACAAATTACATACCTCATTCAACCAAAAGTGCTCATCGGTCTCATTAGTAATCAAATTTCCGGTCCAACTATGCGCAAGCTCGGGGGCTACAACTTGAGCCCCGCTAGCATCACCTTTGATCACTGTGGGGGTCAAAAACACCATTCTTGGATTCTCCATCCCACCATAAGGAAAGCTCAGAGGCAAAACCAACAAATCAAATCTTCCCATTCATAATCCCCAAACAATTTCTCAGCTTGCCTATATAAACTCAAAATATTAACATTTTTAAGTACATTTTCACTTATTAAGCTATTAAATCCTAAAAAATTATCAGTTTTAACTACACTTTGACCTATCAAGTAATGAAAATTTTGAAGTTAATAAAAAGGCTCAAAACTTAATTATCATCACTTGCCTTATCATCTCCTCCGTCCCCGCAAACTCAAGCGCTGTCGCGTCCAACACAGCCGGCACGGACTCTGCATAAACCCTCGTCCTGGGCCCCACCTCACGGAACCCTAACTCTCCCACAGCGAAAGCAAACAAATAAGGCGGAATGGGCTGGTTCATTTCAAACACTTCAACAACTCGTCCCTCAGCACACCACAACGACTCAAAGTCAAAATTGAACAAATTGCTGCCAAACTTCTTCGTCTCGCCGGGGACGGGCGCGCGCCGATCGACGTGTTGCGCGGACATCACAGCCGAGAGCTAACTGGGAATGTTCAGGGACGCTTTGTAACAAATACGCGCCCCAGGCGTGTCCTGGCAGGGGAAAATGGAGCACGCGTGAATAGACTGGCACTGAGTGTAAACAAAAGGATGAGCTTTGTTGAAAGTTTGAGGAGGCGAGAGCCATTGAAGAGCAGAAGAGGAGGGAGAGCTTGAGAACAAAATTAAGAAGGCGCGTTCATTGTTAAGGGGGACGTCGAGGCGTTGGCCTTTGATTGGGTCAACGGTGGGGGAGAGAGACCAGGGGTGAGAAGCTAGGGTTTGGGCGTTGAGGACTTGATGGATGGTGAGTGAGCGGGTACCGAGAAAGAAAGGGCCGTTGTGTTCGTCGGAGACGGTGACGAGGGCGGCACCGTGGATGGTGGAGGTGGGGAAATCAAGGTAGAGAGAAAAGGAGATGTGAGAGACGAGTGGCTGAAATGCGGAGGCGTAGGAATGTGGGTCGACGAAATCTACTACGGACATAGCGAAATGGAAATGGAAAGTTGGGGCTAGGGAAGAGACGAAAGGGAGTTTTGTGAGGAGTGAGCTGTGATGTTGAAAGAATAAAGGAAGCTTTTGGTGGTGGTAGTGGTGATGTAAAAGCCTGAAAGGAGTTAAGGAATCCGGTGCGGTTTGGATGTTAGTTTTAAATTTGGAGGGAGACTTTAAGCAAGGTATTTGTCCGATTTTTTTTTAGGTTATTTCCGTCAATATATGTATTTATTTACTGTTTAATATCATATTATTTACTTTTTAAGGGGTGTTTGGTTCAGAGAATATTGAATTACTGAGAATGTTTAGACCTAGCAAAACAGGCGAGCGGCCAGGTTGTAACGACTCCATTCTCATAAAAATATGCATAGTAAAAGTACATGTAAAAAAACATAAAAAGTTGGGCCCAAAATTTTCTTTTATTAAACATATGTATTCTTTATACAAATATATACAAGATTTGTATCATATGCAAAACTATCAAAATAAGGTGGACAGTGTAGCCAATTCTCTTCGTGTGCCGATGTCCATCCGACCGTGTCCTCATCTAGAACCTGCAAAAACATAGGGAACAACAGGATGAGCACAAAACAATGTTCAGTAAGTAAACCCTCTACTCAACTATCCCCGTAACTCTCTCTCTAATCCTTTCCCTATAATTTTATTTACTCTTTCTCTTATAAAACTCTCTGTTTTCTCTTTCTCATAACTCTTTTCTACTAACTCTCTTTCTAGTAAGTCACGGCCCCATCTGACCGGAGGCACGGCTGGGACTCGCTCCCACTCCCTGTGACTTCTACTCATTCTAGCCGATCGGACTTGGTTATGCATGGATTCGGAACCTTTGGCCATGTGAGTGCATAGGATCTCTCGGGTAAACTCGGGTATAGCCCTCATCCGCATGTACTCTACGGGCTACACACTTTTCTCTCTGATACTCATGTCGCTCTCTTAATGCGGCGTACATGTGGGAATACTCTACCCGTACTACAGGTCCCCATTGCACAACCTACTCTTTTCTCTGTTTAGCACTACTCTAGTTTTACTCTATAATGCTTATTCTCTCTTTCTCTTTACTCTTAGAGTAGCTTAAACTCAAAAATTTTACTCTTTCTCTACTCTCCTCTCTAGTGCATAATTAATGCATAGTTAATGCACATAAATGACTCATGCTCTATGATTTATGAGATGCAATTATGCCATGTAGCAAAATTAAGGCTTTCTACTCTTACTTATGCTTCTCTTGAGCATTCATCATACACTCATGTGTATATAAAACTCTACTCTAACTCTAACTTTTCTCTTTCTTTAATCATCCAAATGGGAGGAAATCCCTTATAAACTCTAAATTTCCTGTCAAAAGAAAAGCACTTCAATAAGCTTGCTCAAAACTTCCTCCAACTTCAATCAAACTCAACCCAACATCAAGCAAATAAAACACTTCTCATAACTCAATTTATGTGTATTACTCATTAAAACTACTTAATCTCATTCATCTCATTTCAACAAACATAATGAATACACATTTATATATAACTCTCTACTCAAAAGAGTTCTTAAATCTCAACTTGGGTTGAATTTACTTACTTTATGAGGAAATAGCTTCTTTAACACTTCTCTTTCCTTTGGGAGCTTGCTTTCTTTACAACTTTAACCAACAACAACAACATGAGACTCTAATCAAAACATAATAAAACTCTCATCTAAAGCAAGAATCCTTACCTTAGGATGCTTTAGATTAAAACCCTACTAAAAAGTTACTCAAAAAGCTCTTGGAAATCCTTGGAAGATTGAAGGAATTTGAGAGAATTTGGAGAATGGAGGAGGCGGTGGAATGGGAAATGAAAAGTTCTCAAAGACTAAACCCCCCTAAATATCCCCTAACAAACTCATTCTTCCCATTTTGCCCTTGCTCTTTCTTGGAAATTATCTATATCCTTTGATTCCTTACAAACACACCCCCATACAACATATTCTCCATGAAATTTCCTTACATTTTACTCCCCACTTTTCCTGAATTAGGGGTAAAATGGTCAAATAGCACCTAAGGGAAAAAATATCTAAAACTCAATAAACTTTTCAACCGGCACGTCGCCGCGGCGAAGAAGCTTCCTTCGCCGTGGCGAAACTGTCCGCAGTCCCTGTGGCTTCAACACTCTTCGCCGTGGCGAAGATTATTCTTCACCCCGGTGAACCCTGTAACAACAAAAACCTTCTAATTTTGACTCATTTCAAGGCAAATACTCAACTATCAATACAACCAAAGACCAACCAACCATATTCATAAAAACCGACTCAAATATGAGGGAAATAAGAAACATAGCTACGTACCTCAAGTGGGGCGGTACACAGGTACGGGTCGATTTAAACGGTCCAATATTTTAGGACTCAGCGGGGTGTACTGTTCACTTAGTTTTAGATTTTTGCAGTTACACCCCAAATCTTCCTAAAATCTTGATTCTTGAGCAAAATTTGTCTTTCTCAAGTCCAAACAAAAATACTCTTATACCCAATACAGTTTTAGTTCAGAAAAAAGACATATCCAAATTTTTATAATCATTCAAATTATCATCAGAACGAAAGGAGAATCGGATTAAACAAATAAAAATCTCTAATCCCCAATTTTAGATGTAAATTGAATCCTTTACATAAAAGAAAATAATGAAATTTTAAATAATTAATTTTGATGACTCGGCGAACACAAGATTTAGATAAATCAATATGATCTCTTTTCTATTTCCCTTCAATTTAGAATCCTTTTCCCTAGTTTTCTAAGCTGCCAATCACGAATCAAAAAAAAAAAAAAAAAAAAAGTCGATTACATTATTTTCTCCCAAGTTTTCTCACAAACCAAATAGAAACCCAAAACCTAACAAAGAAAAAGATAAAAAACTTTACCGATTGTCCTCTCATTCCTCATCAACCAAATAAACCCACATAACAAAATTTGAAAAAAGAAAAAGAAAAAATTTACACAAGAAAAGCAACAGCGACACAAGCTAGAAAGTATCTACTAAGTACAGTAAATGGAGACAAGACAAATTAGAAAAACTTCTAGATTTAGTTTGATTCATGTTATAGTGGTTTCCAAAGGAATACACATGATTGACATCTGTTATCTGCAGAACAATAAGAATAAAACAAGAAAAGCAACCTTCAATGTTACTAGATTGTAACCGAGGAGAAGCTGAGGACGCCAGAGAATTGACTCCAAGAATTGGAGCTGCTGAAGAGTAAAGACGAAGGAGATGAGATCAAATTAGAGACAGTGATACACATACCTTGTTGCGCCGACAATGTACACTACAAACATGGCTGATGAGAAGCGGTGACAGGAGAAGCGACGATAGTGGAGTTAGGGATTTTGATGACGATGAGTTTGAGAGATGGCTGATGAGAGAGTGAGTTTGAGTTAGGTTAAGGGTTTTCGATTTGGGGCAAAATGAAAAGAGGAAAGGTTTTTTAAAAAAAAAACAAACAAACAAACGGGTACCTGCTTGACCGATTGCCAAAAAGGGTCGGGCCGGGTACGAATTATTAAAGACCCACACCCTATATTTTTTATCCGGGTTTAGGATCGACCCACGGGTCCAGACCCGTTTTGCCAGGTCTAGAAATGTTAGATTACTAAAAAGTTAGATTACCTAGAAGATTACTGAGAATCTTTAGGAAAATGTGTTTGGTTAATTGGTGGGTATGTTATATTAATATATTTGGTTGGGAGGAATAAATTAGTGGATATGTTATTTAAATTACTGAATTGTTTTCTAATTAAATATTATTATTATATTATTTTTTAATGTTGATGATTATAAACCCTCTTCATTTAAAAACTTAGCAAAAACAACTCTATAATAAAAGTTTGAAAAATCAACAAAGCACCCCCACCAACCCAGCCACTGCCGGCAGCCGGCAACCTAATGGCGCATGGAAGGGAGGAAATGGCCTTCGTGCGTCGTACGACCATTTCCGGCCAGATATGGCTGTTGACGGCCAGATCTATCATGTCTAGCCATTTTCGGCCAAATATTTGGCTGGAAATGGTCATATCGGTGCATGGCAGCCATTTCCTGCCTTTCGTGCACCATTCCAGCAGCAGCACGACTGGCTGCGGCGGTGGTTACCGATGGCAGGTGGGTAGGGGTGGTGGCTTAGGTGAACTACAATTTGTTTTGCATTCAAGGGTAATTTTATCAAAAAAGTTAATTAATTGGGGTGAAATAGTAAAAACCATATTCACGTAAATAAATTTAAAAATAAGGGTATTATTGTCCTAAATTTTTTTTAATAGGGGATAAAATTATTAAAAAAAAAAAATTACCTTGGTAATCTTAAAATACCTAAGAAAATGGAGGTTATCAGATTACCTCCAATATTACCAATAGTAACTATTATTGGGATTTGGAGATTACCGGAATCTTATATTACTTGATAACCAAACGTGGTAAGCAAGTAATATAAGATAATATAACTCCAGTAATCCCACATTACCCCTAACCAAACGCCCCCTTAGGGTGCTTTTGTTTCGGCGAATGTTACATTACTAGGAATGTTATATTAATCAAAAGATATATTACTTTAAAGATTATTGGAAATATTTAAAGGGCGATTGGTTGGGGGTTGTATAGGATTGCTAGGGTTATGTCATCTTATATTACTTGATTAACACGTTTGGTTGTCAAGTAATATAAAATTCCGGTAATCTTCCAATACCAATAGTAATTACTGCTGGTAATATTGAAGGTAATCAAATAATCTCATTTTTCTTATGTATTAGAAGATTACAAAGGTAATCTTGTTTTTGTTACAATTCTATCATTTATTAATAAAATTTTAGGACAATAATACCCTTATTTTTAAATTAATTTACATGAATCTAGCTTTTACTATTTCACCCCAATTAATTAACTTTTTGGACAAAATGACCCTTGAATTCAAAATAATTTGCAACCCACCCAAGCCCTTACCCCAACCCTCCTGCCGCTAGGCAAACCACCATCGACCGCCGCTAGAATCGCTAGGAGGCTCCGATATGGTAGTTTTCGGCCATATTGATGGCCGAAAACAGTCACATCGAAGTAGATCTGGCTGAAATAATGACCAGATCTTGCCCATATATGGCCGTTAAAGGCCATGGATTTGGTCATTAATGGCTAGATCCATTGATCAAGTTGGAAATGGCCATATCTACTCCGATATGGCATTTTCGGCCATTAATATGGCCAAAAACAGTCATATTAGAGCCTCCCAATGACTCTCAGCTACTCACGACGATGTCTAGGGACTTTTGGTGACTTCTTGCAGTAGATGGTGGTGGCGGGCAATGGGTTGGGGTGGTGGGGGGGATTTTTTTATAAATTAAAGTTTTATATAAGTGGGGGTGTTTTAGCTAAATATGAAATGTTGAGGGTTAAAAGAAATTATTCAAAAATTAATGATAAAAATAATATTATATTTATATTTAAAAAAAGGCAATTTAGTAATTTAAATAACATATCCATCAATTTATTTTTCTCAATCAAACATATCAATATAACATACCCACCAATTTATTTCAACTAACCAAACACATTTTCCTAAAGATTCTTAAGAATCTTCAAGGTAATCTAATTTTCCATCAATATAACATTCCCAATAATCCAACATTCTCTGAACCAAACGCACCCTTAGGGAAATGTGTTTGGTTAGATTGGAATAAATTGGTGGGTATGTTATATTGATATGTTTGATTGAGAGGAATAAATTGGTGGGTATGTTATATAGATTACTAAATTGTCCTCCTTTTTAAATATTAATATAATATTATTTTTTGAATCATTTCTTTTACAACAAAGCTACGGACACCGATTATTTTGCACCGAAAATGTGTACCGGCCTACGTGTACCCAGACGCCTGATTTTTCTATCAATTTTTTTCTAGTGAACGGTCGTTCATCAAATATGGACAGCCGTTCACTCACATGGACTCCCGTCCATATTATATGGACAGGGGTCCATATACGATGGACTGGCATCCCCATTTAAAGGACGCCCATCCATAAATAAAATACAATAAAAAAATTTTATAAACATTAGGGACGGTCATCCATCCATTATGGACAGCCGTCCATTACTTTTGGATGAGCGCCTACAAATAATGGATGCCTGTCCTTTACCCAAATATGAAAAAAAAAAAAAAAATTGGGGACGCTCGTCCACCAATTCTGGACGGCCGTCCCTTACGTTTGGACGGGCGTCCGTAAGAAATGGATGTCCGTCCATTATTTTGCTTTTACAAATAAAAAATGAAAATCTTTGGACGGCCGTCCAAAAATTGTGGACAACCATCTTTTCACTGTAAACGGGCATCCGTAAGGAATGGACGGTCGTCCATTCTTTTGTTGTTTCAAATTTAAATAAAAACTATGGACGGTCGTCCACAAATTGTGGACGACCGTCCTTTATGTGTGGACGGGCGTCCGTAACGGATGCTTTTAAAAAAATAAAATTAAAACAATGGACGGTCGTCCATAAATGGTGGACGGTCATCCCTTCATTGTGGACGGGCGTCCATAAGTAATGGACACCCATCCATTCTTTATGGACAGCCGTCCGTAAGGGTTGGACGGTCGTCCCTTATGTAAAGAATGACCATCCAACCCTTATGGACGCCCGTCCACACAAAATGGACGGGTGTCCATTACTTCAGGACGACCGTCCTTTAATGTAATTAAAATTAAAAAAAAAAAACTCACGCATTAGGTTAAATATTTTGGGGAAGTTTCTAAAACTAAAACTCACAGCCATTACCATCTTCTTCGTCTTCCATCTGCGTTATTGCGTGTTCTTCATCTTCGCGCTCTTCTTCTTTTGGATTCTTGTTTTGTGCTTGTTCTTCGTCTTCCTCATCTGCCATCGGTAATTAGACACTTTCTTTTTCAATTTTTTTTTCAATTTTTTTTTTTTTTTTTTTTTTTTGGATGAATGTGTTGAATGGAGTTGAGTTGATGAAGAGAAATCCAATCAATTTGGTGGGACTGGTTTGTGTGATTGATAAATAGAAGTGTTCTGCCATTAATAAAGAGAAATCTAGTTTATTTTGATGAATGTCTTAGGCCTGAATTTGATTTTTTGTATTTACACTGCATGCCATTGGATGAATGTGTTAGGCCTGAATTTGATTCTCTGCATTTACACTGCATGTAATTATGAAACTGTTTCTGTCAAATTCAAACAAAATAAAGTACAAATATATTGCTTGGTTTTTCATCTGTAGAGACAAAATATTTGGTCCTTGGGAATAGTTTTGCAGTGGTTAAAGTTTGGTCGAGAGCTACAATTCTGATATTGTGCAAAGTTTATTGATAGAAGTTTGTTTTAGGTGTGTGATTGATGGATAATAAGATGGTTGAGATATGTGCAGCAGGTTATTTGATTGATATCAAGAATCATAGTCCATTGTAGTGGCTTCATGTAAATTTTTCCTGCAGATAACTAAATTAAGTGACATTTCTTGGTGATGTTGGTTCAATAGCAACAGCTGCTGTTCCTAAAATAGTTCCTTTTATTGTATTTGTTTCTTGACAATTTTTCCACTAAGGGATAGTCTATGTGGGTGTTTTTTTTATGGTCTTCATGCATGTTTCTTCTGCTGAATTGATTATGGTTTTGGACTCAGTGTTTAAGGGTAGTAAATCCTGGAAACCATTCACAGTTTTATTTAGTTGTCGCATTTTTTTTTTTTTGGTTGATAGGGAACAAACTGTAACTTGTATGTTAATGATGAGAACACCATACCAGGCTGCAAAGAATTCTGTTAGTAAACATATACTGCTTGCAGAGTTTTGCCCATTTCAATTCTATATATATATACCAGTTTGTTTGCAATTACAGAGTTGTGTCAGTGAGTTTTTACTAACAAAATTCTTTGCAGCCTGGTTTGGTGTTCTCATCAATTTCTAATTTCTAAACTGAATTCCCCTTGCTGCCCTGGCCACTGAATTTACTAGCTTGCCCTTTTTCTTCTTCTTCTTCTTGTACAATTTAGTTATAGGAGGCATATCAGTTAATATTTTCTTTTTTTATTATTATTATTATTATTTTTTTTGGTTTATTGCTTGGAAACGATATTTAGGCTTGTCCACAATGCATGAGTATTTCATGTTTTCATTTTCAGAATGTCATAGGATCAACTGGTACAGTTTGCCAACATAACAACTATAATAATTTCATATGTCCACAGTTTACTGCATTGACAGATCCATCTTTATTGTTGTGACATCCTTTGCAACTATTGATGCCTTGACTCTGATGTTTACTATAAGGCAAGAGTTAAGCTCAAAACAGTTTGTTCACTGAAAAATGTAGGTCATTTTGACTATCAAAACTACTAGTGTCAAATATGCACAAACCTCACACAATCCTTTCTATGCTATATAAATTGAGTTCTTATCTCAAAGTGTATATGTTAAGAGTAATTGGCTCTGTATCTTTGGCAGATTATGATGACAACTTTTTTATGTATACAAGTTTTAGAAGAAAGCAGAAAATGGTGAGGGCAAAAAATACCACCATTCCTCAGGAAGGCACATCCTCATCTGCAAATCAATTTCGAGACTTGCGACATAAAAAACAATACAAAGACGTGTCGAAAAGAGATATTTTCCTTGGAAGAAGTTTGGATTTAGGACTTCTAACAAGTTTAGGTTTAGGTGATGAAATCAATGGTTGGATTAATAATTTGAAATGGGACCGTTTGGTCAGTATGAGATATGATGGATATAGGCATTTGATATACGAGTTTTTTGGTAGTTTGGAAGTTGCAGAGACAGATAATGATGAGTTCAGGTGTATACAATGTTCTTTAGATTAAAGAATCAGAACTTTGTAGTGACACCACAAGATTTAGCAACCTGGATAGGATTTGATTGTGAAGGTTTGGAAAACGTATCTAAAACCTGGGATTCCAAACAAGCTTGGATTGATGTTTCCGGGATAGGGACTTACCATCCACATAGGTGTAAATCTACAAAGTTATAGAATCTTGCTATGAGAGTATTTCACAGATACTTGACTTTCATATTTAATGGTAGGAAAGAGACAAATGGAAATGTGACAGTTAAGGATTTAATGTTCATGGAAGTAGCAGTAGCAGGGAGGCAAGTTAATTCAACGAAGTTATTGATTAAGAAGTTGGGAGAGATTCAAGCAGAAAAAGGAGAAATATATTGGGGGATGCTTGTTACGTTAATATGTGAGAAGTTGAATATTGAGATCACCCCTGATGATGCAACAAATAAGATTACGTTTTCTACAAATAATGTGTTAGGGGATGTAACATTGAATAAAATGGGTTTGATTAAAAAGAATATGGCAAGAAAATGGTTTCTGATTAGGGATGAAATAGAGGGAGATGCAACGGTTCAGGAAGGTGTCAGTATTCCAGAAGGGGTTAATGAAGGACAGGTCCATGTGCGCAAAAGAAGAAAAACGAGTATTGAACCTAGACCATCTGAGAATGTAGAAGATATGTCTTCTCATACTTTACAAGAAATAGAAAGCAGATTTGAATGGATGGAAAAGTTTCAAGAGGAGCGTTTTTCACGTATTGAGAGGCAAATGCAAGAACAACATGATCAATTGCAAAGTGATTTCAACACGTTTGCATCAAGAATTGAAGAAATAGTTGACATCATTGGGGAACGCATGATAGAGATTTTCAGCATGATGAAGAACTTCTCAACAGCCTCCTCATCCTCCAGTCAACCTCCACCCCCTGCACCATGATGAAGAATTTTTGCCTTTTGTTTATAAATAGATTGATTTGAGCGGATGTTGTTAATAAAGATTGTATTTTGTTTATAAATAAATTTGTCTTTTGTTTATAAATAGATTTGTCTTTTGTTTATACATATGTCACCAATCTTTTCAATGTATATGTATGTGTATATGTAATACTAGACATACCGAAAGATATAAAAATTCAAATCTCAAATGAAATGCATATCCAAAATGCCATGTACAACTGGAGTCTGCAATGTGAGGATAATATATACTGAAAACATTCATAATAAGTTACATTAACGTCATTATCATGAATTCACTACCCCACACAACCAATGACGAAAATACTAAAAATAAAACAACTGCATAAGCATACAACTCAACTGTATTTGGTAGAAATTAACCAAAGCATGAAAATTTAATTTCTACCAAATACAATTCTATATGCTTCAACCTGGCAAAAATATCAAACATCTCCCAACGAGATATGTTCATCATTTACAAACTCCTGTCCAGTATAGAAATTACTTTGTCCTGCGAGATTTGGAACCGGACCAGTGGACATCTGTCATTATTTAACAACCACAATTTAGTACACGTTATAGAAAACTTAATGCAATTACAATTATATAAGATGCATAACACATACATGTGTAGTAACAACATCGTTCGACAACACTTGAGTTTCCGCATCGGCCATGGAAGTACATGAAAGAAATTGTTCCTGTTGTCGCTGTACCGATGATCTTTTTCCTAAAAAATATCATAACACATTAATAATCAAGTCAATATTATTCTAAACTTCAAATAAGTAAATAATGTTTCAAAAAAAATACTCAAATAATGTATAAGTCATACCAATTCTTTGTTTTTGTAATTTTTTCTTTTTAACCCTACGTACAATTTCATCAATCTTCGATTGCTTTCTTCTACATGGAGGACGACCTTTACTACGAGCTGCTTGTGGACTAATAATTAGAGTATTCCCCTCTTTCAGAGAACTATCCCCATCTTGACTAGTCAAATCGGTTGTGGAATAGATGTTCACTTTTGTACCAAGCCCTCCCTCACTTTCCTTTTGCTCCAACTTTTTCCTCATGTCAATCATAAACTCCATCATCATATTATAATCTTCCTCATTGTTTGATGCCATATCCGCTACTGTCAGCATTAAATTAGACAACTTATCAAAACGTTGTCCTTCAATGTTAGTGCTTCACCTATTATAACTGACCTCAATTTTCGTATGACATCTGTTCATATTTTTCCTCCAACGCCGTAAAATGTACTTTTCCGGAACGTGTGAAACCCTTTTATGAATCAACACCATAATGGCATGTTTGCATAAAATCCCCCTGAACTCAAACAAATGACAAGTACAACGAATATCACACGAATTTCTTCAAAGTATACTGCATGAGGAACATGGCGACTACTATCTCCAAACCAAACATCTTCCAAAACTTGAAACTCCTCACATGAATCACATTTTTTCAGAAAAGATAACTCACAATAAATCTTCCCCGCAATCTCATCTTGAAACTCTTTAAACTTTGCAGTTGTGTATGCACTTTGAAATTGTTTCTCAATGGGGTAATTAGTTATGCATGGTATCCAAGATTTGCAAGATCTAAAATCAGCCTCCCTTTCTTTTTCCACTTTAGCTCGCAATGCATTATCATATTGTTCCACAAATTGTTTCAAAGTGGTTTTGGAATTGACATACCCATAAAAAAATGCATACATACTTTCACTACGTTGGGTAATAGACATACCTGCCCAGAAAGTATCTTTAGGATTTGCAGGCACCCATCGTACTCTTTTTTTGTACAATCCACATAACCATGTATTCTCGTGAAGGTTGTGCACATCAACAAATTGGTTCCACCGCTCTTCGAACTCTTCACGCGTAAAGGAATCATACACAACATTTTGCAACTTAAACTTTATAGTTTCATATTCCTTATACCCCCTTAACTTTTTAGGCAGTTTCTTCATTATATGCCACAAACACCACCTATGTCTTGTACTAGGGAAAACAATCTCAATTGCATTTTGCATGGCCTTATCTTGATCAGTGATTTTTCCATTAGGAGCAACATTCATGCATTCAAGCCTAGAACAAAATAGCCATACAAATATCTCAGTGTCCTCATGAGAAATTAACCCACAACCTAACAACATCGAATGTCCATGATGATCAACCCCCACAAAAGCAGCAAATGGCATGCCATACTTGTTTGTCAGATACATTGTGTCGAAGGTGATAACATCACCGAATTCTTTATATGCAGCCCTACATCTAACATCAACTCATAGCACATTCTGTAATCAACTCTCTTCCTCTACATCAATCATGTACCAGAAATTTGAATTCTCCTTTTGCATTTTCCTAAAATACTCAAGTACTGTGGAAGCATCTCCAACTCCAAGTTGTAGCTTTCTCACTTTTTCAATGTAGTTCCTAGAATCTTTTTCTAGAAATGTCAAATTCTCTGCACCTCCTGCCTCAACTGAACATGACTGAAAATTTTTACACGGTCTAATCCCAGCCACATCATTAACTTCAAGTCGCCTTTTCACATAAGGTTGTATCGTTCGATTAACCTTGAAAATTCTTCTTTTTGTCGGACTTGTAAGATCATGGTTATGCTCAAGTACAACTGATTTAATTTTCCATTTGCATTCACCATTCAAAGTTGCACTAATCCGACTCTTACAATCTGTTTTGGCAACAGGTTGTTTTTTCAAGGTATTTCTGGACTTACATCTCTCCTTTCCAGAACAAGAACATGCCACTGTCACATATCTCATCTCTCCATCTTCGTCTTTCTTTGACATACGTATCATTGCTTCAAATCCCATTTTGTTATCATACCATTTGTAATACTTCACCAGACTATCAACTGAATCAAACACCATTCCAATATGAGGCTCTACTTCTTCCTCTGCACATCCCATATCTTCTAATTCATCACGTTCATTTTCCTGATTTAATAGTTTTATAATAGATAAAATTAGAATGTACTAATACAACACATCAAAATAAACAATACGATACAATAAATTTAAAATCATGTTAATGAAAAAGTTAAGGTTTCGAGCACAATTTACCTCAACATCATTGAAATGAGGCAAACTAGACTTTTCCATATTCTGAGGCAAACTGGACTCTTCCATATTCTGAGGCAAACTGGACTCTTCCATATTCTATAATTTAATGCAAATCCAATACTAGTGTTCACGTTCACGAATCTGATTCATAACAATCACCAACAAATTTTCTCTATCAGTTTTTTTCTATTGTAATATATATTCAATCCAAAATATAACACAAAACTAAATAAATGCGTAAGTTATATAAAAATCGGTTAACAACCTAGACAAATCTTTCTAATCTCTCTTTCCATTGTAAAAAACTAAATAAATGCATAAGTTATATAAAAATCGGTTAAGAACCTGAACAAATCTTTCTAATCTCCCTTTCCACTGTAAAAAATTGTTTGATGAAAAGTTTATAGCTTTCGTTCTTCACACGGTAGCTGGAAAATGAGGAAAAAACGTTTGTTGCAGGAAGAAATGACTGAGGAATGTAGACGCAACACAGAGGCGAAGAACAGACGGCAAAAATGAAGCAGAAGGGGACGACGAATTTGGCGCTGGTTTTCTTTCGCTCGAAGAATTTTGGCGCTGGTTGTTGGAGAAGCGTATTGGAGAAGCTAATGTTATTTGCAATAACAACAATTTTTTATTAAAAAAACATTTAATTTTTGTGTGGACGAGCGTCCATAAAGGTTGGACGGTCGTCCTTTACATAAGGGATGGTCGTCCAACCCTTACAAACAGTCGTCCATAAAGAATGGATGGGCGTCCATTACTTATGAACGCCCATCCATAATGAAGGGACAGCCGTCCACCATTTATGGACGGCCGTCTAGTGTTTTAATTTTATTTTTTAAAAGCATCCATTATGGACAGGCGCCCATTACTTACGGACACCCGTCCACACATAAAGGACGGCCGTCCATGATTTGTGGATGGCCGTCCATAGTTTTTATTTAAATTTGAAACAACAAAATAATGGACGGTCGTCCATTCCTTACGGACGCCTATCCACAGTGAAAGGACGGTCGTCCAAAGATTTTCATTTTTTATTCGTAAAAGCAAAATAATGGACGGGCATCCATTTCTTATGGACGCCCGTCCAAATGTAAGGGATGGCCGTTCAGAATTGGTGGACAGGCGTCCCCAAAGTTTTATTTTTTTTTATTTTCATATTTGGGTAAAGGACGAGCGTCCATTATTTGTGGGCGCCCGTCCAAAAGTAATGGACGGCCGTCCATAATGGATGGACGGTCGTCCCTAATGTTTACAAAAATTTTTTTATTGTATTTTATTTATGGACAGGCATCCTTTAAATAGGGACGTCCGTCCGTCGTATATGGACCTCCATCCATATAATATGGACGAGAGTCCATGTGAGTGAACAGCTGTCCATATTTGATGGACGGCCGTTCACTAGAAAAAAATTGATAGAAAAATCAGGCATCTGGGTACACGTAGGCCGGTACACATTTTCGGTGCAAAATAATCGGTGTCCGTAGCTTTGTTGTTTCTTTTAACCCCCTACATTTGAGATTTTGCTAAAACCTGCCATTATTTTTTGAATCATTGTAATGGTAGGTTCATGAAAATTAATTTCAAAATAAGGGTATTTTTGTCTAAAAAATTTATTAATAAGGTAAAATTGTAACAAAATTAACATTACCAAGTAATCTTAAAATACCTAAGAAAATGGAGGTAATCAAATTATCACATATATAACCAATAATAATTATTATTGGCTTTAGAAGATTACCGAAATCTTATATTATTTAACAACCAAACGTGGTAATCTAAGTAATATAAGATAAGATTACCTCAATAACGAGGAATACCCGCCAACCAAATGCCCCCTTAAAAGAATTTAATTTCGTTGTAGCGACAGTCCTTATTTTTAAGATTTTGACCCAAATCGAAATATAATTATCAAGGACAAGATGGGAAAATCTCAACCCCTATATAAATATAATTTTAAGCCTAAAATGTGAGGATTACATTAGAGTTAATTTGTGAGGTAAGTGGATAATACTAAATGTATAAAAAAATTTAAAAATATTTGTTGTACAAAGTGAGATGACAGGAGATGAATAGCAAAACGAATATAACTCATTATTTTCAATCTTCTATTCATCTCTTATTATCTCACTTTCTATAATAAATCTTTGTAGGAGGTAAAATAGCGAGAATTGTGACACAAAAAAAAACCGATTCTCAAAAGAGCTAATACAACTTAGTAAATTCTTGCTTTGGAACCAGAGAGAACAGCTTCGCCCGTGTCGTCGTTGACATGCAACACACGACCAAAATAACATCGAAATTTGGGTCATCAATCTATGTAGCAACGTCTATTTTGTTAGAATTATTTATAATTCTTATAAAGTGGTCCATGTGAATTAAATATAATATAAGGTTTAGTAATAACTAATTTAATTGAGGGGCATATTGGTCTTTAACCTTTGATGGAAAGGTGTGATGTAACGCCCCACCTGAGGTACGTAGTTATTGTTGCTTCTTTCGCTCTTATTTGAGTTGGTTTTGGTATTATAGTTTGATTGAGTGTTGTGTTGAATGCTTGCCCTGAAATTGGTTGAAAATAGAAGAAGTTTAGTGTGCCAAGCTTCGCCGGGGCGAAGGAGAATCTTCGCCGCGGAGAAGATGTGTTGAAACCACGGGGAAACTCTCTGGACAGTTTCGCCGCGGCGACAGAAGTATCTTCGCCGCGGCGACAGACCGTTTAAAATGTTTGTTGAGTTTTAGATATTTTCTTCCCTAAGGGCAATTTGACCATTCTACCCCTAATTAGCAGGAAAAGTGGGGAGTTAATTGTAAGGATTTTTCATGGAGAATATGTTGATATGGGGGTGAGTTTGTAATGAATCAAAGGATATAGATGGAATTCCCAAAGAAGAGTAAGGGCAAAATGGGAATGATTGTGTTTATATTTCATTAAAAGGAATTAGAATTAACAAACCCCTCATTTCTTCTTCTCAAACGCAACTCTTCATCCTTCTTCCTCTCAACTTCTCTTCTCTTTTGATCAAGGAATTCCAAGGGGTTTTTGAAGTGATTTGAGGTAGAAAAGCAACCTAAGGCTTCCTAAGGTAAGAATCTCTACTTAAGTTGTGTGATTTGGGAGTTTTAACCCATATTGAAGTTTGAGGGTTTTCATTCTTTTGGTTAAGATTAGAGGGAAAGTCAAGCTAAACAAGTGAAAGGAAGAATTTGTGAAGTCTCTCCATAACAAGGTAAGTAAAACCCAACCCAAGTTGAGATTTATGAATTTTCTTGATTAGGGTTTTGATAGAAATGATGTATGTATGTGATGTACATGTAATATGCCATGTATGGAGGTTTAAATAGAGATTTCTATGCCTTGTGAATGTTTACACCTTGCAAATATGAGAAATGAGTTGTTGGGTTGGAAAGGTAGTTTGAGATGGAATTGAAGGGGTATTGTGGATCCCTTTTTGGAAGTGTTTTATTTGACAGGTTTTATGGTTATGTGAAGGGGTTTCTCCCCATTTTGGATGGTTAGAAAAAGTTTTAGAATCATTGCTATAGTAGAGTTTTATAGTGCACTTGAGTTGTTTGATGAAATGCCTAATAGAGGTTTGAGTGTGAGTAGTGAACCTTAATTCTTGCAACATTGCATGTTGGCATTTCATAAGTGCATTGGTGGAGATGAACCATCCATAGGCACTAATTGTGCATTGAAAAGTGACCTAAGAAAGTGTAGGAAAATTGTGTATGCAATTACCCTATGAGTAGAGAGCTTGGTGGGTACAACTACTCTAAGGGTAGAGAGAATTGAAAAATGCTACAATAGAGTGAATTAGAAGAGTAGTATAGTTGGGTTGATGCTTTGTGATCATCACCCGACAGTTATGGGAATCGGGTTGATGCTTTGTGATCACCACCCGAATAGCCCTTAGAGATGGGTCGATGCTTTGTGATCGTCACCCGATGAGTAGTAGAAATGGGTAGATGCTTTGTGACCACTACCCGGTTAGTTGTTAGATAAGTGGGTTGATGCTTTGTGACCATCATCCAACATTTAGTAGAAGCGGGTTGATGCTTTGTGATCATCACCCGACAGTGACTAGAGACGGGTAAATGCTTGGTGATCATTACCCAAAATTCATGAGGAACGGGTAGGTGCTAGGTGATCTCCACCCGATAGTTAGGAAGAACCGAGTTGGTGCTTTGTGATCCTCACTCGGTAGTCACTAAGAACGGGTTGGTACTGTGTGAATTCCACCCGATAGCCATAGAGAGTGAGATGGTGCTGTGTGAACGCCATCCGGCCGTACCTCCGGTAAGATGAGGCCATGATGTTATTAGAAACAGAAATAGAAACAGAATTAGAAAAGGAAAGAATTAAGAGTCACACACGGGGACAGACAGTTAGAGAGTTTTACTTACTGAGCATTATTTGTGCTCACCCCGTTATTTTCCTTTGTGGATGCAGGATCTATGTGATGATGCAGTCGGAGGGGCGTCGGCAAGCGAAGAGGAATAGCTACACTGTTTCCCTTATTTTGTCTTTTAAAACAAATTTTTGTAAACAGTACTCTTTGTGTATAAAAGACATATGAATTATAATAAAAAGAAATTTTTGGGGCCCAATTTTACATTGTTATTATGCATGCATTGTACTAGTTTTCAGTAGTTGTTACATGTGATGTTTGCAGTTAATTAAATAACTGCAATACAAAAGGTGGGTCCTCTCTTTATTCTCATATACGCTAAAAAATTTTCTCTGTCCATCAAAAGAGTTTGCAATTACAGAAGAGAAGAAAGGGAGAGAAACGTTGCCTATTTTTGATTCAAGTTCAAGTTTTAATTTTAAAACTATGGAATCAGGTATGTATTTCTTTTATATATATATATATGTGAAAGTTCATCAAGTTTCAAGATCCTGTAACTTTATATTTGTGCAACTTAGGGCATAGAAACATGAATTGATTATTGATTATTTGCTTATGATGAGTTTGCTTTTATGTTTACATGTGGTATCAGAGCAATTTCAGGTTTAGAGACTGGTGAATTTTCCATTAAGTTATTTTTAGGGTTCTTATGGGATGTAGAAATTAATTAGGTTTTTGGAAATTGTGAAATTGGAATGGTTTGGGTAAAATAGATTTAAGAAAGTGGTTTGGGTTTAGAAATTAACAAATTGGAAGGCTGGAAAATTATTCTAAAATGCAAATTTTCATAATCCAGAAGATTTTTTTCAATAAAAAAAATGTATTTCCAGAAATTCAGAATATGAAGTTTACCTAATTTTTCAGAGATTCGGGTCAATAATTGACCCATAAAATATTGACCCAACCCAATGATTAAAGCCTTATTAAGTGAGCCCCTTTTTTTTTCAAATCCATTAAGAATAACCCATAAAGAAGCCCAAACCTATAGCCCATTAAGAAGCCCAACCCTTTTTGGTCAAATGGGTCAACCCAAATAGGTTTAAATGGGCTGACCCGAACCGGAAAAGTGGGTCAAATCGGCCTGGTTTAAGATCCGAAAATATGATCTGGACCGGTCACCGAGTTAAATCGGTTCAGACCGTTGACTGAACTAGTCAATGGTGAAAGTTAACGGTCAACCGTTAAAGTTAACGGTAACTGTTAAACTTAATGGTCAATGGTTAAAGTTAACAGTGACAATCAAAATTACCAATGAGGGTCGAATCAACCCAATTTTGTCCTTAATGTGCGTTTAGGCATGTGAAATGTGTATAAGTTTCTAAATATAATTTTCTTTAGAGAAAGAGTTTGATAACTATAGTATGTATAATTTGTTAGTCACCAAAGTGGCCAAATTAAAACGTTTATCCCATTGATATCAAACTAAACAAGATTCAATTACTCATGATCATTAGATGCTTTAATGAGATGACATAATGTATTGGACATGAGTAATTTGAAGTTTATATGTTATAGGATAGTTAAGGATCGCCCAAAGATAGATTAGTTAATCCTATAATTATGAACATAATTGTGGTTAATTAATGTACTTGATTAGGTGTATTTAGTATATCCAAAGATAACAAACATGTCTAACTAAAGTACATTTAATTACCAATCAAGAAAACTTATAAAAGATTGCATCAATTAAGTTTAATTATTGTATATTATTATTTCTCCCAAAGGAGATTTTCAATATATATTTATGTTTTAATGATAATAAATTTTAATATCGGAATCTGAAATTATGTATAAGGTATAAAACTCAAAGCATTAATGTGTAAGCATAATTTTTGTTTTTGCAGCATTTGCTCTTCACGCCTCATCTGTTATTAAGTTTAATGGGTTCGATTATAATGAATGGAGTGAACAAGTTGAGTATTGCTTGGGTGTTCAAAATCTTGGCCTTGCACTCATGACAGAGAAACCAGTTGATCTCACTGAGAAGTGAGAACAACACTGATGAAGAAAGGTCTTTCCATAAGGAATGAGAGAGATCGAATAGATTGAGCATGAAATATTTACGAATGACAGTGGAGAGTGAAATCAAGACCTCACTTCCTACCACAGAACATGCTAGGGAATTTATGAGATTAGCCAAAGAGACTTCTCAGTCTGAGGCCGTTGACAAGTCAAGCAAGAGGGCATTAATGAGTAGGCTGAGCACCATGAAATATAATGGTTCTCGTAGCATGTATGAACATGTGACTGAGATGTCAAATATAGCAGCAAGAATTAGAAACATGGGAATGTCTGTGGACGAAAGTTTCCTTGTTCAGTTTGTCATTAACTCTTTACCTCCTCAGTTTAGTCCATTTCAAATTAATTATAACACAATTAAAGATAAATGGAATATGACTGAGCTTCAAACTAAGTTAGTTCAGGAGGAGAAAAGATGGAAGAAACAAGGAGTTCATTTTGTTAATCTTGTGGGCTCGTCTAGAGTTAAGAACAAATCCAACAAGAAGTATGGAAAGGGCAAAAGGCCACTGAAGATTAACGAGTCTTCTGCCCAAGTCCATAAAAAGGATAAGACTAAAGAAAAGTGTCATTTCTATAAGAAAGTTGGACACTATATGAGGGACTACCTGAAACGTAAGGCATAGTTCGAAAAGAAAAGTAAGCCTAGTGCTTTTGTATGTTTCGAATCATATTTTTCGGAAGTTCCTTATAATACTTGGTGGATTGATTCTGGATGTACCACTCATATCTATAATACTTTGCAGGGATTCCTTATGACCCAGATCATAAACGACAATGAAAGATTTGTGTACATAGGGAATCGAGTCAAAGCACGAGTTGAAGCCA
This sequence comes from Pistacia vera, assembly GCF_008641045.1. NCBI lineage: Eukaryota > Viridiplantae > Streptophyta > Magnoliopsida > Sapindales > Anacardiaceae > Pistacia > Pistacia vera. The sequence goes on along the minus strand of NW_022195577.1, from coordinate 373,110 downwards.
TTGGAACCTATCGTTTAATTTTAAATACTGGAAATCATTCAGATTTGTTTAATACTCTTTATGTACCGGACTTATCCCGTAATTTGATATCTTTATCTAAACTTGATTTAGAAGGATATTCTTTTAAGTTCGGGAATGAATGTTTTAGTTTATTTAAATATAATTGTTTAATTGGTTCTAGTGTGCTTTGTGATGGATTGTACAAATTACATCTTGATAATTTGTTTGCTAAGACATTATTGACCCTACATCATAGTATAGGAACAAAACGTGCTTCTGTGGATGAGAAATCTGCTTATTTATGGCATAAGCGTTTAGGCCATATATCAAGAGAAACAAAGATTAGTAAATGATGAAGTTTTACCTGATTTGGACTTTACTGATCTTGGTGTCTGTGTGGATTGTATCAAAGGAAAACAAACCACATCCATAATTAAGAAAGCAGCCACAAGAAGCACAGAACTCCTTGAGTTAATACACACCGATATATGTGGTCCTTTTGGTGTACCTTCTTTTAGTGGAAAAAGATATTTCATCACTTTTATAGATGATTTTTCACGTTATGTATATATCTATTTATTGCATGAAAAATCTCAATATGTTAATATCCTAGAGGTATTCATTAATGAAGTTGAGAGGCAATTAGATAGAAAGGTGAAAGTAGTTCGATCAGATAGAGGTGGTGAATATTATGGTAAATACAATGAATCTGGACAATGTCGAGGTCCATTTGCTAAATTCCTGGAAAGTCCAGGCATATGTGCCCAATACACAATGCCGGGAACACCGCAACAGAATGGTGTTGCAGACAGGCTTAACCGAACGTTAATGGATATGGTTAGGAGTATGTTAAGTCATTCCTCATTACCCTCATCATTGTGGATATATGCATTAAAGACTGATGTATATTTATTAAATAGGGTTCCTAGTAAGGCAGTTCCAAAGACTCCTTTTGAACTGTGGATAGGAAGGAAACCTAGTTTGAGGCACCTGCATGTTTGGGGTTTCCCAGCAGAAGTCAAGATTTATAATCCACATGAAAAGAAACTAGACTCAAGAACGACCAGTGGTTTTTTCATTGGTTATCCAGAAAAATCTAAAGGGTATCGTTTTTACTATCCTAGCTATAGTACGAGAATAGTTGAGACTGGAAATGCAAGGTTTATTGAGAATGGTGAAACCAGTGGAAGTGTTGAACCACATAAAGTGGATATTCAAGAAGTCAGGGTACACGTCCCTACGCCTATGACTTCTACTAAGGTTGTGGTTCCTATAGTTGTCAGACTCTGATAACAATCAGGAACAACAAATAATTGAGCAAACATTACATGATAATTTATTAATCAATGAACCTATGGTTGGTGAGCCACATGAAGTAGTAAATGAACCACAAGAAATGGCATTAAGAAGATCTCAAAGACAAAGGAGATCTGCCATTTCTAATGATCATATGGTTTATCTACAAGAGTCTAAAATTGACTTAGGAATGGAAGTAGATCCAGTTTTGTTTTCACAAGCCCTTAAAAGTGATAATTCTGTAAAATGGTTAGACGCCATGAAAGAAGAGTTAAAATCAATGGAATACAATGAAGTCTAGGATCTAGTAGTATTGCTTGAAGGTTGTAGAACAGTTGGGTCTAAATGGGTCTTTAAGACCAAGCGCGACTCTAATGGCAATATTGAACGGTACAAAGCCAGACTTGTTGCCAAAGGTTTTACTTAGAAAGACGGTGTTGATAACAACGAGACCTTTTCGCCAGTTTCCTCAAAGGACTCGTTTAGAATTATTATGGCAATGGTAGCTCATTATGATCTAGAGCTTCATCAAATGGATGTGAAAACTGCCTTTCTGAATGGGGATTTAGAAAAAGAAGTGTACATGGAACAACCTGATGGTTTTCCAATTGAAGGGAAGGAACACATGGTGTGTAAATTAAAGAAATCTATATACGGATTAAAACAAGCTTCCAAACAGTGGTACCTCAAGTTCAATGATACCATTACTACTTTCGGATTTAAGGAAAACACTATTGATCGGTGTATATATCTGAAGGTCAGTGGGAGCGCATTTGTAATTTTAGTCCTGTATGTTGATGACATTTTGTTTGCTACTAATAATCTTGGCATGATGTATGAAACCAAGAAGTTTTTCTCGAAGAACTTTGAGATGAAGGATATGGGCGAGGCATCCTATGTGATTGGAATTGAAATTATCCATGATAGATCACAAGGATTGTTGGGATTGTCTCAAAAAGCTTATATCAATAAAGTTCTGGAGAGATACAAAATGGATAAGTGCTCTGCGAGTCTAGTTCCAATTCAGAAAGGTATANAATATTAGCCTTATATTTACCATAGCCTCGATGTCTGGTAAATGACAGACCACTTTCTTAAAGAAGGAAAGCTAGGCTACATATTTGATGGCTTTTTTAATTTAAACATATTGCTTAAGAGGATACACCGACGGTTGAATTGAATGCTTTTCAAAAAATATCGTACGAAAAAAATTCTTGATCCCGCTACTGCTTCTTACTGCTCAAGATATAGAGTTAGAAGCTAGCTTTCACGTGAAAAGAATTTATGATAGTGGTGGTGGAGGTGGAGGTGGGCCAAAAGCATTCAAATACGTAAAATAAAGTCAACAAGAAAATTACAAACCCAAATAATATCCGTTCAATTCAACTTTTTTTTTAACTTTTTTAAAAAAACATTTCCCAAAAACATAAAATTGTGAACCAAACGAGCCGTAATTCCTAGTAACCCAATGGTTTGATGGGAAGTGGAGACTGGAGACTTGGATATATATGTATAGTAGTGGGTTTAATCAGTGATATCCTTTGAAAACAAATAAAAGCCGATTTTTTTTTTTTTTCTATAAGTAATATTAACTCCAAGTTATTTATTATTTTATAATGCGCACGCTCCAAATTATCACTATTAAATATTAACACATATAATTTCATTTCATTCTCACAAATCCATTTTGAAAACTTTTCATTCATTCTCTCCTTCAGCCCTTTTCCATTTCCTCTTTGTAAATTCTCTCTCTTGGTAAGTGCAGCAGCAGCCTCTCTGTCGCAGCAGCAGTATTATTTTCACTCCCCAAAACATCGCCACCTCAAACCCCTTGTACTATTTCTCACTAGTAGCCAGCAAATACCCAGCCAGCCTGTCTTTATTTTTGTTTTTTAAAAACATTTTTTATGCTGTGAGACTTGCATTTTCACCACCTCCAACTACTACTACTACTACCCATCACCAATTACATTACTATTTTCTTTCACTTTCATTCCTCCTTAAACGACGGCGTTCAACTTGCAGAAGACCGTCTACGTTAACTCTCATGGCTACCTCTACCACTACCACCACCAATCCCGAAATCCCATCACAACTCCTCCCACTTTCCAGCCCCACCGTCACCACCATAAAAAAGACATGATCATCGTCATCATGGGTGCCATCGGCACCGGAAAATCCCGCCTTTCCAACCACTGTAGGTCCCACCCGCCGTCTCTTCAGTTTCTTTATTGTCCCTATTTGCCGCTTCGCTAGCTGACTGTGTTCTCTTTTCTCTCCCTCACCGCTTCCTCATATACACCTCGGCGCATCTGATCCCACCCTGCTTTACCCTTCAAGCTCTCAACTTTCTCCGATGGGTACTCCCTGAAATACCTCTCGAACTCGGCTAGAAAGTGGTAGGGAATGTTTTGACATTCATGCAGAGAAATCTTGTTGGTGGTGATTTCAAGACCCTTGTAGACTTGCATTTTATCGGAGTTAATGATTTTAGAAGGAAAATTACTGGTGCCCTTCCTTAACCCGCTCCGACTCACTGAGTTAACGCAGCCTTTCAACTCTTCTGACTCATGAAAATACTCTTCTAACTCCTCGAACACCCCCGTCTCAAACATTTCGTTTACTCTCTTGTCCACTATCCAGATATTCATACGGAACAGGTAATGATGAGTCAACCCAGAGAAAACAACAGTTATATCTCATTTCTCAAGCTTGAACTCACTGAGTTGAAGGTGTCGAAAGCATCGAACCTTGGGTTGTATTCTTCGACAAGTAATGAATAACTGAAGGAGTTGGAGCCGTCGACGATAAAGGGGGTTCTTTTTGTTGGGGATTTAAAACAGAGTATTCAATTAAGAAGTTGCAACAAAGAGGATAATAAAAAGAAATGCAGAATATTGAAGCTTACTCATTAATTTACTGAAGTGAAAGTGCCTATATATATAGGCTTACAACTAGAAACAAATTAACAGAGATTTACTCAACAACTACAACTACTAACGGGATTCTAGCCACAATATTAGACCCCTTATTTGACTAACAAAACTAGAAAAATATGGACCACTACTGACAAACCAAAGACCAAGTCAAGCTTTGAGTCATTCTTTAACACTCTCCCGTGATTCAAAGCTGCAAACACCAAGTTGAAATCTGAAGTAAACAAACTTCTCTCTTGGCAGAGGCTTGGTAATTATATCTGCCAATTGGTCATTTGTATTACAATACTTCAAAGTTATCTCCTCCTTGGCAACCAAATCTCGGATGAAATGGAAACTAATATCAATATGCTTTGATCTGCCATGAAAAACTGTTATTGTCACAGAATATTGTCGTTGCTCTTTCTTGCTTTTGATGAAGTTCTGCTAATATTCTCCTTAACCAAACAGCTTGACAAGCTGCTGAGGTTGCTACTGTTATGCAATGGAAACATAAACTCTAACGCTAGCTATTGAATATAATAATAACAAGTAGTAACGCATAAATAAATAACCAAAATTAAATGTAAAAAGAAAGAATACCAGGAATTAACGAGGTTCGGTATTGAAACCTACGTCCTCGGGTGCTGCAAAAGAAAACTCCACTATCTCCAAACAATATTACAAACTTTTGGATAATACAACAAATACCCAAAACAAAGGGGAGATACAACAAAACTTGTAAACTAAAGGGTCCTTAAAGAAAGAACCCTAAACAAAAGAAGTATAATGGAATTACATCTTGGGATACAAATAACAATGATTTAGGTCCTTATATATAGGCCCCAAAAGTTTCCCACTTTTCATTCCCAAGCAATGTGGGACAAACTAACATTTTGGCCTATTACATATAAGTCCCTAAACCTTTTTCCATTATCACTTCTACCCCCATGTGATTTGCTAAATGAGCCACTTTTCCAACAGCTACAACGTATTCTGCTTCTGAAGAAGACAATGCTGCTGTGGCTTGCTTCTTTGAGCTCCAAGTGATTACTCCTGATCCAAGACTAAAAACATGTGCTAAAATACTTCGCCTATCGTCTCAACTAATCCTAACACTTAATAATTAGTTTGTTAAGCCAGTTATTAGTTTGTTAATTAGTTAGGAATTAGTTTGATAATTAGTTAAGAATTTGTTTTAGTTGGTTGTAGTTTGTTACACGATAAAGTGTTGAAGCTGCTGTATATAAGTTGTAACCTTTGTATCTTTCAAGTTAATTCAATAAAACGAATTCATTTTTACGTTACAAATTCATTTCTTCACATGGTATCAGAGCTGTGTTCTCTCCTTTTTTCTTGAACTCCAAACTGTTATCTCCGCTGCATCAATGGCTGCCTCTGCATCAACAGTGGTTCCTTCTCAAGATGCAACTAGTCCATATTATCTTCATCCCAATGAAAATCCTGCTGCAGTTTTAGTGTCTCCAGTTCTTCATGGGACCAACTACCATGCTTGGGCAAGATCGATGAAGATGGCTTTACTCTCAAAGAATAAATTGAAGTTTGTAGATGGCACCATTAAAATTCCTTCAAGTAATGATTCTTTATACTCTGCTTGGGAAAGATGTAACACCATGATATTGTCCTGGTTAACTCTTTCTCTTTCTCCTTCAATAACAAGCTCTATTTTGTGGATTGATAAAGTATATGATGTATGGGATGACTTGCAGGAAAGATTTTCTCAAGGGGATGTTTTCAAAATCTCTGAATTACAAGAGGAAATATATGCCTTTAAGCAAGAAAACAAGAATGTAACAGAATATTTCACTGAATTAAAAATTCTTTGGGATGAACTGTTAAATTTCAGGCCATTACCTTCATGTACTTGTGCTGTCCCATGTTCTTGTGAAGCTTTGAGCAAGATCAAAATTTACCAAAACAATGATTATGTAACTCAGTTCCTCAAGGGACTGGTTGATCAATTTGCAACAGTCAGATCTCAAATCATGCTTATGGATCCACTGCCATCCATCAACAAAGTTTTTTCTTTGGTAGTTCAACAAGAAAGACAGATGAATCTAGGGGCATCAAAGGTATTTGTCCATAAGACCAACAATCAACAAAATTTCAAGTCACAACAACCTAAAAGGTCCTCTGGTCCTACAAACAGTCATGGTAATAATGATAACAGATTTTGCACTTTTTGTGGCAAGCCACGCCATACAATTGAGACTTATTATAAGAAACATGGATATCCTCCAGGATACAAGCCTCGAAATGTTCATTCTACTGCTCACAATGTGGTAACTGGTGATGATGCCGAAGGTATTGAAGTTTCTGCTTTACAAACTGACATGTCAAAAGGTAATCTTGAGCATTCAGGTGTTACTCTAACTCAAGAACAATATCATCAGTTAGTTGCCTTACTCCAATCTACCAATCTAGAAAAATCTTCTCACACTACAAATCAAGTATCATCTCATCCCAACCATCATCTTTCTACTAATTTTTTTGCTTCACAAGGTAATCACTTCCTACTATCTTGTTCCTCTAATACTAGCCTTTGGATAGTGGACACTGGTGCCACTGACCACATTACCCATTCACTGTCATCTTTTATCTCTTATAAACGTATTAAACCCATCACCATAACTTTACCGAATGGTGCTAAAATCACCACAAATACCTCAGGCACAGTTTTCTTTTCTAACAGATTAATCCTTACCGATGTCTTGTATGTGCCTGAATTTTCTTTTAACTTGATATCTGTTACTAAGCTTACATCTTCCACTCCTTGTTGCCTGATCTTTCAAAACTCTTGTTGTCTAATTCAGGAAGTGAACTCGTGGAAGACGATTGGTTCAGCTAAGGTGGTTGACGGCCTATATGTAATGCATAAACCTGCAACTTTGTTTACCCCTTTTTCTCTTGTTTCTTTGACATCTACAGATAAGGTTCCTGACCTCTGGCACTACCGATTTGGTCACTTATCTGATTCCAGGATCAAGCTTTTATCTTCTCTTATTCCAAGTCTTAAATTGAATGATAATTCAGCTTGTAGTATATGTCATTTTGCAAAACATAGGCGTTTACCCTTTCCTGTAAGTCATTCAAAAACAAATAAAAGCTTTGATCTTATTCATGCTGATATATGGGGACCCTTTTCCACTTATTCTATTCATGGACATCGTTACTTTGTCACCATTGTTGATAATTGCACACGTTACATTTGGGTGTATTTGTTGCAAAATAAATCTGAAGTTAAGCATTTAATTCCTTCCTTTTTTAATCTGATTAAAACTCAATTTGGTGTTAAAATAAAATGCATTTGCACTGATAATGGCGGTGAATTTACTTTGCCCCAATTCTATGCATCTAAAGGAATCATTCACCAAACTTCATGCATCGAAACTCCTCAGCAGAATGGTTTGGGTGCACGCAAACACCAACACATATTAAACGTTGTTCGTTCACTACTTTTTCAGTCCTCTTTGCCAAAACTCTATTGGAGTTATGCCATCCTTCATGCTGTGTATCTAATGAACCGAGTTTCTTCTCCTCTTCTGCACAATTAGTCTCCCTTGCACCTGCTCTACAACACCATTCCAGATTATGAAACCTTACGTGTATTTGGTTGTTTGTGTTTTGCTTCAACCTTGCTTGCTAATCGCACAAAGTTTGATCCAAGGGCTCGCAAATGTGTCTTTCTTGGTTGCAAAAGTAATACTAAAGGTTTTATCCTTTTAGATATTCATTCTAAGGAAATGTTTGTTTCTCGAAATGTGTCTTTTCATGAACACATTTTTCCTTTTGCCCATACAACACAATCTGCTCCTTTACTACAAGCTAATACCTTGCCATCTGATCTTACACCTCCTCAGCCTTCCTTTAATGTTGTTTCTTCTTCAACACATACTGATGTCTCTTCCTCACAACCTTTGCGTCACTCTGAACGTCATAGAAAACCACTATCTTACTTGCAGGATTATCATTGCAACATGGTTGCTGCATCTGCTAACATTGTCTCTCCACGAGGTAACTCTCCTTATCCCTTATCTTATGGTTTCTCTTATTCTAACCTTTCTCCTTCACACCTGCATTTTATTCTTGCACTATCTGCTGTCTCTGAACCAAAATCATATAGTCAAGCCATCAAACACAAGTGTTAGCAAGATGCCATGCAGGCTAAAATTCAAGCTCTTGAGTAGAATAACACCTGGGTACTCACTGATCTACCCTCTGATAAGTCTCCAATAGGCTGAAAATGGGTTTATCGCATCAAACATAAAGCTGATGGTACAATTGAGCACTATAAGGTACATTTGGTAGCCAAAGGCTACACACAAATTGAAGGAATGGACTGTTTCGATACATTTTCGCCTGTTGCCAAGATGACTAATGTTCGTTTACTTCTTGCATTAGCGGCTTCCCTAAACTGGCATTTTAACCAGCTTGACGTAAATAACGCCTTCCTTCATGGTGATCTTCATGAAGATGTTTATATGGTTTTACCTCCAAGCTTTAACTCAGCTTATCCCACTCAAGCCTGCAAGCTACAAAAATCCCTTTATAGTTTAAAACAGGCCAACCGTCAATGGTTTGCAAAGCTTACTTCTGCTTTGGTTAAAATGGGTTACTCTCCATCACCTTCTGATCACTCCTTATTTGTCAAGAATTGTTCTAGTACCATTACTGTCTTACTTGTTTACGTTGATGATGTTATTTTGGCTGGAAATGATTTGCATGAGATTGATGCTGTTAAGAATTATTTAGATGCCACATTCAAAATCAAAGATCTTGGCGATCTTAAGTTTTTTCTTGGCTTAGAGGTGGCTCGCACAACTAAAGGACTTGTGTTATCTCAGCGTAAATATGCCCTTGATATCTTGTCTGATATTGGTTTTCTGGAATCCAAACCTACTAAGACATCCCTTGACACTTCTTCAAAGCTAACAAAAGATATTGGTGTTCCTTTGGAAGACAGTTCCATGTATTGGAGGTTAGTTGGTTGTTTGTTGTATCTCACCTCTACACGTCTTGACTTATCTTTTGCTGTACAACAGCTTAGTCAATATATGGACAAGCCTACTTCTTTGCATTTACAAGCTGCGCATCATGTCTTGCGTTACCTCAAGAACTGCCCTGCTCTTGGTTTTTTTTCTCTGCCTCTTCTTCATTAACACTGAAAGCTTTCAGTGATCTCGATTGGGCTGGCTGTCTAGATACCAGGAGGTCAGTCACTGGTTTCTGCACCTTTCTTGGTTCATCTTTGATTAGTTGGCATGCTAAAAAGCAGCCCACAGTGTCCCGCTCTTCATCAGAAGTAGAATATCATGCTTTAGCTTCTGTCACTTGTGAGCTCCAGTGGCTTGCTTATTTGCTCCGAGATCTTCATGTATCACATCCTCATCCTGCATTGATTTTTTGCGACAATAAATCTGCACTTCATATTGCTGCAAATCCAACCTTCCATGAACGTACCAAACACAGAGATAGACTGTCATATTGTGCGTGAGAAGGTTAAAGCAGGTCTGATACATCTCATGCCTTGTTCTTCTTCAGATCAATTAGCTGATCTCTTCACCAAGTCTCTCGCTCGTGCTCCGTTTCAAGCATTACTTCTCAAGCTGGGAATGTTGTCTATCCATTCTCCAGCTTGCGGGGGGATTTCAACTAATCCTAACACTTAATAATTAGTTTGTTAAGCCAGTTATTAGTTTGTTAATTAGTTAGGAATTAGTTTGATAATTAGTTAAGAATTTGTTTCAGTTGGTTGTAGTTTGTTACATGATAAAGTGTTAAAGCTCCTATATATAAGCTGTAACCTTTGTATCTTTCAAGTTAATTCAACAAAACGAATTCATTTTTATGTTACAAATTCATTTCTTCACATATCGTCTAACGAACTTGCCCAATCGCTGTCAATGAACCCACATAATCTGAAATTGGAAACTTTTGAATACAAATTCCATAATCCGTAGTTCCTGCAATGTAACGCAACACCCGCTTTGCTGCTCCAAAATGTTGCTTTGAAGGATGTTGCATAAACTTGGAAATCATACCAACACAAAATGCAATATCAGGCCGAGTGTGGGTTAGATAAATCAAGCCTCAGACTAAACTTCTGAAACTTTTAGCATCAGCCATTTACACTCCATCTTCAAGCTGCAATTTCTCATTAATGTTCATTGGTGCAGCTATAGATTTGCAATTGAGCATGCCAAATTTATTGAGAAGATCCTTGGCATATTTTCTTTGTCAAATAAAAATTCCATCTTCTACTTGTTGTACTTCAAGGCCAAGAAAATAATGTAGTAAACCCATATCTGACATTTCAAACTCATTCATCATGTACGATTTAAACTCAGCCACAAGGGAGTCAGAAGAGCATGTGTAAATGATATCATCAACGCGAAGACACACTATGATAAAATCATTTTTACCTTCCTTTTTCAAGTAAAGAATTGGCTCATTCTCACTCCTTATGAACCCATTTTGCTGAAAATATCTATCAATTTTACTGTACCATGCCCGTGGAGCCTGCTTCAGTCCATACAACGCCTTTTGTAGCTTGTATACCTTTGCTTCTTTGCCTTCTGCTATGAAACCTTCAGGTTGAGTTACATAAACTTCTTGTAAATTTTCATTCAAAAACGCAGATTTGACGTCAAACTGATAAACAAGCCAATGTAATTGTGTAGCCAAGGCTAAGACAATTCTTACAGTTTCAAAACGAGCTACTGGAGAAAAAGTCTCTTCGAAATCAATACCATATTGCTGTGCATATCCCTTCGCCACAAGCCTAGCTTTGTGCTTTTGTATACTTCCATCTGCATGATATTTTGTTCTGAATACTCATTTCAAGCCAATTGCATTTTTGCCTTCAGGTAATTGCACCATCTCCCATGTTTCATTCTTTTGGATTGCTATCAGCTCTTCCTTCATTGCTCGTTGCCATTCTTCCTTTGTTGCTGCTTCTTCATAAGTTATTGGATCTGAAATAACAAGAGCAAATTGACAAGATTCATATATGTCATTCACAGATCTAAACTTTATTGGTGGTGTCTCATTCGAAAACTCTTCAGACGTGAATGTAGAGTTTTGGCTCAAGGTTTTGGATGATGAACTTGGTGATGCTGAGGATGATAAGCTTGGTGACGTTGACGGAGATGGCTCTTGACTTTCATTCGGAGAGGTCCCATTGTCTATTGGAATATGTTTTTGCATGTTCTCATCACTTCCATGCCAATCCCAACTTGCATCTTCATCAAATACTATGTTCCTGCTTATTATTATCTTGCCACTAAGATGGTTATATAATCGGTATGCTTTGGATTGTGTACAATAACCAACAAAAATGCATTTTTTCAAATTTTTCATCAAGTTTATGACGAATTTTAGAATTTACCAAAGCATAGGCAATACAACCAAAGACTCTTAGATGACTTATGGATGGTTTTTTTACCAAGCCAAACTTCATATGGAGTTTGATTCAAGACAACTCTTATGGGTAAGAGATTCAATAGATAGACTGTCGTTGCCACAGCTTCAGCCCAAAATTGATTTGAAAGTCCCTTTGCTTGTAACATACTTCTTGCCATCTCCACAACTGTACGATTCTTCCGCTCGACAACACCGTTTTGCTCTAGAGTGTAAGGAGCTGTCAACTCTCTGTGAATACCATTTCTTTTACAAAAATGGTTAAATTCCTTGGACAAGAACTCACCACCTCTATCTGTGCGGAGAACTTTAATGTAAAGTCCACTTTATTTCTCAACCATGGCTTTGAATTGCCTGAAATTCTCAAATGTTTCAGACTTGTTTTCCAAAAAATAAACCCAACTCATATGGCTATAATGATCAGTAAATAGTATAAAATAACGACTCCCACCAAAAGATTTAGTGTCCATATGCCCACATAAATCTGCATGTATCAATTCGAGACAACTTGAAGCCCTCAAAGCCTTTCCAACTGGAAACGACTTTCTAGTTTGCTTTCCATAGATGCATCCTTCACATAATTCAATAATGTCAATTTTTGGCAGTCTAAGAACCATACCTTTTCCACTCAGCAATATCAGGCCCTTGATGTTTAGATGCCCATATCGCAGATGCCATAGCTTCGAGTCATCTTTTCCACCAGCAGCAAGAACAAAATTTCCCATGTTTGAGACTTCTAGTGGGAACATTTTGTTTTGAGTCATGTTAACATTGATCAGTGTTGGCCCTAAATGCTTATCTTTAATAACACATGCACCACAGAATATTCACCAGCCATTAGTTGCCCAACACTTAATAAATTGTATCCCAAATCAGGTACAAACTGAACATTGTGCAAGAGTTTTACTTTACCATGGCTAGTTTTGATTGCCACTGTACCTTTCCCTCAAACCTGAATTTCTTTACCATTTCCAAGCTTGACTTGCATCTTACGTGTCTCATCAAGCTCTTTGAACATAGATTTCATGCCTGTCATGTGATTTGAACAGCCGCTGTCTACAAACTACACATCACTTGACTCATAGTTAGTATCAAAATGGGCTATAAAAAGCTTACTTTCTTCACCATTCTTTGTTGCATAATTCACTTGTTGATCTTTGTACCAACAATCCGCTTTCTAATGACCAAACTTCTTGCAATGATGGCATTGAATACCACTCTTGTAGCTTCTTTGCTCATTGGACGACCTTTATTGCTGGTCAAATTGACTTCTACCTCTTACTCTGCCACGGCCACAGCCACGACCATAGAATCCTCCACTTCCATAGCCCCTACTGGTTGAACTTTCAATTTCTCCGGTTTTGATGGTTGCCTCTTTCACTTGAAATGCCTTTTCTTCATTCTTTTCAAGTGATCTATTGATTCTTGACTCATGAGCTTGCAAAGATCTCATTAGTTCATCAAATGAAAAAACTGACAAATCCTTTGACTCTTCTATTGCGGCAGCTACATGATCAAATTTTGGAGTCAAGCTTCTTAATACCTTTGCAACAACTATTTGATCAAAAATCGTCTCTCCGTAGGATCGCATTTGACTAAATACTGCCATTGCTCGAGACAAAAAATCTTACACTGATTATATATTTGGCATATACAGAGTTTCAAAGTTATGGTGGAAAGATTGTAGTCGCACCAGCCTTACTTTTGAATCACCGTGGAACTCCTTCTACAGACTTGACCAAGCTTGCTTCGATGTAGTCGCTGTTGCAATTCTTGAGAAAACACTATCATGGACAGCTTGCTGGATGATTGCTAATGCCTTGGAATCCTTCTTTTTGTTGTCCTTCAATCTGATTTGTTATCAGAATCATCATACCCATTTTCTACAAAGTGCCAAAGATCTTGAGAGGTGAGTAGAGTCTTCATTCTGATACTCCAATATTCATAGCCTTTTCCCGTAAAGACGGGAATGAGTGGTTGTGTGTGTTGGAGTTGTCGACTACTTCAGCATTAATGGGTAACGAAGACGCACTCGGGGGTCCTGCTGCCCGATCAGCGGACGGGGGTCGCAAGGGCAGTGCCCCCGAGCCCGTAGGCGGTTTTGGGCTTTTCCATGTATAACCACTGTAGGATTTCTTTTAAGTTATTAATTCTTTTTTGGGTTAGGCTTAAGAATAAGAATCCTTGTAAAACTAAGTTTAATCTCTTAAACCTAGTATATAAACATACTTTTATCTTGTTATGAGTGTGAGAGCAATTCATTCATTGTAAACGAGAGAGGTGAGACATATTACAATAATATTGACTCAGTTAGATGTAGCCCATATTGGATGAACCAGAGTAAATCGCACGTATTATTTTCTTTATTTACTGTTTGTTTTGTTTTACTATTATATTTTGTTCCTGTTATATTTCGTTCAGTGTGGAACTCATTGCATTTCCGTTGCCAGCCATAATCTCTTAGGTGTTTCACTCAACTCACGTGTTTAGCTCTCTCTACTCTCAATGCTCACTGCTCTGATACCAAAAATGATGGGGATTTAAAACAGAGTATTCAATTAAGAAGTTGCAACAAAGAGGATAATAAAAAGAAATGCAGAATATTGAAGCTTACTCATTAATTTACTGAAGTGAAAGTGCCTATATATGGGCTTAAAACTAGAAACAAATTAACAGAAATTTACTCAACAACTACAGCTACTAACGGGATTCTGGCCACAATATCAGACCCCTTATTTGACTAACAGGACTAGAAAAATATGGACCACTACTAACAAACCAAAGACCAAGTCAAGCTTTGAATCATTCTTCAACACTTTTCTTCTACGGGAGATAATATCGGAGATGGTTAAGTAAGCGAGGTGGCGGAACTCGAGGGAAGTCAACTCGATGTCCTGCGAGTGGAACTCGCTGAGAAAGTGGTGGGGAATGTTTTGACGTTCATGCAGTCTCGCCACCAGGTATTTCCCTTCTGAAATCATCAACTCCAATAAAATGCAAGTCTACAAGGGTCTTGATATCACGACCAACAAGAATTCTCTGCTTGAACATCAAAACATTCTCCACCACTTTCTAGTCAAGTTTCGAGAGATGTTTCAGGGCGTACACGGCGGAGAAAGTTGAGATCTTGAAGGAAAAGGAGGGTGGGATTGGGTGTGGATGAGGAAGCGGTGAGGGAGATAAAAGAGAACACACGTCAGCTATCAAAGGGCAAATAAAGAAACTATGGGACGACAAGTGGGACCTATGGCGGTTGGATGCAACGGCGGCGTTTAGGGCCTTGATGATGTGTAAAAAAAGGATGAATATATCAGCAGCTTAATGGATTTGAATGGTGGATTCAGTAACAAAGATTTCAAATCTGCCACTACAGGTTTCTATTCGAAGGCATACAGAGTCTAGAATTTTCTTATTCATATGCTCTTATGAAATTAATGATGACCATACTTTATTTTGTAAAATAACCACTGAACCGTTAATTGAACTGGTTTTTCGGGAGAGAAAGCACCACCCTCCCTAAATTAAGAAATGTCTGATAATTAATGAGCGATTAACAGCATGTATGCATGCTCATGTTGCTGATAATTAATGAGCGATTAACAAAAAATCAAACCAGAGGGTAAACAAACAAAAGTCTTTTCCGTTTTATTTCTTTCTTATATTGGTCAGAATCTTGGAGACAGTCCACTCATGGAGGAGATAGCCAAGAATTCAACAAAAATAAGAAACATTAAAGTGCTTACTTTGTGGCCCCGTTACTTTGATACCTTTTATTATTTGATTTTATAAAAATAAGAAAATTTCCAATGTAATCAGATTAAAAACCAAAATTGAAGAAAATTTTCAATAATAAGAAAAAAAACAAAAACAAAAACAAATGTAAAATAAAAGTAACACTAACATGTTTCCTCAATATATTAGGTTAATTAACGATGATGATAGATACCAGCACGAGTGCATTTACTAAATAAGTAAAGGGAGAAAACTTATAAATTGAAGAATGAAAGGAGAAATGTTATAAACTGAAGACATTAGGATATAAGTACATGCTGTTGCCGCGGTTGTTTTCACAAGTGGAGTAAAAGACACGTTCCCACCCAAAATCGTTATATATATATATATATATATATATATATATAATATATATATATACTATATATATAGAGAGAGAGAGAGAGAGAGAGAGAGATTTATGTGGTTCAACATAACCTGTTTACCTCTACGGATAAGAAAATCTACTATAGTTTTATGAACACAATATACAATTGTACACAATACCATAAACCCAATACATAAAACAGAGCGAAAAAAATCATAGTTTCTAACCATGCTCAACCGATACTAGAGTGAAAATGATCCCAGTTTTTAGGACACTCTCCCTATGATGTTATTTTTGGCATTTAATAACCTTTACATCAAATATAATACTAGAGTGGAAACCATCCTAATTTCCAAGACACTCTCCCTATGGTGTTTAATAACCTTTTACATCAAATATCATGTGCTCTCACATTCTAATATTCTCTCATAATCTTGAATGAGTTATCATCCCTATATTTATAAGTAGTATATGAGATATTCTTTTTTTAATAGGATTCATATTTCAATTCTAATTAGAACTCCTAAATTCTATTCCTATTTACAATTGTCTTCTTTATCAAATAGTTTTCTTAAAGACATACAATTTTTTATTTTACAAGAAACAAATAGGAAAACGAGCCACAATATCCTAATATATAAATGTCCAAGATATATGACTTCTCTGTACATCTAATACCATATTATCTAGCCTCTCCACAAAGTTTCTTATCTTCTCACAAACCTTCTTGCAGACCCTATATATACACGTGTGTGATACTATAAATTGCCTCGATGGATATAAGAATTCAGGAATTTTATGATATGGGCTGGACCTTGACCAGAGTTGAAATTTTGAGCCTTGCATTGTAGTTTGTGTTCTGGGCTCCAACTGTTTGGCCCGGATGGATAATTGGATTCTCAATTTCACCCTATAATAAGGACCTATAGTGTAGGAGATCCATAAAATTATAAAATAATACTAATAATAATTTTAAAATTACGGGTTATTATACAATACTTGATAAGGGGGAATAATTATTCTTCTTTTAATATTTATTCATCATCAAATGGTAGATTTATAGCAAATATTTATATCATATGATACCATTTAAGATTTAATTAATATATATACGGAAACATCCATGAAAATATTTTTTACTTCATTTATCTTTCTATTTCACTATATATTCTATATGCACTCACAAAATTTTTTAAAAAAAAAATTGTATTATGTATTAGGCAAAACTTTGGTGTTGTTATGCGATTCAATTTTAAGTAATAAAATAAAAATAAGTTTCTTGCTTTAAATATTTAGTTTATTTGTTTATTGAAAATATAGGAAAGAGTTTAAGATATTCAATCCAAGCATGACCAAATCAATCTACATGATTAAGAGATTAATAGATCACCATGGTCATAGTAATCAAATTCCAAGCTTCATTGTGAGAAAAATAAAAACACTAATTAAATTATGATATTTATTTGTTCATTACATAAATAATTTATGTGGTACTAGCAAATGGGCTGCATATATAATTTAATTGGTAAATATAATCATGTGTTAACCCAAAACATTAATAGTTACACGCAACCAATTATGATCCGATTAACCTAATTCGACACTCATTTCTTTTTGTTAGGAAATTATAACCCTATTACAATTGTTTTTTTAGATAGAATGATTCGTTAATTTCATAATTGAAACTTTGAAATTGATAGATAACTTAACAATATTTTTTTATATATTATTTTAACATAGTTAGATCGTGAAAATATTAAAACTTAATTACCTAAGAAGGTCTAAAAATCATTATACTGATATCGTTTTCCTTATTTAAGGGTTTACAAAGACTGTGTTTGAATATTAATGCGAAGGTAGAAAACATGCGTTTTATTATGATTCATTCCCTCCTTTCTTGACTTTGTATTAATAGATGCATGTCTTGACTTTCTACGAAGTCCAAAGATTCTTTTACAATATTCATAGCCTTTTCCCGTAAAGACGGAAATGAACACATCATTGTCACTTCTATTTACCCATGTGTTCAAACTTCAATGCGTACACAAGAAGTAAAGAAAAACAGAAACGACTTAAGTTCGTACAGCAACTAGGTCTACTTCACTTCAGGAAGCCGCAAATTTTTATAATTTTTTTTTTTTGGATTTTTTTTTGTAATAGTTGACTTTATTTTTTAAATTTATTAACTTTAAAATTAGTATAAACCAAACTAATGGTGAAAAATATATTTAAAAAAGTTTTGGTGGCAATATATATATATGGAACATAACCTCAAGGTTCCAAATAATAAGTGATCTAAAAATAAATTAAAAATATTAAAATACAATGTAAAAAAAATGAAGAAGAAAAGAGAAGAAAAGTTCCACCCTACTATTTCTACCAAAACTTTATTAATTAGTCTATTTATGCAAACCGAAGTTCTATTTTCTGTACTTCGTAGTCTTTGTTAGTTAAGCTTGCCCAAACCCCCAAGGGACGCAGGCTATCTGAAGTTTCTGAATTCGAATGCATCCTAATTGTGACTTGGGTTGTGTAAAAGCCAGCTTGCTCAACAAATTGGCTATTCCTTCAAGTGTTATAGCTTCTCCAGGTGATAGATTGATCTGTTAACTTATAAATTTCATCCCATATTTATTAACATAAACTTGACTTGTAGCGATCGATCATGGAATGAGTTTAGAAGAAGTTGATGAGAAAATGTCCAAATTAACTGGAGTTAAGTTTTTGAGCCTGCCATTTGAAAGGAGCTTAAGAGTTATTCAGCTCAAACCCTTTCTCCTTCAGGTTTTTCTTTGTCTTCACTTGGCAATCAATTAAACTTGAAGTCACCAAACTGTGGGAGAACTCATTTACATACCATTATCTCTTAAGGTTTTCTTGGCTTAACTATGCTTTTAAATTGAAAATGCATTCTTGGATTTCTGCTTGTGTAATTCAGCTTTCTCTCGTTGTGCAGTGCAAAATCAAAGCATTTGAGGGCAAGCGGTTCACCATTCTGTGAATTCGAAGCTTATACGGTTCGTATCATTATATTTTATCCATTATATTCTGTTTCTTGGTCTCTTCACATCTTATTTTTGATATCCATCATGACTTGACTATTTTCTCATAAAATTAATGATGCTTATATTGTTCAAATGCAATTAGAGATACTGCTTAATTACCTCAATATGGTGTTCTGTGGATTGGATTATAGTAGCATACCTTATGAAACGTGTGGCTGCTCTGTTTTTCCATGTCATGAGTTCGTGCTCTGTTTTTTATTTGTCATGATCCTTTTACTTGTTCATGCGAGATGCAAGAGGCTTGCTGAATAGCTTGATCGGATTATTTCTATAACTGTTGGTTTAAAATTGTGCTTGCTGCCCATGTACACAGGTTGATAGCCTGATGGTAGTGGATTTCAATGGTGGATTCAGTAACAAAGGTTTCAAGTCTGCCCCTATAGGTTTCTATCCGAAGGTATTAGAGTCTAGAATTGCTTATGCATTGCTCTTATGAAATTATGATGACCAACAGTAACTGATACGGATTCTGTTTATTATTTATTTTCAGGACGCCATACTGTCTTCCAAAAGACTACCATATGAAGTATAGCAAGGGTGGACGAGCTGAGAACATACGCCCAAGTCATATACGACTACGAAGAAGACGCAACAGGGACGAAGAGGAAGACGGTGAGGACAACCGGCAGCCGTCAGACTCTAATTTCTTTCACTATACTGCGATTAGTATGTTACTGTGGTGCTTTTGATAGTGTTGTCCTTGATTGTCTGGCTTATGAGTTAGATTCTCTACGTACTTGGGTCAAACAAACAATCATACCATGCAGCCTTTAAATATGGGCTTATGATTGCCTAGGTTTTCACTCTTAATCTTGTTTGTAGTTTCTTCTGGAACAAACACTTGTTTGTACTTGTTTTAAGATAACTTCTTGTTTGCACTTTTTAAATGGTCGGCTTTCTTTTCTTTCACTTACATGCTATAATAAGATGCAAAGCTTAGAAATGTCATGAAAAGGGTGATGAATGATCCAGATGTGAAAATTGAAGAATTGTAATTTTTCAAGTAAAACTTAGGTTACATGATACGTAAATAACGTGATTTTCATCAGTTTTAAAGTTGTGGTCCACGTTCTTTGTTCAGTTTTCAAACGCTTCAGTTTTCAAATTTTGGGATTTATGGCAGCCATTAAGCAGCCATTAAAAGCTTGATGGAAGCTTGGTTATGAATATATTATTTGGTCCCTAACTCAAGAACACGAATATACAAAAATACACCATCAATAGAGTGTCTTAGAGCTTAGAAGATCCAATATACTGCTCGTGAGTTTGCTTCAATGCTGGAGGTAATTCTTGATTCCTGGTTTATAGTTTAAGAATATTATATTCTTTGTATTTCTGTTTAGATTACAGATGAAATGTCTTCAGTTGGTATCAAAGCCATATATACCTCTGCCTTGATTTTTTGCAAATGTTTTTTTTTTTTGAAGCTCTCTGTTCATGGCCGTTTGAAATTTTTTTTAAAAATCAAAGTTTGCCTTTTAGTTGTTTTCTAACGAAATAAATGATATAAATCATTAGGAAATTGAATTTCTATCATTTCTGGGTTTTAACAATATTTTGGAGTTTAAATAGTGGATTTCTACCCGGTTTGGCTATTGGGTTTTTTTCGGGTCGGTATCTAATAACAGATCCGCTCAAAGGTTGAAGACGACTAGAGTGACATGTCATTTTCCTTCAGTTTTGAAACCGACATGTCGTTTTCTTGTCAATAAAAAAAAAAATTTGCTTAGATTTGGCACTCTGGGACTTGAACCTGTGATCTCATGTTAGAGATGTGCTACTGGCCAAACAGGCCACTTTACGTTTTTGTCATGTAATTGGTAAAATAAAATTCACTATTTCTAATTCTGCTCATTTTAATTATGCCTATTATATAATTTGGTTTAATTATATGCATTTTTGGATAAGTTAAATTGTACAGATCCTAAAGTTTATGCTCTATTTATCTTTTATAATTGATTATATCATTCTACTTGCAATTTTTGAATGAGTATATTGGATAAAGACCACATATTATGTTATGCATAATTATAGTTTTCATTATGCAATTTTATGCTTATGAGAATATTTGTGCATAATAAAACATATTAGTATTTGATTATGTAATTCGTATATTAAGCTAGTCTTTATGGGATTTATGTCTAGTGATCCATATATTTTAATAATTAGAGAATAGCCACAACATCTTTAATTAAATAAATTATATATTATGATAATTAGGATCACATAAAATATTAAGACATTAATTGTAATTAATTATACTTATATAATAAATTTTTTCCCACAGGAATTTTTATTATATTTTATTATTAATTAGGATAAAATATCAAGTTATCAAATTACCCACAGGAATTATGAATTTAGTAAATAATTTGATAGTTTTATCATAAGTTTACATAAAGAATAAATGAATCTGCATGAATTAGAAATTTAGCCCACAGGCAATTTTTATGTCATTAGATTTAATTTTTTTAAGCATGATTTACATTGGTAAAGTATGATATTTTGTTTAGGCCTCAGTTTTAACATAAGCGGTACTATAATTTTATGCAGTCGTACAACCTGCAAATTTCTCTGATATTCGTTTTGATATCCTGAACTTAAGGGAGATAACTATAAGGTCTGGAAGGAGAAGTTCTTCTTAATTTGGGTGGATGGACATAGACTATGCTATTAGGAAAGACGAACCACCACACTCACTGATACTAGTACTGCAGCAGATATCACACTTTATGAATGATGGGAGCGATCTAATCGTCTCAGCGTGATGTTCATTAAGACTAGAATCTCTGCTAGTATCCGTGGTTCTGTTATTCAGCATGAAAAGGTCAAAGACTTGCTAAAGCCATTGATGATCAATTTGTCACTTCAGACAAGCACTAGCAGCACCCTGATCATGAAGCTCTCATCCCTAAGGCTCACCGATGTGAGAGTGTGCGCGAGCACATCATGCAAATGAGGGATATTGTGGCTCAATTGAAGAATCTCGAGTTGAAATGTCAGATTCCTTCCTGGTGCACTACATCTTGAACACCCTTCCGCATCAATATGGACCCTTCAAAATCTCATACAACACACATAAGGATAATGGTCAATTATGAACTATGACCATGTGTGTTCAGAGGAAGGGAGATTGGTGATGGAAAATGGAGAAAGTACAATGCTTGCCACGCATGGAAAGGGAATATCAAGCCAATAAGAAAGGGAAAGGTAAAATGCCTCCTCCCCAAAGTGGTATCAGAAAGATCCAATTGTTTCTTCTGTAAAAAGAAGGGACACATGAGAAGGAATGCGCCAAATTTCAGAAATGGCTTGCGACAAAGGTAATCCAACCTCATTTGTTTGTTATGAATCTAATAGGGTTAATGTCAATATTAACACATGGTGATTGATTCTGGATCAACAATCCACATTTCAATTCCTTGCAGGGTTTGCAAAACCTAAGGAAGCTAGTGGGAAGTGACAAAACATTTATCAGAAACAATGGGCTCGCATGTGGAAGCTGTAGGAACTTGCTATTTAATTTTAAGTGTGGCTTTGTTTTAATGTTAGAAAAGACCTTTTATGTTCCAAGTTTTTCTAGAAACTTGATTTCAGTTTCAGGCTTGTACCCTTTGGATATTCCTTTAATTTTTCAGATTCACTTTCACTTATTTTATAAATCTAATTGTGTTGGGAATGGTACTTTGTCTGATGTCTTTACTGCATTAATTTACAAACACACTTATATTCATGCATGTTCACATTGGCACTAAAAGATGTGTTATTAATGAGGACTCCTAAATTATGGCACCGGAGATTAGGACATATCTCCATAATAGAATTAAAAGATTAGTAATGAAGGAGTACTTAATACTCTGGATTTTCCTGATTTGAGACTTGTGTGGACTGCATAAAGGGAAAGCAGACCAACAAGTCAAAAAAAGGGTGCCAAGAAGTTCGGAAATATAGAGATCATACATACTGATATATGTAGTCCAGACATGGACCACATGGTCAGAATACTTCATCTCTTTTATAGATATTGCTCACGTATATGTATCTCACATGCTTCATACAAGTCGAAGCATTAGATGCCTTTAAATCTTTAAGGCTGAAGTATAGAACAATGTGGTAAGCAAATTAAGATCGTAAGATCAGATAGAGGTGAAGAATATTATGTAGATACACAGAGGATGGACAACATCTGGCCCATTTGCAAAGTTTCTTCAAGATCATGGGATTGTTGCCCAATACACCATGCCTGATTCACGGACCAGAATGGTTAGCAGAAAGAAAAATCGAACATTTGGACATGTTACGGAGTATGCTTAGCAGCTCTAATCTTCCTAAATCCTTGTGCGTTGAAGCACTTAAGACGGCAGTGGTATTATGAACCGGTTCCAACCAAGGCTGTTCCTAAAACATCATTTGATTATGGAAAGGTTTGGAAACCAGTTTGCGACATATGCGCGTTTTGGGATGCCTCTCGAGTGAGAATTATAATCCACATGAGAAGAAGCTGGACCCAAGGACCATTATTGGGTATTTCATGGATATGCTGAAAGGTCTAAAGGTTACAGATTTTATTGTCCATCTCACAACCTAGGATTGTGGAATCAAGAATGCAAAGTTTCTTGAAAATGACTTGATCAGTGGAGCGATCAAACCAGAACATAGTTTCTGAGATGATCATTCAGAATCTCAACCTTCCACCTCAAGTGTAAATTGTCATGTTTATAGCACCACCATCAAGTACAACTGGTGTTGAAAACCATCTTAAGTTCACAAGCTGCTGACAACATTCCAGTAGATCAGTTAGTTCAAGAGTTGCCAAGAACTTTTGAACAACGAGTTGAACCACATACTTCTTCGGAATATGATGGTACAACATTAAAAGATCTACTAGACCAAGGAGATCAGTATTCTTAATGATTATATTGTGTATCTGCAAGAATCTGACTATAACATTGGAGCCGAAAATGATCCCGAGTTCTTTTCACAAGCCATGAGTTGCAAAGAATCAGAATTATGGTACAATCATGAGAAGATAATCGAAGGAAGTGGATCTAGTCGTGAAGAATAGAGGAAAGGGAGAGGAGTTGTAACGCCCACATGAGGTACGTAGTTACTGTTTCCTCTTTCCTCTGTGGTTTTTGGTAATATTGTTTATTTAGTGGTGTTTGAATGTTACCCTGAAATTGATTGAAAATAGAAGAAGTTTAGTGTTTCAGTCGTCGCCGGGCGAAGATATATCTTCGCCGCGCGGCGAAGAGGTGTTGAAGCCGCAGGGGAGCTGTGGACAGTTTCGCCGCGGCGACAGGCCGATTAAATTGTTTGTTGAGTTTTAGAATTTTCTTCCCTAAGGGCTATTTGACCATTCTACCCCTAATTAGCAGGAAAAGTGAGGAGTTAATTGTAAGGATTTTCATGGAGATTATGTTTTATGGGGGTGAGTTTGTAATGAATCAAAGGATATAGATGGAATTCCCAAAGAAGAGTAAGGGCAAAATGGGAATGATTGTGTTTATATTTCATAAAAGGATAGAATTACACAACCCCTCATTTCTTCTTCTCAAACGCAACTCTCCATCTTTACTCCTCTCAACTTCTCTTTCTTTTGATCAGGAATTCAAGGGGTTTTGAAGTGATTTGGGGTAGAAAAGCAACCTAAGGCTTCTAAGGTAAGGATTTCTACTTAAGTTGTGTGATTTGTGAGGTTTGACATATTGAAGTTTGAAGGTTTTTGTTCTTTGGTTAAGAGTAGAAGAAAGTCAAGCAAACAAGTGAAGAAGAGTTGGTGAACTCTCCATAACAGTAAGTAAAACCCAACCCAAGTTGAGTTTATGAATTTTCTTGATTAGGGTTTTGATAGAAATGATGTTTTATGTGATGTCCATGTATTCTGCCATGATGGAGTTTAAATAGAGATTTCTATGCCTTAGAATGCTTATATCTTGCAAATGTGAGAAATGAGTTGTTGGTTGGAAAGGTAGTTTGAATGGAATTGGGGTTATTGTGGATCCTTTTTAGAAGTGTTTTGTTGACAGGTTTTATGGCTTTGTGAAGGGGTTTTTTCCCCATTTTGGATGGTTAGAGAAGAATTTAGATCATTGCTATATTAGAGTTTTATAGTGCACATGAGATGTTTGATGAAATGCCTAATAAGGTTTGAGTATGATTGTGCACTTAATTCTTGCAATATGGATGTTGGCATTTCTAAGTGCATTAGTGGAGATGACCATCCATGCATTGTTATATGCATTGAAAAGTGACCTAAGAAGTGTAGGAAAATTGTGTATGCAATTACCCTATGAGTAGAGAGCTTGGTGGGTAAACCCCTTTAAGGGTAGAGAGCATTGAAAAGTACTACAATAGAGTGAATTAAAGAGTAGTATAGTTGGGATGATGCTTTGTGATCATCACCCGATAGTTATGGGATCGTGATGTGCTTGTGACCACCACCCGAATAGCCTTAGTGATGGGTCGACGCTTTGTGATCGTCACCCGATGAGTAGTAGAGACGGGTAAATGTTCTTTGACCACTACCCTTTATAATAGATAAGTAGTTGATGCTTGTGATCATCATCCGACATTTAGATAAGAGGGTTGATGCTTTGTGACCATCACCCGATAGTGACTAGAGACGGGTAAATGCTTGGTGATCGTTACCAAAAATTCATGAGGAACGGGTAGGTGCTAGGTGATCTCCACCCGATAGTTAGGAAGAACCGAGTTGGTGCTTTGGTGATCCTCACTCGGTAGTCACTAAGAACGGTTTGTACTGTGTAATTTCACCCGTAGCCATAGAGAGTGAGATGGTGCGTGTGAACACCATCCGGCCGTACCTCCGTAAGATGAGGCCATGATGTTAGTAGAAACAGAGATAGAATCAGAAAAGTATAGGAGAAAAGAATTAAGAGTTATACTACGGGGAAAGACAGATAGAGGGTTTTACTTACTGAGCATTATTTTTGTGCTCACCCCGTTTTTTCCTTTGTGGATGCAGGATCTAGGTGATGATGCAGTCGGCGGAGCGTCGGCAAGCGAAGAGAGATAGCTACACTGTTTTCCCCTGTTTGTCTTTAAACAAATTTTGTAAACAGTACTTTTTGTGTGATAAAAGACTATGAATTGTAATGAAAAGAAACTTTGGGCCCAATTTTCTATGTTATTATGCATGCATTGTATGAGTTTTTCAGCATGTTGAGAGGTTGCCTAATGGTGTAAAAGCCATTGGATGTAAATGGGTCTTTAGACAAAGAGGACCTTTCGCAACATTAAGATACAAGGCAAGACTCGTTGCTAAGGGATTCCCTCAGAAAGAAGGACTCGATTACATGGAGACTTCTCTCCTGTATCTAAGAAAGATTCTTTGCGTGTGATTTTGGCATTAGTAGCCCATTTTGACTAAGAGTTGCAACAAATGGATGTGAAAACGGCATTTCTCAATGGAGACCTAGAAGAGAGGTTTAATAGAAACAACCTGAAGGATTTTCCTCTAGTGATGGTGAGCACTTGGTTTGTAAGCTCAAGAAATCTATATACGGTCTAAACAAGCATCCCGCCAATGGTATTTTAAATTCATGGGGTATTTACTCGTTCGGTTTTGTTGAAAACCCCATGGATCAATGTATATACCAGAAGGTTAGTGGGAGTAAGATATGCTTTCTATTTTAATGTAGATGATATTTTGCTTGCAACCAATGATAAGGGTTTGCTGCATGAGTGAAACAATTCCTCTCTAAGAATTTTGATATGAAGATATGGTGATGCATCTTATGTCATTGGCATAGATCCCTAGAGACAGATTTCGAGGTATCTTGGGTCTGTCTCAAAAAAAACCTATATCAATAGGTTTTAGAGAGATTTTGAATGAAAGATTTTCCACCAGTGTGGCTCCCATTGTGAAGGCGATAAGTTCTTTGAACCAATGCCCAAAGAACGATTTTGAAAGGGAACAAATGAGAACATTCCTATGCTTCTACTGTCGGAAGCCTGATGTATGCTCAGGTCTGATACAAGGCCTGACATTGCTTTATTGTTGGAATGTTGGGACGATATCAAAGTAATCCAGGTTTAGACCACTGGAGAGCTGCAAAAGTGATGAGGTACCTTCAGGAACCAAAAACTACATGCTTATGTATAGACGGACGACAATCTGGAAGTAATTGGTTATTCAATCAGACTTTGCTGGCTGTGTTGATTCACGCAAATCACTCAGGATATGTTTTCATAATGGCTGGTGGAGCTGTATCTGGAGAAGTGTAAAGCAGTCCTTGACTGCTACGTCCACTAAAGCTGAGTTCGTTTCTTGTTTTGAGGCTACTTCACATGGTGTATGGTTAAAAGTTTCATAGCTGGACTTAAAATTATGGATTCCATTTCTAAACCAAAGAATCTACTGCGATAATTCAGCTGCTGTCTTAGCTAAGAACAATAAAAGTGGAAGTCGAAGTAAAACATGACATTAAGTACTTAGCCATAAGAGGAGCGTATTAAAGAAAAGAAAGTGGTATTGAGCACATAAGTACTGAATTGATGTCGCTGATCCTTGACCAAGGCATGCCACCATTGAAATTCAAGGATCATGAGAAGAAATGGGACTTCATTCCACATGTAGTTGCATATTAATGTTTGAAATAAAACTCTTATTTACTATGATGTTTTCTCAATTCAAGTGCACTTAATTTCATTTGAGAAAACTCATCTGTAGGCCCAAGAATAAACGGGTTTATTCATTAAGTAAGGTTGTCATATATAAAGTAAACTTGAGAAATGAAATGCATTGTAATACATGGAGATATACTCGTTTTATTTTGAGGACTTGTCGCCATGATTCGTGTATTTGTGTTCTTAATGAAATAATGGTTAAAAATGTGGACCAAGTGGGAGAATGTAAACTTACGTTACATGAGTAACGTAAATAACGATTTTCATCAGTTTTAAGTTGAGGGCCACGTTCTTTGTTCAGTTTTCAAACGCTCAGTTTTCAAACTTGGGATTTATGGCATCCCATTCGCAGCCATTAAAAGCTTGATGGAAGCTTGGTTATGAATATATTATTTTGGTCCCTAAGCTCAAGAACACGAATATACATAAAAATACACCATCAATAGAGTGTCTTGAGAGCTTAGAAGATCCAAAATACTGCTCGTGAGTTTGCTTCAATGGATGGAGGTAATTCTTGATTCCTGGTTTATAGTTTAAGAATATTATATTCTTTGTATTTCTGTTTAGATTACAGATGAAATGTCTTACATTCAATTCATTGATTTATCACTAAGGAGTTACACCCTTTATACAGGGAGTATACGATCTCCTAAATCTCCCAATTATGTCAATTGCGGACTACACAATTTTTTGTCTGACATAATTAGGAGATTACATAATCTTTAGAATATTCTAAGATCATATACCTGACATAACTAAAAGATTACATAATATTTACCTGATTACAAAATATTTACACAATATTGTGAAAATCTTAACACTCCCCCTCAAGTTGGTGCGTAGATGTCACACATGCCCAACTTGTCTAACACTTGTGAGAAAATATGTTTGGAGACAGCGTTGGTAAGAATATCGGCCAATTGATCCTCTGATCGAATCTTGGGTAGTTCAATAATCTTTTCATCCAGTTTTTCTTTGATGAAAAATCTATCTATTTCAATGTGCTTCAAACGATCATGTTGAACTGAATTGTAAGAAATGAAAAATACTGCTTTATTGTCACAATATAACTGGATTGGTTGATTAGGTTGATAACCCAAATCTTATAGTAGAAATCTTAGCCACAAAGCTTCACAAATCCCAAGTGCCATTCCCCTAAATTCTGCTACAACGCTTGAGCGTGCCACAACATTCTATTTCTTGCTTCTCCACGTGACTAGATTACCTCCTACAAAAGTGAAATAACCAAAAGTAGATCGTTTGTCATCCACTGCTCCAGCCCAATCAGCATCAATATACGCATGCACATTTTGGTAGTCCTTATTTTTAGAAAATAAGATTCCCTTTCTAGGAGCATGTTTTAAATATCTCAGGATACGCATAACTGCGTTCATATGTTGCTCTCCAGGATTATGCATGAACTGACTGACTATACTCAATGCATAAGCAAGATCTGGCCTAGTGTGAGACAAATACATCAATCTTCCCACAAGTCTCTGGTATCTCCCTTTGTCAATTGGTACTTGATCTGTCTCGACTCCTAATTTCAAGCCTTCTTCGATTAGTGTATTAGCTAGTTGATATGCTGACATACCAGTTTCCTGCAACACATCCAAGTCATACTTTCTTTGTGATAGAAAGATACCTCTGTTAGATCGAGACACTTCAATTCCGAGAAAATATTTCAAAGAACCTAGGTCCTTCATCTCGAATTCTATTGATAAGTATTTTTGCAATGCCTTCCTTTCTTCTGGATCATTTACTGTAACCACCATATCATCCACATATACAATAAGTGCAGTGATCTTTCCTTGCTATTTTTTAAGGAATAGTGTGTGATCTGAATTGCTCTGAAGGTAGCCAAAAAACTTCATAGCTTTGGTGAACCTCCCAAACCATGCCCTCGGAGATTNATGCATCATTTCAATCTAAAGCATATACTTAAGTTTCCAAAATTCTATATCTAAAGTCTCACACTTAGAAAGATCGATCAGTCGTGATATTGCACAGATACCAATACCACAATCACTTTAGAAATATAAGGAAATATTTCGTATTACATACCATATGCTAGCACCCATTGATTCTCAAGATATATCCACTGGCCCCCTGTTGGAGAAAGAAAGTACTAGGCATACATCATAATCACAGAAATTTAATTAATTTGAATCTTGTCTGTATCGGCATGAAAAATGTGGGTCTAAAGAGGAAATTAATAATTTGATCATCATCATCAGCAGCAGCAGCAGCAGCAGCAGCAGCATAACATTATCTTCCTTCAAGCAACTTTACGACTCTTTTTAAGTCTCAAACTTTTGTTTTAAATGCAACCCAAATTCGAGGCTCAAGTACATGTTTTCTTCCACATTATATAGCCTTCAAAAATTCACATCTCAGATCATGTATTATATACTTTTAAAAAATTTAAATATCAAATTATTTATTATCGTACACGAATTATAAAATCTCTTGTGGAATGTCGATTGCTTCTTGCCTTCTTCCATACACACTAGATTTCAATATGTTTTCGGTTTCCCGACAAGATAGTATTTCTATTCCAGTAAACCAAGGACCCACATCATGAATGATTAATTCTTTCAAACATTGATTCATAGATTACATTCTAATCATCTATTCAAAGGATACGACTAATATGAGTCGAGGTTTCTGCTCAAACTTTTCATACCTACAGTTTTCCTTTTGTATCTCGTTGGCTAATGTCATTTTCTGCAAGATTTTCCATCTCTCTTCTTAATATTCCATGAGGAAAAACTAAACTTGACACTGTTTATATATAAATTATATCTACCATCCAAATATAAGAGAAGCATCGATATATTCGTACGATCAGGCATTGTGATGTGCTCTAGCTAATTAATCAGTTATCAAGTTATTTGATGCGATTGACAAACAATTGAGGTGACATTTGATGATGCATAGACTGATTTAATTATTAATCTGACTGCACACTAACAGCAGATGGAGAGAATAGAAGTTGGTGAGAAGAAATCTCTATGAAAATTATTGATGTACATGTTGGACTAAAGAACAAAACCGCACCGTTTGAGAATAAGTGATACGGCAGCGTTTTATGTATGTTAGAGTGTTGCTTTAGGCAGCTCAGCTAAGACACTTATTGTATAAGAAATATAGGCATAAAGTGTACTGTATCAAAAACACTTTACTAATTTTGAAAAGTTAGATACAAACTCTGTTCGTTCTTTCTCCTCTGTTTTTCCTTTACTCCCTACTGTTGTTCATATAGTTCTCACACTCCCCATGCTGCCATTCTTATTTAAGTATAAACTCGAAAATATATGTTTAGTGAATACTTACTCTAAACATAATATAATCAAAAATTAATTTTATATTATAATAATTTAGTTCTTTTTGTTGACCTGAGTACGATTACAATATTCTATGCAATCTCAATCGATCACATCCAATATCAAATCAAACCCTTAATAATAGTTGATTGAACAACAGTATATTAGCGGGTGCTCTATTTTCAAAAAGAAGATCGATCTCTTATCATTCTAGTGTTGAATATATTCAACTTTCAACCCCACCAATGCCAAGTAATTTGATAAAATGCTAATTTTATTGGACCCTTGGTGCTTTACAGATTATTATAATATAAATTTGTTTGAACGTCGCATTGTTTCTTCCTATTGTCCGACTAAAATTGTACCAAATTAAGCCTTGCCGAGCCAATCTTCCAACTACACCTTTCATTTGACACTCATGGCTTTTTAAATTTAATATATTACNATTATTATAATATAAATTTGTTTGAACGTCACATTGTTTCTTCCTATTGTCCGACTAAAATTGTACCAAATTAAGCCTTGCCGAGCCAATCTTCCAACTACACCTTTCATTTGACACTCATGGCTTTTTAAATTTAATATATTACTCAAGAGGATACACCGACGGTTGAATTGAATGCTTTAAAAAAAATATTGCACGAAAAAAATTCTTGATCACGCCACTGCTTTTGTATAATACGATGTGTGTTGATGCATAAAATATCATGTAGTGTGACGTGATATATGAATGTACTATAACCATTTGCGGCCTGGGGGGTGGGGATAAACCTGCCTTTATTTCACATCAAGCATAAAATATCATGTAGTGTGACGTGATATATGAATGTACTATAACCCCTTGCGGCCTGGGGATAAACCTGCCTTTATTTCACATCAAGGTATACAGTTTGGAAGCTAGCTTTCATGACAGTGAACATGCAGAAATGAACCCTTTGCGGCCTCGTGATATATGAATGTACAGTTTGGAAGCTAGCTTTCACGTGAAAAGAATGTACGATAGTGGTGGTGGAGGTGGGCCAAAAGCCGCTGGGAACGCCATTCGTTACTCTTTAAAGTACAAAATAAAGTCTGCAAACATTTTCATATAGGTGTGACAGTGAACATGCAGAAATGATTGTTGAAGAGTTACTTATCGATAGACAGAGAAAAAATGTTTAATCAGTTGAAACGACACGTTTAATGCGGCCGCGGTCGGTGGTGAAGACCTTGGTGATGATGTTGAAATCTCACCTTCCAAATAGCTCTTCACTTCATTTTCATGGTAGAGCGATCCACTTCGTACTTACAATTTTGTTTAGGGAATATGAATGCAGCGTCGTCTTGTTGGCTTATCATTTAATTGATTCATCTCTTCCTCACAAGATTAATTGACAAGAATAACTTTCCCCATGAAAGATAATCTAACTAATTGGCCTTTCCCAGTGTATAGCTTTAGAAAATTCACATCCGAAATCATGTATTATTGTATAATTTTCGAAAATCCATATATCAAATCATTTATTATCCTGCATAAATTATAAATTGATGCAGACTTTGATAGTACGATCAGGGATTAAAGAGGATCCTTGCTATCAAAATCAAAGATAAGCTAATGTCAAATCTGATAGAGTTGTTGACCACTTCGGTAATAATGAGCTACACACTTTTATCTTGTAATGAACAATAATAATTATAAAACATATTACTTTATTATATTTCTCTTGTAATGAACAATAATAATTATAAAACATATTACTTTATTATAAATCAGAGAAGTGAGATAATATTGAAATAATGTTTGATTTTGTTGGACGAAGTCTGTTAATTGGGTAAACCAGGATAAATCGTGTATTTTCTTCTTTCTTTTTATTGTTTGTGTTTGTGTGTTTTGTGTTTATTTTGTTTTCCGTTACTCTTTATTAAGTTCAAAATCACACCAAGGTCCAGATAATTAGTATCTCAAATAGTAATTCACAAACTAGTTTCTTAGTTATTATTTATTTATTTTTACTGTGAATATCTCACATAAACAGCTCAAAATCTTCTTCGAGTCATACAGGTTGATATTGTACTCACATTTACAGCCAAATAGGCGATTACATATCATAGTTTCAGGTTGTATTTGACGATCTATACCACAGCCTAGATTATAATAAAATGTTTATATAAATTGAGGGTATTATCATTCAACACAGACATATTAAAAAAAAAAAAAAAAAAAAAAGCATCGGCAAAATGAAATACCCCGATTAATTCATACAAGTTAATATAGAATGGTGTGTAAATAGCATTAATTAAAGAGAATCATTCAACAATAATTGAGAATATTCTTATTTTGTAATTAAATTCTTCGAGAAAGTTGAGGATGAGTGATCATTATCTCACATGGTATTCAATTCTTCTCATGTGGAATGTCGATTGCTTCTTCTAACCAGTTTAAAAGACAAGTCGACCAAAGACACTGATAAACCGACCAGATCCTTTTTTTCTTCCCTAAGAAAACACAACCACTAACAATGCTACTATTTCTGAGGTTGCCTAAACAATACAAAGACAGACATGCATGTCCCTCAAGAAAATGGAAAACCAAACGTTCTCAAGAATTTATGTATAAAGTTCGTATATTATTAATCGATCCCACAAGGTCAATGATTGAAAACTGAAAAGGCTACGAAACAACACCGGGGATGGTGAAGCCCACAAGGTGGTGGTGGGAGTCTGGTCTATAATTGTGGCTAAGTTTAGGTGGACCCGACCAGCCCAGAGGAGGAGATGGAGGTGCAGCCCGTGCAGGTGGATATGAGGGCATCATTGCATTATAGCAACATTACCATGAACAAGAAACCCTCCAATGTTTCTTAATGTTTTCTGTTGCATCTCACTCATAAATATTTTAATTTTAATTGTGGCTGTTGTGGTTCTTTATTGACGTAAATATATAAATGCTGTATATATTGGTTCAAATATGTGAAATAGATAATAGGGAGGTTCGGAAAGAGAGAGCTCAGAGAAGTGGGGATTCATTGACAAACCCAAATTATGTAATTCCCAGGAAGCCAATGGTTTGATTTTATGTGATGGGAAGTGTATATATATCTGTCTTTGGTAGTGGGTTTAATCAGTCAAATCTTTTGAAAACCGAAAAAAAAAAACAAATCCGATTTCTTTTTTCTGTAAGTAATATTAACTCCAAGTTATTTATTATTTTATAATGCACACGCTCCAAATTATCGCCGTTAAATAATAACACATCTCATACCATAATATATAATTTCATTTCATTCTCACAAATCCATTTTGAAAACTTCATCATTTATTCTCTCCTTTATCCCTTTTCCATTTCCTCTTTGTAAACTCTCTCTCTTGGTGAGTGCAGCTGCAGGCCTGCAGCCCCTCTGTCACAACGGCAGTACTATTTTCACTCCTCAAAACATCGCCACCTCAAACCCCTCTTGTACTATTTTTCACCAAAACAGCAACAACAATCGGAAACGTTTCATTTGCTTCCCAAAAACATTTTCTCACAACACACCGATGACAAATCATTTCTTCCTTCCTTCTATTTCTCTCTAGAAACAGCAATACTTACATTAGCAGCCAGCCCGTCTTTTTTTTTTGTTTTCTAAAAATATTTTTTACGCTATGAGACTTGCATTTTCACCATCTCCACCTACTACTGCTACTACCCATCACCAATTACATTACTCTTTTCTTTCACTTTCTTTCCTCCTTAAACGATGGCGTTCAACTTGCAGAAGACCATCTACGTTAACTCTCATGGCTACCTCTACCACTACCAATCCGGCAATCCCATCACAACTACTCCCACTTTCCAGCCCCACTGTTACCACCATAAAAAAGACATGATCATCGTCATCATGGGCGCCATCGGCACCGGAAAATCCCGCCTTTCCAACCTCTGCCGTTGCACCCAACAGCCGTAGGTCCCACCCGCCGTCTCTAAGTTTCTTTATTTTTCCTATTTGCCCCTTCGGTAGCTGACTGTGTTCTCTTTTATCTCCCTCACCGCTTCCTCCTATACACCTCGGCGCATCTGATCCCACCCTGCTTTACCCTTCAAGCTCTCAACTTTCTCCGATGGGTACTCCCTGAAATACCTCTCGAACTCGGCTAGAAAGCGGTGGGGAATGTTTTGACGTTCATGCAGAGAAATCTTGTTGGTGGTGATTTCAAGACCCTTGTAGACTTGCATTTTATCGGAGTTGATGATTTCAGAAGGAAAATTACTGGTGCCCTTCCTTAACCCGCTCCGACTCACTGAGTTACGTAGCCTCCTCTGACTCACGAAAATACTCTTCTAACTCCTCGAACACCCCCGTCTCAAACATTTCGTCTACTCTCTTGTCCACAGTCCAGATATTCATACAGAACAGGTAATGATGAGTCAACCCAGACAAAACAACAGTTATCTCTCAAGCTTGAACTCACTGAGTTGAACGTGTCGAAAGCATCGAACCTTGGGTTGTATTCTTCGACAAGTAATGAATAAATGGAGTTGGAGCCGCCGACGACAAAGGGGGTTCTTTTCTTCTACGGGAGATAATATCGGAGATGGTTAAGTGAGCGAGGTGGCGGAACTCGAGGGGAGTCAACTCGCGTCCTGCGAGTGGAACTGGCCGAGAAAGTGGTGGCGAATGTTTTGACGTTCATGCAGTCTCGCTACCAGGTATTTCCCTTCTGAAATCATCAACTCCGATAAAATGCAAGTCTACAAGGTCTTGATATCACCACCAACAAGATTTCTCTGGTTGAACGTCAAAACATTCCCCAACACTTTCTAGCCGAGTTCGAGAGGTATTTCAGGGAGTACACGGCGGAGAAAGTTGAGAGCTTGAAGGGAAAAGGAGGGTGGGATCAGGTGCCTCAAGGTGTATATGAGGGAGCGGTGAGGGAGATAAAAGAGAACACATGTCAGCTAGCGTGGGGGCAAATAGGGAAAATAAAGAAACTGAGAGACGGCGGTTGGGACCTAAGGCGGTTGGAAGCAACGGCGGCGTTTAGGGCCTTGATGACGTGTAAAAAAAGGTGAAATATATCAGCAGCTTAATGGATTTGAATGGTGGATTCAGTAACAAAGATTTCAAGTCTGCCACTACAGGTTTCTATTCGAAGGTATATAGAGTCTAGAGTTTCTTTTGCATATGCTCTTATGAAATTAATTATGACCATACTAGTAAGTGATACGGATTCTGTTTATTTATTATTTTCAGGGTTAACCTGTTGTCTTCCAAAACATCAAATGGATATTAAGTAAGTTCAGAACTGGTTTTCCGTTGCTATTTCAGGAGAGCTCAAATCCGGGATAGCCACAGAAGGGTTGTTGTTTTTCCCGGATATAAAACGGGAAGGTTATGATTTGCCCATCGCCACAAGTTTCTTTCAAACTGCAAGCTTCATAAAACCAGTCCATTTTGGCTAAAATTGTTCTGGAAAGAATGCAAAGACTGAAAACACAGAAGCCTGGAACTTGATTCTTCATCTGGGGATGATGAAATTGTGAAGAAGAAAGACAGAAAGAGAGAGACATTGTTATGATTTTATATATAACACAAGTTGACTACTTGTTTCATTACTGAATCTACTAGTTTGCAATGAATTTAATGAAAAAAATGTTTTCCATTGAATACCTCTTCTTCATAATTTGAGAAAACAAGTAAGAGATGAGAGGCATAATCTACATATACATTAAAGTAAAAGATTGCAACTGCTGTGTTGAAGACATGAAATAGGAAGATTCATACATTACATAGTATAAAAGGAAACGATTCATAAACAGGGAAAGCACCACCCTCCCTAAATTACATGACATGAAATTAAGAAATGTCTGATAATTAATGAGCGATTAACTGGATTGATGCATTTGCCTGAGTTGCTTTGCCACATCAATCATGTTTGGCCTATTTTCCTATGAATCAGAGAGACATTTGAAGGCCAGTTCTGCAAATTTTTGATTACTCGGGTAGCTTTGATGGTAAATATGAATTTTAGATTCATTTGTGGAGGTTAATCAAAGAGGATATGAGTTAGTAATTGAAGTTGAAAGTTTAGTGTAGGCCAAAAGACTGTCTTGGCCCTTGCCGGGCCCAAGCACAAAGCACCTACTGCATGGTTTAGGGTCATGGCCCAATTATGGTTGGGCCTATGCCAAGACTCTTGGCATAGGCCAAACCCATGATGCAAACCTAGCTTCTCTCGAATTGGATTATCTAGATTGAGCCTCATTATTAGCTCACCTAGGCCTGATCCCATTGGCCAATGTTATCTCCAAATGACCTAGAGTTCTACTCAAACCTTAATACATCTACTTCATATTCTATTTTTATCCTAATTCACCCAGGATCCTAAACCTTATGTGAATTAGGACTCTCACTTCTACAAGGCAAACGAATCGAGGACTTTTTTAGTCACTGAAATTCTACCATTATGGACTCAGAGTCCTACTATGAAGATTCTATGACCACTATATGAAGAGAGGTCTCGCCTCTAATAAATGATTCATTATTTAATACCACCTAATAGCTCCAAATAGTTCTTGCTCATAAGAATTAACACTTTTATCCTAGCTCTAAATCTCCAATCAAACTCTGATAACCCTTCTTCCCCTTAACCCTCACTAAATAGTCTCTTTCTGCCTCGCTGAATTAAGCATTAAAGTACTTACGACAGACATCATACCGGTGTTTTACGTAAGCTTCATGCTTATTCTTTGTATGTATAGGTTTAGTTGATCGTCGGTGGCCTCAACCTCATAGGATTAGTCCGTCCTATAACTGTATATTTTTACCGTCAACATTTAGCATATAAGGTTTTTATATGAATGGTTGAGGAATTTAACTAAGGCCAGTAATTGTTGACCTCAGAGTAAACGTATGAGACACACTATAAGAGAACATTTTCCTTTGAAAAGAGTGGTGAGATTTGGGACAAGTTGGGATGCTCATCAATGGTCAACAAAAGATTAGGTTTATGTTTTCTTCCCTCAAAAAAGATAAGCGACTAGCTATTAAGGAAAGCATTTCAAAATTGGACAGCTCACATAATCAAGATATTCTTTGTAATTAGTATAGGCTAAAATCTTGCATACGTTATTATTTGATTCTTTTGTAACCGTTAGAATCTTAGCTTTTATGGCTATATATTGCCTAAGATAGATTAGTTGCTTTGTATATATATTTACGGAACAGAATCAATCAAATGTGTGTGGAACTATTCTCATTGAAACTGTAGCTTCTATTCTCTATATGGTATCAAGAGTCCTACCCTCAAACGAGTCTTCGATCCTTATAATGGCTTCCGCAACAAACACCCAACCCATTTCCTCCACTGAAAATCCTCTTGTCGTCCTCAATATCACGGCACAAATCAATGAGAAACTCACACCTTCTACCTTTCCTCAATGGCACGCTCAATTTGAGGCACTTCTAATTGGCTATGACTTGATGTACTATGTCAATGGAGACTCTATATGCCCTGTCTCTGATGAAACTTCCTCATCCTAGTCAAAGAGAAATCACTTGATTAGGCAAGATAAACTGATCCTCAGTGCTATTCTTGCCTCTACGTCTACTACCATCACTCATCTCATAGCCACAGCCAAGACATCCCAAGAAGCATGGAAAAACTCAAAAATATGTATGCTAGTAAGTCGCATACAAGAGCAATGCAGCTGAAAGAGGAACTGACCTTGATCCAGCAAGGGAATTGCACGGTTCCAGACTATCTCCATGCCGTTAAAGCATTCGCTAATGAAATTGCTGTCATAGATCATCCAATTTCAGATGATGATCTCACTCTATACATTCTTAACATATTGGGTCTGGATTTCAGAGACATCGTCGCTCCTATTCGTGTGAGAGAGAAATCCCTAGCTTTTGAAGAACTCCACGATTTGCTCGTTGGACACGAAAGTTACCTGCATGGCATGGAGGCCGCCGCTAAGCAACTTGTTGTTGCCGCCAATTTCACCTCTAAAAACCCCAACTTCCATGGAAGCAATTCGGGAAGAGAAGCTCGATGTTTCAATGCGCCCTCTCGATCTCAAGGGCCTTCTCGCATGGGCAATGGCCAACAAAGAGATCAAAGGCGCCAAAATAATGCCTTGGGCCGTAACAATTCAGCTCAAAAATGCTACCAGCCTAAGTTTCAGCTATGTGACCAATTGTGCCATACAACAAAAACGTGTCCTCAATTCCAGTCCACTGAAATGTCCGTCAACTCTACTGCTACATCAAATTCTGGAGAAACCAAATGGTTGATAGATTCAGCATCCTCTCATAATATCACTAGAGATTTATCAAATCTGTCAATTCACTCTGAATACGATGAAATTGATGAAGTGGTTTTAGGTGATGGCACAAGTTTGACTGTTTCACATATTGGTTCTCTAGCCTTACATTCACCAAAAAAAATCTTTCATTTAAATGATACACTTTGTGTTCCAAATCTTCACAAGAATTTAATTTCAGTTTATCATTTTACAAAACAAAATAATGTTTTTGTTGAATTTCACCCTTTCCATTTTCTTGTGAAGGATCAGACCACGAGGGTGACATTACTGAGAGCGGCGTTTGAAAGTGGTGTCTACACATTTCCAAACTCTTTGGCGGCTTCTCAATCCAGAATGGTTGCAAATGTGCATGAACAGACTTCAATTGATGGATGGCACAAGCGTCTTGGACATCCATCAATAAAGATTGTTCAAAGTCTTATTAATTTGTTTTCTCTTCCGCTTACCACAAAAAAAAAAGCCATCTTCATGTACTTCTTGCTCCATTAATAAACCACATCAACAACCTTTTGGTTCCACTAGTTTTCAAAGTCATTCGCCTCTTGAAATTATTTACACTCATGTTTGGGGACCCGCTCACTACACTGGCTTGGATAGTTCTAGATATTATCTCATATTTGTTGATCATTATACAAAATACATGTGGTTTTATCCGATGATCACCAAATCCAGTGTATCAGCCATCTTTCCACAATTTAAAAATCCTGTTGAAACGCGCTTCAATTCAAAAATAAAAAGTTTATACTCTGACAATGGAGGAGAATTCATCAGTCTTAATTTTTTTTTTTTCTCTCCATAGGATAAGCCATTACACAACAGCCCCATACACACCTCAACAAAATGGTGTTTTGGAATGACATCATCGTCATCTTGTAGAAACAAGTCTCACATTACTTCATGATGCATCGTTACCTCTTTCATACTGGTCGCATGCCTTCCAAACCGCCACTTATCTCATAAATCTTCAACCCACACCACTTCTCCAAAACAAATCTCCTTTTGAGGCTCTATTCGATCAAAGGCTGAATTATCACAAATTAAGAAAATTTGGATGCCTTTGTTATCCCCTTCTCAAGCCATATAACACCAATAAAATGGACCCCAAATCTATTCCTTGCATATTTCTTGGTTATTTCTTGGCTGTATATTGCCTAAGATAAATTAGTTGCTTTGTATATATATTTACGGAATAGAATCAATCAAATGTGTGTGGAATTATTCTCATTGAAACTGTAGCTTCTATTCTCTATACTACCTGTTGGTCTAACAAAAAATCAAACAAAAGTCTTTTCCGTTTTCTTTGTTTCTTATTGGTAAGAATCTTGGAGACAGTCCACTCATGGAGATAGTTGATGATTCAATTCAGATTTTCCACAAAAATAAGAAACATTTAGGTGCTTACTGGTGGCTCCG
This sequence comes from Pistacia vera, assembly GCF_008641045.1. Taxonomy (NCBI): domain Eukaryota; kingdom Viridiplantae; phylum Streptophyta; class Magnoliopsida; order Sapindales; family Anacardiaceae; genus Pistacia; species Pistacia vera. The sequence goes on along the minus strand of NW_022195577.1, from coordinate 332,614 downwards.
TGTAATCAAATTAAAAACCAAAATTGAAGAAAATTTCCAATAATAAGGAAAAAAAAAAAACAAATGTAAAATAAAAGTAATACTAACATGTTTCCTCAATATATTAGGTTAATTAATTAACAATGATGATAGATACCAGCACGAGTGCATTTACTAAACAAGTAAGGGAGAAGAAAACTTATAAACTGAAGAACATAAGGAGAAATGTTATAAAATAAAGACTTAGGATATAAGTAGATGTTGTTGCCGTAGGTTGTTGTTTTCACAAATTCAGTAAAAGACATGTTCCCACCCAAGGTTTCGTGAATCTCTAAGGCTCCGTTTGGTTCATTATTCTGATAGTTTTAAGAATAATCTTTTGAAAAAAGTTAAATTGAGCGGGTATTACGATGTAGGGTTTGGAAATTAACAAAAATATCCCCTATGTTTGTTTATTTTGTTGGAGTTGTCGACTACTTTAGCATTAATAGGTAACAGAGACGTACTCGGGAGACCCGCTGACCGGTCAGCGGGTAGGTGCCCCGCTCCCCGGTGAGTGGATTATATGCTTTGAATGTAATTGGTGATGAACCTAGGAATGTAAATGAAGCAAGAGCCATGGAAGATGCAAATCTGTGGGAGGTTGCGATGAATGATGAGATGCAGTCACTGGACAAGAATAGTACATGGATCCTATGTAAATTGCCTAAGGATAGAAAGGCAATTGGTTGCAAGTGGATGTTCAAAAGAAAGTTGTAGGCAAATGGGACAATTGCAAAGTATAAGGCGAGACTCGTTGCAAAGGGATTCTTGTAGATTGAGGGTGTTGATTATCGTGAGATTTTCTCTCCTGTGGCCAAGTTAACATCAATCAGATATGTTCTATCTATTGCTGCTGCATATGATCTTGAAATTGAGCAATTTGATGTAAAGACGGCATTCTTACATGGAGATTTAGAGGAGGAAATTTACATGAGGCAACCTGAGGGGTTTGTATGTAAAGGGAAGGAAGACTTGGTGTGTAGGTTGAGGAAGTCTTTTTATGGGCTTAAACAATCACCAAGGATGTGGTACCAAAAGTTCGACTCCTATGTTCTTTAGCATGGTTTTAGCCGCAACAACGTGAATCACTGTGTGTATGTAAAAAGGTTAGAAAATGTCTTTATTATTTTAACCTTATATTTAGATGATATGTTGCTGATAGGGAATAGCAAGAAGTTGATAAATTCTGTGAAGGTTTTGTTGGCTGCACAATTTGGCATGAAGGATCTTGGGGCTGCAAATTTTATTTTGGGTATGCAAATTACTAGAGATCGTTAGAGTTGTAAATTGTGATTAGGACAGAGAAAGTATATCGAGTAGGTGTTGAAGAAATTTAACATAGTAGACTGCAAACCTGTGAAGACTCCTATGACTCTGGGAGTGAAATTGTCTACTGATCAGTGTCCTAAGTCTGAGGAAGATGCTGAAGAAATGACACATGTGCCGTATGGAAGTGCTGTAGGTAGTTTGATGTATGCCATGGTGTGCACGCGACCTGATATTGCACAAGCAGTGGGAGTTTTGAGTCGCTTTAAGTCAAATCCTGGTAAGGAGCATTGGAGTGCTGTAAAGAGGGTTCTTAGATATCTTCGTGGGACCTCGGATTTATCATTATGTTATGGAGGCATGGCGACTAGGGATGAGCTAGATGTGATAGGTTTTGTGGATGCTGATTGGGGAGGTGATCTCGATAGTAGGCGTTCCACAAGTGGGTATGTATTCTCTTTATTTGGTGCTACTGTTTGTTGGATGAGTAAAAGGCAAAGTACTGTGGCTTTGTCATCGACTGAGGCAGAATACATGGCATTGACACATGCTGGCAAGGAAGCTATGTGGCTTCAAAGATTGAGTTTAGAGCTTGGTTTCAAGCTTGATGCTGTGAAGATTGGGTGTGACAATCAAGGGGCTATTTACTTAGCCAAGAATCCTACCTTTCATTCGCGATCAAAACACATTGACATACAATACAATTTCATCAGGCAAAATGTGGAGGAAAAATTGGTGTTGTTAGAGAAGGTTGATACACTTATTAATGCTGCAGATTTTCTTACCAAGGCTGTGAGTTTAGCAAAGTTTACATGGTGTGTTAATGAGGTAAGCCTTCATTGTGTGAAGTATTCGCCAAGTGGGAGAATGTTGGAGTTGTCGACTACTTCAGCATTAATGGGTAACGGAGACGCACTCGGGGGTCCTGCTGTAGGATTTCTTTTAAGTTACTAATTCCTTATTGGGTTGGGCCTAGACATAAGAATCCTTGTAAAACTAGGTTTAGTCTTTTAAACCTAGTATATAAACATACTTTTCTCTTGTTATGTGTGTGAGAGTAATTCATTCATTGTAAACGAGAGAGGTGAAGCATATTGCAATAATATTGACTCAGCTAGACGTAGCCCACATTGGGTGAACCAGGGTAAATCGCGTGTGTTATTTTATTTGTTTACTGTTTGATTTGTTTTACTATTATATTTTGTTCCTGTTGTTGTCTCTATTTCATTCATATTTACTAAACACCCTATAATAAAATATTAAAAGTTAAACAAAACACCCCCAACCGACCCATTAAATACGGACAGCTGGCCACCACCATCGAAGGGTGGCCGGAGTATTTTTGCAATTTCTAAAAAAAAAATTTGGGGGTGTTTGGTTAAATTAACAAATTTAGGAGGTTTAAAAGAAATTAAAAAATATAGAATAATATTTTGGGAATAATGACATTTTACTATTTAACTTTTTTGGGAATACTAATAATAGTATTCCCAAAAACGAAACAAACGGAGCCTAAGTTCTCACAATCTCACTTGTGGTTTCATAAATTCCAGATTCTCACATTTAAATTAATAGAAAATCGTATATATACATATATAGATGAGAGAAATTCACTATAATTTCATGAATACGATATACAAGATTACACAACAACACACCATAAACCCGATAAATAAAACAGAGCGAAAAAAATCAAAGTTTCTAACCACGCTCAATCGGTACTAGAGTGGAAACGATCCCAATTTCTAAAATACTCTCCACATGGTGTTTAATAACTTTTACATCAAATACGGTACTAGAGTGAAAATCATCACAGTTTCTAAGATATTCTCCCCATGGTGTTTAATAACTTTTACATCAAATACCCTATGTTATCACATTCATACACTCTCATGATTTTGAATTGGTTTTCACCCCTATTAGAACTCCTAAATTTTATTCCTATTTACAATTGTATTATTTATCAAATAGTTTTCTTAAAGACATATAATTTTACATAGAACAAATAAGAAAGCGAGCCATAATATCCCAACATACAAATGCCCAAGATACATGGCTTCCCTGTATATCTAATATGGCACCATCCAGCCTCCCCACAAAATTTCTTATCTTCTCACAGACCACCTTACAGAGCCAATTTGTACATATTTGTGATACTATAAATTGTCTTGGTGGACATAAGAAATCAGGAATTTTATAATATGGGCTGGACCTTGACCGGCGTTGAAATTTTGAGCCTTGCATTGTAGATTGTGTTTTGGGCTCTAACTGTTTGGCCCAGATGGAAACATAGGCCATGTTAAAAAGATCTGATATAGATTGGTGTACTCTAGTTTTGGAAGTCAATAATACAACAAACAAAAGTCGTTTATGTTTTTCTTTGATTCTTATAGCCAAGAATTCAATTAAGATTTTCTACAAAAATAAGAAACATTAAGACTTTGATATTCAGTTATACTATTTATAATATATTTACAAAAACTAATTTTGTTACTCCAAAAACTTATCATGATGAAATATTATATTATAATTTAAAGTTGTAACAAGGACTTAATTTAAAAGATGTAGGGGTAGTATGGACAAACAAAGAGGGCAGAAAAATAGTTTATACATATAAACATGCATGTTTACAATATCACTGAACATTCATATTGGAACAGAAATTAGGTGATTCGATGCAGTATTATCATCAGAAAGTCATTTTCATACCCACCATCGACTTTACAAATAAACGGTGGTGATATTACTTGACTTGGTCATATTTACGTGGAGGACAAGTGACAAACTGAATCATGTTATTTTGCAGTTCAACCAGCTTTGCAGTGATGGAAACCCAACTCATATTTTCTGGAATTTGTTTCTCAAACTTTCCCAATTATTGACTTGGGTTGTGGTGACAGCAAGCCCGCTAAACAAATTGATGATGCCCGCAGCTGCAAGTGTTATGGCTTTTTCCAGGTGATAGATCGATCTGTTAACTTATAAATTTCATCTCATGATTTATTAACATAAATCTGATTAATCATGAAATGAGTTCGGAAGCAGTATTTTAGCCTTCCTGTAGAAGAGTAGCTTGAGTGTTATCCAGCTCAAAATTATGTATCAACTGTCCAGAAAATCCTTCTTGCTTTAGGTATTTCTTTCTCTTTACTTGACAATCAATTAAATTTGAAGTCAAAACATTAATATGGTCACCAACAAGAATTCTCTGCTTGAATATCATAACATTCCCCACCACTTGCTAGTCGAGTTTCGAGAGGTGTTTCAGGGAGTACACGGCGGAGAAAGTTGAGATCTTCAAAAGGAAAAGGAGGGTGGGATCAGGTGCGTTGAGGTGTATATGAGGAACCGGTGAGAGAGATAAAAGAGAACACACGTCAACTAGCGAAGGGGCAAATAGGGAAAGTAAAGAAACTATGGGACGGCGAGTGGGACTACAACGGTTGGATGCAACGGCGGCATTTAGGGCCTTGATGACGTGTAAAAAAAGGATGAATATATCAGCAGCTTAATGGATTTGAATGGTGGATTCAGTAACAAAGATTTCAAGTCGGCCACTATAGGATTCTATTCGAAGTTATATAGAGTCTAGAATTTCTTATGCATATACTTTTATGAAATTAATGATGACCATACTTTATTTTGTAAAATAACCACAGAACGAAATGGTTTTTCAGTTTACTCAATTGCAAACCGGAACCCGAATCGGTTACTGTGAATAACTAGTTTTTCGATCCAGTTTGGTTTTTACGGGTTTTTTTTTTTTTTAATCGGCCCTAGTTTTGACCACTTGTTTCATAAACATGATATATAAAAGTACACAACACTATAAACTCGATACGTAAAACAGAGTGAAAAAAATAATAATTTCTAACTATGCTCAACTGGTAATAGAGTGAAAATAATCACAGTTTCTAAGATACTCTCCCCATGGTATTTAATAACCTTTACATCAAATATCATATGCTCTCACATTCTCTTATAATTTTGAATTGGTTCTCATCCTTATATTTATAGATAATATATGAGATATTCTTTTTTTTTTTTAATATGATTTATATTTCAATTCCTATTAGAACTCCTAAATTCTATTCTTATTTATAATTGTATTCTTTATCAAATAATTTTTTTAAAAACATAAAATTTTATATGGAACAAATAGGAAAACGATCCACAATATCTTAATATATAAATGCCTCGGATATATAGCTTTCCTGTACATCTAATATGACACTATCTAGCCTCTCCACAAAGCTTCTTATCCCTTCTTGCAGAGCCAATATATACATATGTGTAATACTATAAATCGTTTCAATGGACATAAGAATTCGGGAATTTTATAATGTGGGCTGGACCTTGACCAGAGTTGAAATTTTGAGCCTTACATTATAGATTGTGTTCTGGGCTCTAACTGTTCGGCCCGGATGGAGAATTGGATTCTCAAATTCAACCTATGGACTATATTATAGGAGATCCATAAAATTATTTAAAAAAAAAAAAAATTAAAATCACGGGTTATTATACAATACTTGATAAGGGGGAAATTATTCTTCTTTTAATATTTATTCATCATCAAATGGTAGATTTATAGCAGATATTTATATCATATGTTATCATTTAAGATTTAATTAATATATACACAAAAACATCCATGAAAATAATTTTCATTTCATTTATCTTTTTATTTAACTATAAGTTCTATATGCACTCACAAAAAAAAAAAAAAAAAAAAAAAAAAAAAATGAAAATGTATTATGTATTAGGCAAAATTTGGGTGTTGTAATGGGATTCAATTTTAAGTAATAAAAAAAAAACAAGTTTCTTGCTTTAAATATTTAGTTTATTTGGTGATTGAAAATATAGGAAAGAGTTTAAAATATTCAATCTAAACATGACCAAATTAATCTCCATGATTAAGAGATTAATATATCCAGACAATTTTAAAACTTACTTGTTCTATATCTCTGTTGGTCTTGTTCAAACTCAAAACAACAAATCAAGACCCAATAGCAGTACTTGACATCAAAATACGTGTATTCATAAATTAATATAAGAAGGAAATGAATACCAAATGAAAACAGTATCTTTAATTTGAAATATAAAACGGAAATTGGGCTTGAAGAGTTGGCCATGCGATTGGAGATGGTGATGGGAAATGGTGAGTGATGATGGAAATGGAGGCTTGAGCTTTGTAGAGGAGGTGATGAGGATTTTGTCAGTGGTCTTGGAAGTAATTTTGAACGTCGGGATAGGTCGAAAAATGGCGAAAATTGTTGGTTGTGAACGCAGCTAACATGCGCTGTCCCTTTTTTCTTTTCTTCTTCTCCGGCTACTAATGTTTGTTGATCATTCTACCCTCATTAATAATAGACTTTTGACCATTATGCCCTTTCTCATAATGAAAATTACTAACAAAATTATGCTTTGAGAACTAAAAGAGTATTTAAAAAGTGGGTGGGTAATAATTTGTCAATGGGCCATTTTTTGGGTGGGAACATATCATTAACTCTATGGATACGTTTGGTTAGAGGTTATCCTCAATTATTCCAGTATTGTCATCTTATATTACTGACGTTACCATGTTTGGTTGTCAAGTAATAAAAGATTCCAGTAATCCTCTAATACCAATAATAATTACTATTGGTTATACAGGTGGTAATCTTAATACCACAATTTTCTTAGATATTCTATGATTACTTAGTAATCTTAATTTTGTTACAATTTTATCCCTAATTAATAAAATTTTCGGATAGTAATACCCTTGTTTTGAAAACACTTTACATGAACCCTGCCATTACAATTTTCCCCGTAAGTAATAAAGTTTTTAGACAGTAATGCCCTTATTTTTAAAACAATTTACATGAACTTTACCATAACACCCCCCACTCAAGAGGACTGTCGACCGTTGGCCACTGTTGCCGCCAATAGCCAAAAAGGCACATGACCAATCGAACCTAGCCGGTTGTGAGCCGATTTGATTGTTTCTGGCTAGATCTATTCTAGCCCTTAAAAGCTAGATCCATGGTCGTTAATGGCCAGATCCATCGATTTGGTCGGAAATGACCAAATCAACACACGATCAACCATGTTCGGCCAACCGTGCATTGTTCAGGCCACTATTGGTGGTTGTCGCCGGCAATCGACAGTGGCTTGGGTGGGTTGGGGTGATTTTATAAAAATGTAAACTTTTATTATGACTATGTTGTTGTAGCAAAATCTCAAATGTAGGGGATTAAAAGAAATAGTTTAAATAATAATAATAATATTATTATTATTATTATTATTAAAAAAGAAAGATAATTCAGTGATCTATATAACATGCCCACCAATTTATTTCTCTCATCCAGACATATCATTATAACAGGCCATTTAATTTGTTCTAATCTAACTAAACACATTTAATATAACATTTCCAATAATCTTTAAGATAATCTATCATTTCATTCGTATAATATTTCTAATAATACAATATTTTCTTAATCAAATTCATCTCCTACGGAAGTTACAGTATTGTGTCTCAAGTTGGCATCGCAATTCACAGAGAATGTTGACGTTAGATGAGATGGAGGCGTTTCCGGTTGCAAGAGATAAAATTTTGGCTTGTATGAAGAAGTGGATGGACCGGGTCAAAGAGTGAAGATTGGCAGGTGTGAGGGAGTGGGTCCGGCGAAAGGATTAGAGTTACAACGCCGTTCAGAGGATCTTCCGCATATATTAAGTTTGGTCAAAATTTTGGCTTTTGCTTCCAAAACTCTTGATGTTTTGAGAGACACATCCTTCATCATTCTTCTAAATTCTAATGTCTTTGAATGAAGCCTACTAAGAATTAATGGATACACAAATAATACAGAGCATAACATTTGTATTAAATTTCTTGAGAAACAGAAAGTAAGAACTGTCAATGGGATGTTAGAAAATTTAGGGCATGCCAAACATACTGTCTTCCAAAAGACTAAATATATGAAGTGTAGCAAGGGTGGGCGAGCTGAGAACATACGCCGAGGTCGTATACGCTGACTACGAAGAAGACGCAACGAGGATGATGAGGAAGACGGTGAGGACAACCGGCGCCGTCAGACTCTAATTTTCTATCACTTATACGGCTACTAGTACTCATACTGATAGTGTTGCTGCTTGTGAAGGTATGATTCTTCAGACTTTTGCTTAGGAGTTAGATGATTCTCTACGTACTTGGGACAAACAAACAATCATACCGATGCAGCTTTTAATAATGTATACTTGTTTCTACTGAACAAACTTGTTTCTACTCAGGGCGGACCCAGCCCCTGGGAGGGTAGGCCCAGGCTTACACTTAAAAAAAATTATTTACATAGTCACGTCAAAAAATTCTATTAATTTATTCACGTGTCCTAAAATAAGTAACTGTATTCTTTATGAAAAATAAGGGTAAACTAAATGGCAATATGCCATCTTAATGTAATATCTCTCGTAAATGGTAATATGCCATCTTAATATAATATCTCTCGTATCTTTATAAAAAGTTAAGAATTATAGGCTATTTAATGTAAAAAAAAAAAAAAAAAAAAAGTAAAAAGGGTTAGTCTTGTATTTAATGACTCATTTATGAGTGGTTGTCTCCCTTTTATCTATAAATAAAGGCTTTTCCCTTCTTGGGAGGAGGAGAAACTTGATTGTAAACTTTGTAAACACTTTTGTTTCTTTCTCTCACTCTTCTTTTCTATATTTTCTCTACATTTCCATACTTTCTCTACACATCTTTACTATACTTCTTCCATGTTTCTTTCATATTTATAAGTTTTCCTTAACCTCAAGGGTGTTGTAATACTCTAAAAATGTTATATTAAAAATATCATACATATATTTAATTTCATCAAAAACTTACTATTAATATATATATTCTAGACATACATCATATTGTTTAAAACTCTCTCTACTAAGAAAATGTTATTATCTATGTTTATACTAAGAAAATTTTCCTTTTTTTTTTATTAATTCATATTAAAAGTCAAGGCAACGTTGACTTAATTTAAGTTTTGGTTAACTTTAGCTTATAATAGGTCTGATCAAAGTTATGAAAATTTATATTATAATTTAAAAAAAAAATTAAAAGAAAAAAAAGAGGAGAAATAAGAAATTTGTGTAGAATATTTTTGGTGAATTGTGATTGTTGTAAACTCTTTTAATTATACTGGATTTAACTGGATCGTTAGATTCTTATAGTCCTTTGTTCTCTTTAATTGAAGAGGTTTTTCCATGTAAAATTTTTCTTGTATTTCCTTGTAAATTAGATATTATTTTCAACATAATTTGTTTAAGGTTTTCAACATAATATATATATATATATTAGTGATTTTTTTAAGTTTTCACTAATTGTTTTAGTGATTTTTTTAAGTTTTCACTAATTGTTTGACAAACTATAGTGGAACTGCAAAAACCCTCGGGACAAAAATCTTGGGCCTGTCCCTGTTTGTAGTATGCTTTTAAAACAAACTTCTTGTGTTATTGTTTTTGTACTTGTTTAATAATGTAGCTTATGATTGCTTGGGTTTTGAATTAGACGGTTTTCTACTCTGAACGTGTTGTTTGTACTTGTTTTAAGATAAACTTGCTGTTTGTACTTCTTTAAATGGTCAGCTTTCATTTTCTTTCACTTACACTGCTAATAATAGAAGAGGGGATTTTTTGGGGGTTAGAGGCATCGAATTAGATAAACATTTTATTTGAACAAATATAAAACCTGAACAAGTTCAAAATTTAACCTAAAAGAAGAGTTAAAATAAAAATGTGGGTTGATGACTCAATCTGTTTCGATGTATAGAATTAAATCCAACCTGATATTGGTAATTTGATACAATATCATTGAATTACAATGCTAGCATACAAGTGGAGTTGAAGAATCTTTTGCAGGTGATTATGGAGAAGTTAAGAAAGTATTGGGTGGGGTTCGCAAGGAATCAAGGCTTCCTTCCAATATTTCCACTGCTCTATAGCCGATCTGAGGGGTTAGTTTGTGTGCATCACAAGCTCATTATTATCATCTTCCTTGCACATTCTCTATCCTCTTCGTTTATGATCCCTTACAGTCCTATTTCTTCATCTAATTCAAGATGAATGTAAATCCAATGTGAAAAATATAGTTCACTAGTATAATCAACTGTAACATCAATATACTTTCTTCTTCCGACCATTTTTAAAATCATCATTCCATAGCTATAAACATGTGACTTGTGAGAGACTTCACCAAAGTTTCTACTAAACACTTTTGGAGCAATATAACCAATAGTTCCTCGTACACTTATCATTGATATGATACTTTCTTTCTTTGGACAAATTTTAGCTAGACCAAAAATTTCTCAAAATGTTTTGGTAATTAAAGAGTACACAAAATAGTTTATATATATAAACATGCATGTTTATAATATCATTGAACATTCGTATTGGAATAGAGATTGGGTGATTTGATGCAATGTCATTGAGTTAAAGTGCTGGCACATTAACACATAAGTGATAAGTGTTCCCAAAACATGCACGTTTAATAAATAATTCGACCCGTTTGCATCATGTGTTGATAACTTATGACGTATCCAAAATTTTATTCATCAAAACATTAATTAAATTTAATAATATAATTGTAAATAAATTTATAATAAATAATATATTGGGCATAAATTATATAAAAATATAAGTATTTATTTATAATTAATATATTTATGATTGTGTTTTATGATATGAAATAAATTTATAATACTTTAATGAGCGTAAAACAAAACTAAACAAATTTACTAATAAACAAGTTATTAAGCCAACATTAATATATTTATGATTCTGTTTTTCTCTTTTTTCCTTCTTTTTGCTCACGATTCTCTCTTCTTCTTCTTTCCCTTTCTTTCTTTCTGCTCACGACTCTCTCTTCTTCTTTTTTCCCTTTCTTTCTTTCTCCCTGTTTCCCTTACGAGCTAGTAAAAAGCATACAAATTTTCTTTTTCTTTCCTTCTTTCTCCTTTTTTTTTCCTATTTTCTTTTTCTTTCTTTCATTCTTTATCCTTGTTTCCCCTACACTCTCCACCAACTCTGATTTCTTTCCTTCTTTCTCCTTGTTTCCCTGCACTCTCCATGGTTTGGTTTGAGTGGAAAGGATTTTAGTCGCGTTTTTAGGGATTTTAACATCGGGGTGTTCTTTGTCATTTTTGCAAACTTTTTGTTTTTAAAATTTTGGTTTAATCCCCTATACTTAATAAAACTCCTAAAACACCCCTAATAATTCGAGCCTAACTTGGCTCGCAAGCCTAACGAGCCGAGTCGAGGCAGGCTCAAACTCGGCTCGTACTCTCTCAGGAATAGAGAAGAGCTGGCTTGATTCCAAACAAGGCGAGCCGTGAACAAGCCGTACTCGAGCCGAGCAGAGTCTGCTCGCGAGCAGATAGCCTTGTTGAACAGCCCTAGAGATAGGTCTATAACTTTTGTACTTTTTTCATGACCCAGTTCAACCTGGAAGATGGTTACAAATTGATCATAAAGTTACGTTGGTGCATAGAAGACAAGCAGATGCAGGTTCTGGAGCATGTCTCAGTATTGCTACGATAACTTGAGCTAAAGACCTCAGATTTGGATGATTCATGAACCATAGGAAATATGATTCAAATATTACAATTAATATGTTTATGGATTCGTCAGATTTAGATTTTTTCATGCTAAAAGATGGAAGTCTTTCGACATACAATTTTCCAGCAGCAGCTGTTAAGGAGAAACGGACAGAAAATGGAAACTTCGCCAAGCTACCATATATTCCTTAGAATGAACTGGGAGCTGTTCTAGATATCGTTGTAAAGCTTTGGAAGTCTAATTTACCTAGAATTTTACGGTTTGTTATTCCAAGATTTCTAGAGGAAGATATTCATGTTTCATTACCAAAGGGTCAGCATAGGAATCCTAATTCTACAAGGACTCAAGTTAAGATTAATCTGAATTTTAATCTCCTATTTTGTATAGGATTTTTTCAATTACTTTCCCACAACCCTAGCACTATAAAAGGATGTCTTTAGGTATTTTTTTTTGGGAGACTTAAAACTTTGAGAGAGGCAAGGAGAAAAAACTTCAACTTGGAAAGAATTGGAGGCAAGGAGAAGAGATCTACCCAGGGTTTCATCTTTTTCTCTTGTACTTCATGTTTTTGAAGGGTCTGAGGTTTGATTTCTTTATGATCATGTGTAACTAACTGCTTTTCTAGGGATTCGATGTAACCTAACATGGAGGTTTTATGCTTTGATTAATTTTATTGTTCTATTAATTGAATATATTTTGTTTCATTCATTGCACTTAATTCGATCTTGTAATAAGTATGGTAAACATCATATGCTAACTTTGAAATACAAAACCTTGATTGTTTGAGACAAGGTAAGTAAACATCATATGTAAACCTTGAATAACTCTTTTGAATGATTGGATTTTGTTGACGCAAACATCAGGCTAGATACAATTTGGTTCATATTTTGAGTACTTCTTTTTCTTAATGGGTTGTTGATTGTTAGACTTTACTAAACATCCTAGTGAGTTTAATGGTTAAGAATACTTGGTTAAACCCAAATATCAAACGGGAATATCATAATGATGGAAGACTGAACCCTAGGAATTGGATTGAGATGACAATAAATTAGTTATTAGTAGAGAATCGGATTGTTACAGTGAAATTGGACACCTATGTTTTTCTTGCATTGATTTTCAGTTAATCTTTAATTGTGTTATTTAATTCAGTTGGTTAAGAATTTATTTTGCTTCCTTAGTAATTAGTTTAATTTATTTTGTTTAGAATTTTGTTTATTTTATTTGTTTAATTAAGGCATAGTATATTAGGATTAATTGAGTGCTTACAAATCTTTGTGGGATCGACTATTGCTTTTGCACACTAGACTACAATAGCGATTTGTGCACTTGCGAGGTTGTAAAATTGTTCATCACACACTAGTAACTGCTACGGATTCTGTTTATTTATTATTTTCAGGGTTAACCTGTTGTCTTCCAAAACATCAAATGGATATTGTGTAAGTTCAGAATAGGTTGTTTTCCCCGGATGAAAAGCGGGAAGGTTATGATTTTTCCATCGCCACAAGTTTCTTTCACACTGCAGGCTTCATAAAACCAGTCCATTTTGGCTAAAACTGTTCTGCAAAGAATACAAAGAATGAAAACACAGAAACCTGGAACGTGATTCTTCATCTGAGGATGATGAAATTGTGAAGAAGAAAGAGAGAAAGAGAGAAAGAGAGAGAGAGATTATTAGGATTTTATGTATAATTTAGAAATGAATAGAGAGAGTTGCCAGGATGTGTCTGTTCGACTTGTAATCGTTTGAGTACAAAGGATAGAACAAATCTGCCTCACATCTTAGCTGTTGAATTTTAAAGCATTGACCCAAATGGGATCAGAATTAAAATACAGGTTTTGACCACTTGTTTCATTACAGAATCTACTTGGTTGCAATGAATTTAATGAAAAAAAGGTCTTCCATTGAATACCTCTTCTTCATAATTTAATTCTTCAATTAATTAAGTAAAAAAAGTCGTGTATGCATGCTCATGTTGCTGATGGTCCGGTAAATTCTTCACCAATAGCAATGTCGTATTATATGAGGTCGGGCACTTGAAAGTTGAAACGAAAGGCAGTACAGAAAATATACGCGACTAGGCACTAGCTATTGCCTATTGGTCTGTAACAAAAAATCAAACAAAAGTCTTTTCCGTTTTCTTTGTTTCTTATTGCTCAGAATCTTGGAGACAGTCCACTCATGGAGATAGCCAATAATTCAATTCAAATTTTCCACAAAAATAATAAGATGCTTACATGGTGGCTCCGTGTAATCAGATTAAAAACCGAAATTGAAGAAAATATCCAATAATAAGAAAACAAAAACAAAAACAAAACAAATGTAAAATAAAATTAATACTAACATGTTTTTTTAATATATTAGGTTAACAGTGGTGATAGATACCAGCACGAGTGCATTTACTACATAAGTAAAGGAAGAAAACTTATAAATTGAAGAACAAAAGGAGAAATGTTATAAATTGAAGACATAGGATACAAATATATGCTGTTGCCGGCCGCGGGTTGTTGTTTTCACAAATTGAGTAAAAGACATGTTCCCACCCAAGGTTTTACAAGTCTCGAGTTTCCACCCATGGTTTCGTAAATTCTAGATTTCTACCATTAAATTAACAAAAAATCATTTTATATATATATAAATGCCTGGGATAAATACCTTCCTTATACGCTTAATATAATATGGCACTGTCTGGCCTCTTCACAAAGCTGCTTATCTTCTCATGCGTCTTTTTGCAGAGCCAATATAGACGTACTTGTGGTACTATAAATTGTCCTCGTGGACAATGGACATAAGATTATAGGAATTCAGAAATTTTATAATGTGGGCTGGACCTTGACCAGAGTTGAAATTTTGAGCCTTGAATTGTAGATTGTGTTCTGGGCTTTAACTGTTCGGCCCGGATGGAGAATTGGATTCTCACTTTCACCCTCTAATAAGGGCCTATATTATAGGAGATTCATAAATTTTTTTTTAAAAAAAAAAAGAAATTATTTTTAAAATTACTGGTTATTATACAATACTTGATAATGGGGAACTAAAAGACCATGCTGAATAATTATTTTTATTAATGGTAGATTTACAGCAAATATTTATATCATATGATATCATTTAAGATTTATTAATATATATACAGAAACATTCATGAAAATATTTTTCACTTCATTTATCTTTTTATTTTACTATAAGTTCTATATGCACTCAAAAGAGATCAAAGATGTTGAAACTCCCAGCTAGATCACCCTGGTCATGTTCAAACTGAAAACCCTGCTGCCATCCAAAGGTTTTGGTCTCTTACTCTTTAACTTCTCTTCTTCATTTGTTTTATTTTCATTTTTCCAAGTATTATCTTTTATTGGCTTTGTGGGGAGCAAAATTTGGCAACGTTTTGCTTACAGAACTCTGATGTCTTGAGTTGAGACACACATCATTCATCATTCTTCTAAATTTTAATGTCTTTGAATGATACAATAAATGTATATATAAATATTAATCAATATGTATATCGAAAAGTTAATAAATTTTTTATCTGTTAAGGTCTTTGCCATTTGCTGCAATTAACACAGAGGATAACATTTGTATTAAATTTATTGAGAAACAGAAAAGTAAGAACTGTTAATGTCGTGTTAGAAAATTGGGGGCATGCCAAACAGTGAAGGAAAATTTTGAGTCTTTTTATACATTATTATAGAAATACACTCAATTGCTGGTTGCCTCAATCGTAATAAGCTTTTTGTAGTGCATTCATGTTGAACTTGGCATTGTAATTTGTTGCTTTGAGTTGACGCCAATGCATTGAGTTTGGTCAACATTTTGGCATTTTTGCTTCCATATCTCTAATGTCTTAAGATCTACTACCAACACGTAAATTGGGTTGGACACCCTCAATTAAAAAAAAGAGAAAAAAAAATCTAATGTCTTGAGTCACACATCATTAATCATTCTTTTAAATTCTAACTTGGTGTTAGAAAATTGACAGCATGCCAAACAGTGATGGAAAATTCTGGGTATGGGTCTTTTATACATGATTATTATATATGAGAATAGTATGTAAGCCAGTGATTGTTAACCAAAGAGTAAACGATCAAAAAAGTTATGTGTGGATGGTCATGTTACTGTCTTGGTGATGGTCATGTTTCTTCACTTAAATTCTTCACCAATAGCAAAAGTAGTAGTAGATGAGGTCCTGGACTTCAAACGAAAGGCAGGTATAGAAAAGACAAGCGACTAGCATTAAGATGATATCCTCTTAATTAGCATTAAGATGGTCTTCTTCCCATCACAAACCGGCACAATTTTTGTCAGTTCGCCTGCTTACAAATAATATAAAAACACTGAAATACCGTGAGAGACGCTCGTAAATTGGGATTAGTTATACTCTCCCCTATTCTGTAAAGAAGAATTTATACAAAGGGTGATCACAACTAATGGGCGATTACCAATTCGAGTATGTACATTCTTAGGGAAGTAACTGTTAGTGAGAGATATTAATATTTAATTGAAATTGAAATATTAGTGATAATGATAATGATGGGTTATTTGGAATTAAATCAAAATGAATAAGGTGTCAATGGAATCAAAATTTTGGTTTTCAGGTTGTAGATCTATCTACCATCATGAAAATAGGATTTGATCTTGTGAGGTTGAGGCCACTGACAATCCGCTAGACCTGCACACATGAAAAGACAAGTGAGAAACTTTCGGAAAACATCGGGGTGGTGTTTGTCGTAGGCACTCCGACGCTCAAGTCAACAAGGCAGAAAGAGATTATTTGATAAGAATTAAGAAACAAATAGATAGTTTTGAGTAGTGTAAATTGATTATGGGAGATTGCCTTCTAATGAGAGGGCAAGCCTCTGTTTTTATAGTGAACCCAAGGGGCTGAAATCCTAGTAGGACATTGAATCCTCTTTTTTGGGAGTTAATCCCTATCCATAAAGAAATATGATTTCTTATCCTTATCAGATTAAGTTTAATAGTTTAAGTAAAGTTTGGAGTCTTAGTAGGACACTAAGTCCTATTTTGAGAGATAATCTCTATCATGAAAGAGATATGATTTTTTGACCTTATCAGATTAAGTTTAATAGTTTGAGTAAGATTTAGAATCTTAGTAAAAGAAGAAATAAAATGAGATTCTGATTTCTTATTTATGGATTGTTGTAGGCTAATGAGCGGAAACCCAATTTAGCTTAACTTATAGGATAGCCCAACTAGTAGAGTGGATAGTTCACAAGGTGATTTTAAGCGTAGAACCGATCGGGATTGGAGTGAGGCCTTGGGCTGTGACATATTTATTTCGTTGTTGAGCCTCGTCAAGCCCAAGACGATTTTTAACCCTAACACAGGTTTAACTTTACTTTTAAAAAAAGGAAGTGATCAAGATCTTGGTGGAATGGACCATGGAGATTTCCTGTTCTTAGCCAATAGTATGAACTGCTAACAGAGGATATAGAAACTACAATATTATCTCCCAAGTTGGCATCGCCATTCATAACGAATTATTTATAGATGGGTAGGTGTGACTTTGGCGACAGGAATAGAGTGGTAGAATCCACCAACAGATAAAGACACTCTCGATTGCTGGCCGCGTCCATCTGAATAGTGTTGGTAGCGTCCCCTGCCGTAAACATGGTAGTGTAGTTTAATTCAAGTTCCACCCTACTTATTACATTTTCCCACCAAAACTTTATTAAGTATATTTTTCACCCTTAGTTTGGTTTATACTAATTTTAAGGTTAATAAATTAAAAATATATATATATTAAATAAATTCAATTATTTAAAAAAAAATCTGAAAAAAAAAATTATAAAAATTTGCGATTCCAATTGAATCACACCTGGCTGGGTGCAAATCAATCAGAACCGCACCTAACCAATTGCGAATCATTTGGGTTTGCTAGATACAATTCCAACCAACTATTTTTTTCTTTAGTTTTTTTATTTTTATTTTTTTAAGATTTTTCTTCTTTTTTTACACTTTATTTCATTTTTTTTGGAAATTATATTTTTAAATAATTTCATAAATGTATACAATTTTAATGAACTATTTTTTTGTAGTTTTATAAATATTTAATTGACAAATATTTTTATAATTTTTAAAAATAATATATACAATTTTAAATTTTTTTTTAGAAATACACATACTTTAAAAGTAAAATTTCTATTGTAATTATAGAAATTGGATATAGGCATTTAAATGATTAATTCAAGTAATTTTATCTGTTCGTAATTTAGGGTGTAAGTAATAAATGTTGTGTGAACCCTATTGATATTAAAACTAACGTTTGAATTTAGGGTTGAGATAATTTTTTTTTTTTTTTTTTTTTTTCCTGCCCGTGGCTTGCATGCTTATATAATATTCTTCTTTAATTCTTCACTTCCTAAATTACGCAACTTTAAAATAAGAAATGTTCGATAATTAATGTTTGAGAATGTTAAAGTACATTAACAATTTTTTGGTTAATTATCTGCATCGATGCCAATTAGTCCAAGAGGCTCTCCTGAAGTGGTAAAAGAGTTTTCTACCATTTCAACTTTGGTTGTCCACATTCTTAATCGATTTTGTTGTCCATAGTCTTAATCTTTATATTAAAATATTGACATTTGAATGGTGTCCGCATAAATGAATGGAGCTTTTGTCTTGTCTGATAAGTGACCGTGTAGTTGAAAACATATATTCGAAATTAATAACATAAGAATAAAACTATATCACATAAAAAAATAAGACATTTATGTGGTTTGGTATAACCCATTTATATCTACAAATAAAAAAAACTTGCTATAGTTTTATAAACACAATATATAAGAGTACACAACACCATAAATTTAGTACATAATTAACTGAATAGAAACAATCATAGTTTCTAATCATGCTCAACCTAGTATCAATAGTGGAAAAAATCTCCGTTTCTAGCATATTCTACATATGGCATTTAATAATCCTTATATTAAATAGGTAATGTTATTTATATAAACTCTTTGTACAAACTTACGACTTTTTATTTGTACAAACTTACGACTTTTTATATGAATGGTTGGTGAATTCAACTTAATTAGCTTTGAAATGCATAATGTGAATTTTTTTTTTTTTTTTTTTTTTTGGTGATTGGGGTTATTTACGTCTGTTTGCACATATTTCAATTAATTTCTCAAGATTTTAAAGTTGACAATCGACTAAATTCTCTTAATGATCACTTCTATTAATAATTTAACTAGATCAAACTCAAGACTTTTTAATAATATACTCAAGAGTCCTGATTAACTGTAATTTTCATTACAGATTTTTT
The DNA here is from genome assembly GCF_008641045.1 of Pistacia vera. Lineage (NCBI taxonomy): Eukaryota > Viridiplantae > Streptophyta > Magnoliopsida > Sapindales > Anacardiaceae > Pistacia > Pistacia vera. Next base: position 313,463 of record NW_022195577.1, on the reverse strand, counting down.
TGGAAAATACATTCTGATACCAATATTGAATAACCTTAAAAGAGAGGTATTTTTGTCAGGAGAATGACCACATGGACCAATCCAGAATATAATCTTTGTCTGATATTGATAGGTGGTCAGGGTCAGGAGGTCCATGGGCGCACCGCGCACTCTTTCAATCACGGCCAAATTCCAATAATGTCCTCTCTTAGCTCTGAATATGGAGATAAAAGGAGCTGATTCTTTTGAAACATCTTAGTTCTGAATAAGAAGTAGCTTATTCAATTCTTTGAAACCTCTTGTTGCTGCAAAAATGCTGAGGACACGGCCATTCCTCATCGCCATCCTCCTGGTTTTACCGTTACAGCTTTTTACTTATATCTCTTATGCGGATGCCTGGTATACTCCCCCATATATGCGTGAGTATATATACATATTACATAACGCGTTTCATTAAATTCAACACCTTTTGCCTCCTTGCTAATTAACTTTGATACTTGCATATGTAGCTACAACATGTTATGGAGCCGATCAAACCCAGTTTCCATCAAGCAATTTGTTTGGAGTGGACAATGGTGCATCATGTGGGAGACAATACTCGGTAAGTTGCATAAGCACCACAGAGCCTAACACTTGCTTACCTGGCCTCACCATCCAAATCAAGACTTTGAATATGCTCTTTGTTATGCCCGGGAAAATAAAGGGTTGACGTGGAAAAGTCACGTTAAGGGTGACCTGCTCCCGTCAGGGCAACACGCACACGTCAGGCCTGCAAAATAATATGGAGCTCACACGCGTCCATTCCTCTGCAGCAAGTCGTGCGAAGTTAGCTTGGAAAAAGGAAAATGGGACGTAAAGCCGGATTATATCCTGACAATCACACCAACCCATGGATTTAATGATGATTACACGCTTCAATTTGATATAAAATGAAGAAGACCCCTCCATTAAGGGGATTCGGCCATTCTTTATAGAAAACAACCCTCTCTCTCTTGTAAAGAAAAACACTTACTTTTCATAACTCTTATGTACGTCAGTCCGCTTCGCGACCTGACCCACACTAATATCAATACAAATCAGTGGACGTAGGATTTGCTACCTTAGCATCCGAACCACTTTAAAAGTCTTCTCTGCATTTATTTCACTTCATATATCCATTATCACGTGTATTAATTCATCAAATAGTGATACCCACGTGACAATTGGTTGGTGCCGAAAACGAGCATCAACAGTTTGGCGCTAGAAGGAGGGCCTGATTTAGCGTCTACCCTTCATCAGGAGAATCTTTGACCTACTGGTCTTATAGCTACAATGGCCCGCCAATCTGAACCTGAGCAGGGGAACCAACACGCTGAAGGAGTGTCCCCAGCCCAGAGGGACACCCCTTCCAACATACCTCCAGTTTCGCAAAATGCTGTTGGGAATACCCCGGAAGCTCCGCAACTGGACCCTGCCATCCGAAGCTACCTGGAGAGGTTCGACAATACTCTCCAGACGGTCAACCAGAGGTTTGGACCGTCTGGACCAAGGCATGTCGTCCGCACAGCCGAGCGGTACAACCGCCAAAAACGCCTGTAGGTCGCACGAAAGCGCGGCAAAGGGCGATAGCCCGTGCTGCGAGCACTGCAGCGCGTAAGTGCAAGGGTAAACAATGGCAAAAATAAGCCTCGCTCCCAGGGGCCGACGATACAAGGCGCCCGAGGGTATCGGCAAAGCTGATCTCGGTGAAAAAGTAAATCCCAGCTGTCCCATGCCACGTCGCAAGCAAACCCGAGCGAAAATGCTGGGCACATGATTCCGATCACCACCAGCAGAACGATCCCGATTGTTCTCATGCGGGTGGCCTCCATACCTCGCGGGCGGTTCGTACCACCGCGAGGTCGTGAAAATGCCCCGCACAATACATCGCCTTCACACGCCTCTAGTCAGCATGTGTCGAGCGCGGCTGGAATCCCACCGAGGCGAGGAGGGATCACCTCCGAACTCTCCTGAACCGCAACCGGGAGGCCGGGCTTGCATGGGTGAAAACAACCCAGGTATGGCTCCATTACCACAATTGAGGAGCTGCAGTGAGCTCTGGACAGGTTAAGGGAGCAGCGAAACGAACAGCGCAAGCGCTTCTACATCCCCATTCCTCCTGAAGTGCTAGCTCCTCCACTTCCACCAGGGTTCAGAATGCCAATATAGGCCGTTTGATGGAAACTATGATCCGCAGGATCATTTATATGATTTCAACACCTGATGGAGCTCCACCAGGTTTCGGACCTTGCGAAATGCCGCTGTTTGGCCGTGACGCTGACTTCTCTGCCAAACGGTGGTTAAGGTCGCTCCAGCGGGATCGATCAGTTCGTGGCCTCAGATGAGCATGACGTTCCTGCGGCATTTCCAAGCCAACCGGAAATTTTCAATGCCTTTGAGCTACCTCAGCAATATAAGGCAAGAGAGAGACGAATCCCTGCAGTCTTACATTGATCGCTTCCACAGGGAGCTCAACAAAGTGGCTCACGCACCAGAAGATTCCATCCGAACTCTTAAATAGCTGGGTTCGCTCCACAAACCGACTGTGGAAAGAACTGCAGGCTGAGGACGATATCTCCCTCACCAGATTCTATAACCTGGCAGAAAAGTATCTTCGAATAGAGATTCACTAGCGCGCTCCACCGTCGCGTCACAGCACTTCTATTAGTATGCCAGGTCGGAGACAATAGACGAGCTGATCGCAAAAGACATTGACGTCACGAAAAGGAGAAACCCCGCTACAAGCAGAAGAAGTCCTATGCTCCTGTCCCCCGTCGCGACCGGACACGGGACTCAATACACTCCGTTGAATGTGTCCATATCTGCGACCCTCGACAATCCAAGGAAGCCAGCCTGCTCGATGAGCCCGACCACCATGAAAACCCCCGCTACGGCTAAAACACAAAAATTACTGCCGTTTCATCGGAAAATGGGCATCTCACCGATGATTGCCGAGCTCTAAAGCAGGCTATCGAAGCTCATCAAAGAGGGGCACTTCAGGTACATTGATGACTCCCCAAAGAAAACCAAGGGGAGACGAAGAAAAAGCATCGTGATCGCAGCGGGTACGACAGTGTCAACATAATCTTCGGAGGTCCGCACCTCGCGGGAAACACGCGAGACGCAGGAAATATGTTTCGAAGCGCGCCATGACCCGATCAGAGTATGAATACTTTGCAGCGACCTCCGAAAGCCAGAAGAGAGGACCAATCACTTTTTGCGAGAAAGAGGCAGCTCGCCTGCACCATCCTCACGAGATGCTCTGGTAATCACGCCCCTGATAGGGTGTCATAATGTTCTCAGAATGCTTGTAGACAACGGAAGCGCTGTGAACATCCTGTTCAAATCCGCTTTCGACAGAATGAACCTGGTCGAGGCCGACCTGAAGCCAGCCTCGATGCCTCTGTACGATTTTACAGGGGTCACCTGATCCCCATGGAACGATCCAACTACCAGTCACGCTCGGCGACTATGACAGGTGACTAGGGTTACCGAATTTTGGTCGTGGACTGTCCGTCGGCCTTCATGAATCCTGGGGCACCTCTGCTGAGAACCTTCAGGGCTTCACTTCCATTTATCATCTCAAGATGAAGTTCCCACTCCAACGGGGATAGGGAGGTAAACGGGTCGCAAAGCGCATCTCGTGAATGCTATGTAAAATCATTCCAATGGCCGACAAAGAAAGGGCATTTCGGCGTGTGCACCCCGCCATGCTATGGCGATCAGCCGTATAGAGCCCAGCCTGGTCCGGCGAGGATAACATAGATCCCGAGTTCAGAAATTCCCCCAGCGGCCCGTTGAGGATCTGTCCGAAGTTTCGGTTGATCCAAAAACCACATAGCGGCGAATGCTAACATCAAGTGCTCCACCCTCAGCTCGCTTCCGAGCTGGTAAGCTTTCTTGAAGGAGAACATTGATGTGTTCGCCTGGTCGCAACCAGATATGGTCGGGATCATCCCGAACGTTATTTGCCATTCACTGAACGTCAGCAGTGAAGCTAAGCCAGTTCACAAAAGAGAAGGCAATGGATCCGGAGCGGTACGCCGCATTAAAATCAGAAGTGAGAACCTTCTCCCGCATGGATCTATTTGCAAGGCTCTCTACCCGACGCTGGGTTGCTAACCCGTCTTGGTCAAAAGCAAATGGCAGTGGCGGACCTGCGTAGACTCAGCGACCTGAATAAAACTTGCCCAAAGACACTTCCCCCTGCCAAGATCGACCAGCTCGTTGACGCCCACTTCAGGCCACAGCTGTTAAGCTTCATGGATGCATACTCGGGATACAACCAAATCCCGATGTATAAGCCAGATGATGAGGGCATACGACCTTCATTACGGACCGGGGCTATACTGCTACAAAGTCATGCCCTTCGGCCTCAAGAATGCGGTGCGACCTATCAGAGGTTAGTCAACCGAATGTTTCTCCGCCCAGATCGGGAGGACAATGGAGGTCTATGTGGACGACATGCTGGTCAAATCCCAGGTCGCCATAGAGCAATTTTCGCATCTCGCTGAGATTTTGACATACTCCGACTCTACGAATGAAGCTGAACCCTCTCAAATGTTCGTTCGGAGTATCGTCAGAAAGTTCCTGGGATATATGGTCAATCAGCGGGGCATAGAGGTAAACCCCGAAAAGATTTCAAGCTCTGCTAGATATGAAAGCCGACCTAAAAGCAGGTCATGAGTCTGAATGGAATCGACACTTATCGCTTCATATCAAGGCAACAGACCGCTGTTTACCATTCTTCATGTTTTGAAAGCCAATAGAAATTCGAGGTGACTTCCGAATGCGAGCAGGCATTCCGAGTATAAAGAGCATCTTGGAAGCCGCCTCTCCTCTCTAAGCCTCTTCCACAAGAAATCCTGCTCATCTACCTATCCGTGTCTCATTCGCGGTCAGTGCAGCTTTAATACGAGAAGAGGAAAAAGTTCAGTGGCCGTTATATTATGCAAGTAGCGTCTACTGAATGCCGAGATGGTACCCCGGAAATGGAGCGACTAGCTTTTGCCCTGCTGGTCCGTCCAGAAAGCTGCGACCTTACTTCCATGCCCATACAATCATTGTAATGACGAGTTACTCTCTCAGGTAGGTCCTCAGAAACCGGAGGCCTCGGTAAACTGCTCAAATGGGCCATGGAGCTGAGCCAGTTCGACTTAATATAACGCCCAGGTCGACTATCAAAGGCAGCTGTCGCAGACTTCATCTCAGAATTTTCCTATCCCCAAGCGAGCAACAGTCTACGAAGTCGGGCAAGAAACTATTCAGAACCTGTCGACCTGGAACCTCTACGTCCGGGTCATCAAACGGAAAAGAGCCGGTGCGGGTCTTCTCCTGGTGACCCCGAGGGGTTCAGATTCATGGTATTCTCCGGTTCGGGTTTAAGGCTACCACATAGGTCTGAATACGAAGCTCGTCTCGCCGGGTTGCACTCGCCAAGAAATGGGTGCAACCACGATCATGTGTACAGCGACTCTATGCTGGTCGTCAACCAGATCCTAGGGAATACCAAGCAGGAAGAGAACATGGTCCGCTACCTGAAAGAAGCTAAGGTCTCTCTGGGGTCGTTTAAGCACTTCGGATCGCTCAGATCCCCAGGGAGAGCAACTCAAAGCGGACGCCTTGGCAAAGATAGCCTCGTCACTAGATTCAAGGCTCCTGATAGCATTCCTGTTCGTTTTGTCATGCTCCAACTATCAGCTCGCCGACCAGCCATAAACGAGGTTCACCAGATTTCTGGATGACTCCCATTGTCCAGTACCTCAGGATGGGTCTTGCCTAGCGACAAGGTCGAGGCAAGGGTCCTATGAGTAAGGTCTGCTCGTTTCACACTCATCGGGATCAGCTGTACAGAGAGGATTCGTGCCCCACTCCTCCGATGTGTGACCATGAAGAGCAGACTACATCATGAGAGAAATTCATGAGGGGATCTGCGGTAACCACGCACAGCTCGTCTCTTGCGAACAAGATTGTTCGCCCAGGGATACTATTGGCCCCGAACCAAGAGGATGCGCACACTTTGTCAAGAAATGCGACAAATGCCAATGTTCGCGAACATTCCACGAGCCCCTTCTCACGAGCTGACACTATGTCTAGCCCCTGCAGTTTTCCATGTGGGGGATCGACCTTATCGGCCCCATGCCAGTTGGAAAGGGAGGGGTCAAGTATGCCGTGGTCGCGTAGATTATTTCACAAAATGGGTCGAAGCCGAACCACTACCTGATCACGACCAAAAGCTGAAAGACTCTCGTTTTCAAGAACATAGTGTCCGCTCGGAATTCCTCACACACCCTCACTCGGATAATGGAAACAATTCGATAATGAGAGTTCAAGCAGTTCTGCGACGAGCTGGGCATCCATAAAAAATTTGCCTCAGTCGCTAGACTGCAGGCAATGGCCAGTTGAAGCAGTCAACGACCATCAAACACACTCTGAAAGCCAAGCTCGGGGCAGCCAAAGGAAATTGGGCTGACGACCTCCCGAAGTCTTGTGCGCAAAGACAACTCCAAGAACGTCCACCTCGAAACTCCATTTTCGCTAGCTTATGGCTGTAACGATGATCCCTATAGAGGTCGGAACTGGGTCTCTTCGAAGGACTTGTATATGAGGACGAAAACAGCACTAATGAGAGCAAGTTTGGATCTGTTCGAACAGCATCGCAACAGGCTTCGCTAAGGATAGCGGCCTATCAGCACGACAAAAGATTCTCGACTCAAAGGTGCGAAGAGACTTCCGGGTCGGAGACCTTATGCTAAAGGAAGTCTCCTCGGAACCAGAGAGCCGAGTGCGGGGGTACTAGGACTAACTAGAAGGTCCATACCGGGTCGACAAGGTGATCAGACCGGGGACCTACCATCTCAAAAGATTGAACGGCTCTAAAGTTCCCCGAGCTTAGAATGCCGAGCACCACCGGCCATACTATCATTAATCTCGAACTCCAGCTCATTTTTGTAATTTTCTTTTAGGTATTGCTTTATTCGTTCGAAACAGTTCGTATGTGTTCTGTTCGCATGTAAGAATTCGTAGACAATTGCTTATGTAAGGCCGAATTGTAAATTGTACACAATATATAAAAAAAAGCGAACTGCAATTGAAAAGATGGTTCCATTCACAAACAAAAGAGTCCCAAAACCCGATTACAACAAGGACAACTCATTACGCCTAAGGCTGGTCGGAAGATCCTTCGAGCCAAGCCACCCGCCTGGTGGGTGGTCCCTGGGCGGCCGCGCAGCCTGGTGTCCTCCTCGGACATGATCCGCAAGGTCGCCTGCCAACCCTCCGGAGGTCGGACATGTCCAAATCCGGGTTCCTTGCTCGCAAGAGTATAACCACGATGGCCTAGTCCGGCCTCTCTTCCTGCTCCTCTGACTGATTCTGCATTTCATCAGTCAGAGAAGCGACTCTCGCCCGACTCTCCTGGAGCTCGGCCTCAAGAGCTAGCCTTTCCTGCTCGGAGGCCTGCCTATCTTCTTCAGCTCGCTGAGCCCGTGCGAAGGTCGCCTGGAGCTCCTGGTCCTTTTCTCCGCCCTCCCTAGAGACCTGGCGGTTGTCCTTTGAAGTTCTCTGACTTCCCCGCACGCCGATCGAGCTCCGCCCTCTGAATCCACTGTTCGCTGAGCAGCGTCCTTTTGGTTCAGATACCTATTCGTTGCTTCGAACGCTTGGGTTCTTTCCGCCTCAACGACTCCAAACTTTGCTTCAGCTTCGCGACCTCCTCCTGCAGGCGCTCGTCCCCTTTGCGGCCCCCAGCCGCGTCTTCTCCAGGACATCCTCATCGCAAGCACCCCTGGAGCAGGATACGAGTTAGAAATAAATCAAAATGAAATTTCAAGTACACTGGTTTACCTTGCTCAGATGTTGGAACGACGTGGCCATCAGGTCGTCGCCCGTGTTTGCAAATTCGCCGTACGACTCCGATAGCTCGCACTCGAGCAGGCCATAGACAATTGGCTGCAGATACTCGGCAGACTCCCCAACGAGTCCAGAACAAGGCGCGTCCTTCACCTTGTCGCCAGTCACCGCCTCGCTCGTGGGTTCTTTCCTGACCTCCTGGATTCTTGCGCGTCTCCAGAGGCTCCTCCTCGATTCGGTCTCAGATTCTCACCTGGCCCTGTTTCCTCTTCTTGGACCTTTGGCCGAGCCTTCCGTCTGGGGTGAGCAGGAGGTGCCTGAGCGACCTGTTCTGTCCTGGTCTCTTCTTGCCAGGATGGGGCTGCGAAGCGCAGAAGCTCGCGCGGTTGTGCGGAATAGCACAACCACCTCGCCCCCTCTCCTCTCCCTCTCCCTCCGTGATCGAGGGAAAACAAATGGTGCCCGGCGGGACTGCCCGGACTCCTTTGGGGCATGGTCTCTGCCTTTAAACTCGTCAGTAAGGGAATTTATATCCCGACCAGAAAGCTACCAGTATAACTTACCTTCTAGGGGTTCTAACGACGCCTGTGTCGCTGAAAAACCGTACCTCCGCAGATTCGCGTCGTCACAAGCTTCCTCACGTCCCGTTGTTCCTCGTCCAGTACCCCGAAAGATACGAGCCTTGTTGGGTCAGCGAGTAAGTCTTGGCTGTCGGTTCTATTAACTGCAAAAGAAAACAGGTCGTTACTAATGATCGTGCGAGCAGATAACGACCCCAGCGAAAGAAACCTACTTGATCCTGAAAGGCGGTGACTGTTATAAAAGAAAAGAAAAACTTTGTCTCGTAGGCCCCCGCATTGCTGGGATAGCTGTGTATCCCCGCGGCAATGGTAGGTCGCCGAGACAAATAGTACGAATCCTTGTCCCTACTCTCTTCAGTAGTAGGCGACGCCGAGCTCCACCGTCGATGGCTCTCCCAAGCCGTTTTTGCAGCACGCGATGTACATCGCAACAGCGATGACATACGCGTTTGGCGTCAACTGCATGGTGCGATCCCGAAATGATCCAGACCGACCTGATGAAAGGATAGGGATCCTCCCTCCACCCTTGAAGATCTCCTCAGAGATCGCGGCAAGGCCATCAGCCGGGCGCCGTGACGGCCTAGTGTGGTCGAGGAACAACCTCCGAGCGGATGTCGAATTGCCTCTTTATTCTAGCATATCCTCAGGTGAGAACCGAGTATACATCGAGAGCTGCGTCCTCGGAGCCCCCCGCGAGGACAGCTGGCTCCTTCCTCGGCCTGGATGTTGACGTGTTCCATTCCAGTCTGCAACAATCGACAGACACGTCATTTAGGCCTTCGTGTTTGTCCCGTTCGGCGGCAAGGGACAAATACTTAAAACTTAGCGGTGATTCAAGCCGCCATCCACGGCTCGAATCCAATAACGCGTCGCGACTCCGGTGAAACACCGGAAGACCCAACGCCGTGGTTCACCACCAAACCATGCAAAATGAAAAAAGGAAGAACCTTACTCTGTGGTATATGGAGCTGGGGCCGAAACTCGTTCTGATTGCCTAAAAAGCGTCGATCGGGAGAGAGATGATTCTTGTTTGCAAAAGTTGTCACTCGAGCGAAAAAATTTCGGTGACCTCATCTGAAAAAATACAAAGTTTTTATATGGATTGGCGAATCGACTGTTAGCACCCCTCAGAACCGAAACGGCAGTTCTCTCTCTCTCCGCATTAAATGCGCCCCACGGCATTAATGCCGTGAAAAGGGGCGTCATTTCAAACCCACGTCGCATTAAATGCATTAATAAGGGTTGTCGTTTCGAATGTGTTACACAGTCAATGCTGTCAAAACGGCGTCGGTTCATCACCATGCATTAATGTGTCTGACCAAGCGCTGTAACGCATCAGAGCGCCTGACAGTGCAGAGCCAGAATCTGGAACCTCTAAGGTACAAAAAGGAGCGTCCGTCAAGTCCAGGTCGCTAGGATGAAGATTGTCAGGTCGCTTAGGCAAGGGATCGCGCGAGATCGTGTTCGCTGCGAGTCTCAGGCCAAGCTCACCCCATCCAGGTCGGAGCGACCAAAGCCTCCAGTGTGACTTAGTTTCCAAGGCTCGTTCCTCAAACCTTAAAAACTAGGGGGCTTCTGTTATGCCCGGGAAAATAAAGGGCTGACGTGGGAAAGTCACGTTAAGGGCGACATGCTCTCGTCAGGGCAACACGCACACGTCAGGCCTGCAAAATAATATGGAGCTCACACGCGTCCATTCCTCTGCAGCAAGTCGTGCGAGGTCAGCTTGGAAAAAGGAAAATGGGACGTAAAGCCGGATTATATCCTGACAATCACACCAACCCATGGATTTAATGATGATTACACGCTTCAATTTGATATAAAATGAAGAAGACCCCTCCATTAAGGGGATTCGGCCATTCTTTATAGAAAACAACCCTCTCTCTCTTGTAAAGAAAAACACTTACTTTTCATAACTCTTATGTATGTCAGTCCGCTTCGCGACCTGACCCACACTAATATCAATACAAATCAGTGGACGTAGGATTTGCTACCTTAGCATCCGAACCACTTTAAAAGTCTTCTCTGCATTTATTTCACTTCATATATCCATTATCACGTGTATTAATTCATCAAATAGTGATACCCACGTGACAATTGGTTGGTGCCGAAAACGAGCATCAACACTCTTCAACCTGCTTCTCCACCTATTGGTTCTGGCACCACCATTGTTTCATCGCAGACAGACGGCCTTTGCCGCCATAACCAACTCCTCTTCCACCGCTACTTGCATGAACATTGAATTCCAACAGTAATTTTCTTCCCATATTTTATTAACATAAATGTTGACATGTAGGTGATCGATCATGGAATGAATTTGGAAGAAGCAGAGAAAATGTTAAAAGTGGCGCCAGTTGAAGAGGACCTTAACCGTTATTCAGCTCAAAAGTTTGTACCAGATGCCCAGCAAATCCTTCTTCCTTCAGGTCTTTCTTTCTCTTCACTTGGCAATCAGTTAAATTTGAAGTCAACATTAACTATCTTTATATTGTTGTCCATTCTTGCTTATCCAGTTTCGTATAGTGAATTATGGAATACCAGGAACATCTGTTAGTCTCCGGAATTTGTCACAGTACTCCTTAACTAGTCATGCGTCTGGAACCTCTAAAAACAAAAAAAAAACAAAAAAAAATTGACATTTAAATCTTTATAACACATGGTCAATCAGTAGTGAAAACTGTGGGAGAACTCATTTTAGATCCCAACCCAAATTACAGTATTAACTTATTGATTATCTCTTAAGGTTTTCTTGGTTTAACTATGCTTTCAAATTGAAAATGAATTTGTGGATTTCTGATTGTGGTAAATTCGGCTCTTTCATTGTGCAGTGGAAAATCAAAGCATTTTGTGGGCAATGGACACCAGTACTGCTCTGGCCTTATACCACTGTAGGATTGCAAGCGGTTCCCCATTCTGTGAATTCGAAGCTCATATGGTTCGTATCAATTTATTGAATATACGCATATGTACCTAATTATATTTTATACATTATACTATTGTCCATAGCCTCTTCACATCTTAACTCTGATTTCCATAATATACTTGACTATTTTCTCATAATATTAATGATGCTTGATATTGTTCAGAATAAAATAATATACTAAATGCAATTAGAGATACTACTCACCATCAATATGCTGTCCTGTGATTGGATTATAACCTTAAATTATGAAATGGTGTGGCTCCTTCAGGTACTCTGTTTCAATTATGGTCATGAGCCCGTGCTCTGTTTTTCATTTATGGTCATGATCCTTTTATATGGTGTCCTGGAATCGGATTATAAGTATCATACCTTATGAAATAAGGTAACTGTTAGGATCCCACATCAGGATCTCACACTCACCAAGTGTGGTACTTAAACATAGACGCTCTTCCACCTATCAGGCCAGTCTTTTGGGTTTGACTCTCTTTGAGCTTGAGTTTTAACATTGGTGCTTTCATTGAGAGTTGGGCTGCAGAAAGGGCTACCTATAGGTTAGATTAAGGTATAATATGCATTAAATGACTAATAGGTGAGGAAGCTGCCCAAAAGGGGAAAGGGCTACTGTCGGGTCAATGTCGATAGAGTGAAAGCCGCCGTAGATGTCGTCTCTTGAAGGAGGGTGTAATGTTAAGACCTCACATCGGGATCTCACACCCATCAAGTGTGGTACTTAAACCTAGAGGCTCTTCCACTGTCAGGCCAATCTTTTGGGCTGAGTTCTCTTTGGGCTTGAGTTCTAACAGTAGCTGCTCTGTTTTTCCATGGTCATGAGTTCGTGCTCAGTTTTTCATTTGTCATGATCCTTTTATTTGTTCAAGCGTGATGCAAGAGGCTTGTATGAATAGCTTGAGAATATTTCTGTAATTGTTAGTTTTAAATTTGTGCTTGCTACCCCTTTACACAGGTTGATAGCCTGATAGAATTGGATTTGAATGGTGGATTCAGTAACAAAGGTTTCAAGTCTGCCCCTATAGGTTTCTATCCGAAGGTATATAGAGTCTGAGAATTGCTTATGCATATGCTCTTATGAAATTAATGATGACCATACTAGTAACTGATACGGATTCTGTTTATTTTTATTTTCAGGGCGAACATACTGTCTTCCAAAAGACTAAATATATGAAGCTTAGCAAGGGTGGGCGAGCTGAGAACATACGCCCAAGTCATATACGCAGACTACGAAGAAGACGCAACAGGGACGATGAGGAAGACGGTGAGGACAACCAGCGGCCATCAGACTCCCATTCTCTTTTGCTTATACTGCTAATAGTACTGTTACTGACGCTGCTTTTGATAGTGCTGTCCTTGATTCTCTGGCTTATGAGTTAGATGATTCTTCACGTACTTGGGACAAACAAACAATCATACCGATGCAGCTTTTAATAATGTGGCTAGCTTATGATTGCCTGGGTTTTGGTTTTCTACTCTGAACAAACTTGTTTGTTTGTACTTGTTTTAAAGATAAACTGCTTGTTTGTACTTTAAAGGTCAGCTTTCATTTTCTCACTTACACTGCTAATAATAGAGATGCAAAGCTTAGAAATGTCATGAAAAGGGTGTTGATATGATCCAGAATGGACATGTTTAGTGATCCAGGGATTAAGAGGACTCAGATGTGGGCTTCACCAAAGCTTGAGCGCTCCTGCTGCTATTTGGAAGCAGGGTTGGTGTTTTGTCCATAGCCTTTATCTTAACATTAAAGGACTATACCACATGTTGACATTTGAATGGAACCTTTTGTCTTGTCTACTACTCCGTTAAACCGATTTCTTACTCAAAGATGATTTATTGGCTTTGAAATCATCAGTCACCTACTCACCTTAGTCTCAATTAGATACGGAATCGGAAACATAGGCCATGTTAAACAGATCTGATATGTTTTTCTTTGATTCTTATGGATCCGAATCATGGAGATAGCCAAAAATTCAATTAAGATTTTCTGCAAAAATAAGAAACATTAAGACTTTGATATTCAGTTATAGTATATATAATATATTTACGAAAACTAATTTTGTTACTCCAAAAACTTATCATGATGAAATATCATATTCTAATTTAAAATTGTAACAAGGGCTTAATTTAAAAGATGTAGGGGTAGTATGGACAAATAAAGAGAGCAGAAAAAATAGTTTATACATATAAACATGCATGTTTACAATATCATATTGGAACATAAATTATGTGATTTGATGCAATATTATCATCAGAAAGTCATTTTCATACCCACCACTGACTTTACAAATAAAAGGTGGTGATATTACTTGACTTGGTCATATTTACGTGGCGGGGCAAGTGACAAACTAAATCATGTTTTAAGTCTTCATATCAAATAATATTTTAATTTTGTCCATATGACACGTGGCACTATTTTATTGGTCCAACATTTGAGAAGAATTTTCGTACAACATTTGTTCTTATGGTAGTAAAAAATTACTTTGCAATTGCTTTAGGACATAAAACGACCCACGTTACTTTGCCGTGCTTACCTTGTCCCCACCAAAACTTTATTAATAGTATTTTTCACCCTTATTTCTCTGTAGAGGTTTACCACAGGAGACATTTCAGAGTCATCTTGAACTTGTAAGATGATTTTCCATTCCTTTTTCTCTGTGCCTTTCAATTTCGAAAGCAGTAGGCAGAATCACATAATCGTTTATTGGATCGATCAATCTACAATACTGTGGAAGGTTATCAACGTTGGTCATGTAAATGTTCACTTAATTTTATCAAGTTACGTTAGGAAAAAGGGACCAAAGATGTTGAAGCTCCCATCTAGATCACCATCGTCATGTTCAAACTCAAAATCCTGCTGCCATCCAAAGGTTTTGGTCTCTTAATCTTTAACTTCTCTTCTTCGTTTGATTTATTTCTTTTTTCCAAGCATATGTGTCAATTATTATCTTTTATTAGCTGTGCAGAAAGCAAAATTTGAGTTAGATGGTTCTCTACGTACTTGGGACAAACAAATAATCATACCGATACAGCTTCTTTTGTTTTGTCTGATAGGAGATTGAAAACATACCTGGATATTGATAGTTTGAATTTATATTCAGAATTAAAAGTTTTCAAAGCAAAATTTCCTTGGCGCAATTCAACTAGGCTTATTCAAGTCAAAACAATAATTTTTATAAGAGTAAACCACTTTTTTCCACCCAAGGTTTGTCTTAATGATACTTTTCCACTCAAAAAATTTTAAAATGTCACTTTTCCACCCAAAGTTAATATTCTCATACTACCCAAAGTCGATTCCGATGGCGAAAATTCTCTCTGTCACCACCATTTAAACCTTTGTTCTCATTTCTACAAAACCCCTCTCACTGCAGCACCTGATTTCTTACCGATTGACGGCCATTATCAATCTAGGGTTTCTTATTCTTAGTTGATTTTCAGCTGATTCCTATGACGAATATTTATTTGGTCGCCACCATTCGGTCTACTGAATCTTGGCTCCTGGTAACTCGTTGAACATCGGCTAAGAAAGTAAAGTATATTTGAGTATTAACGAAATATAAACTTTGATGGGAAAGTGTCGTTAAGGCAAAGCTTGGGTGGGAAAAAATTGTTTACTTTTTTTATACCCACGTATTTATTAAGTTATAATCTTCTTGTAATAATAAAATTAGTTTAATCATACTATTATGACTATAAAAATATTTTACTATATATTAATTTGTTTAAAATTTTGCATCACTTGTATTTACTACGTATTCTTCTAAGATTTCATGGCCTCTACATTCACTAAATAATCTTAAGAAATAATTATGTTTTTCATGTGAATGTCTCCGGTTCACTAATTCTCTTGTCTTTTCTTTTCCTAGTTACACATTGGCATGTAACAAGAAATCAAAACCCAATAGTAGTACATGGCATCAAAATACGTATATTTATAAATTAATATAAAAAGAAAATGAATACTAAATGAAAGCAATATCATTAATTTAAAATATAAAATGGACCTTTGGTCAAAATAATAAAATTCCAAGCTTTATTGTGAGAAAATAAAAACACTGAAATATCTTGAGAGACACTTGTAAATTGAGACTAGTTTTAGTCTCTTATATATTTATTTCATCAAAAGAAAAAGAATTAAAAAAAAAAAAAAAAACCGTGGTCATATTTGTATTAAATTTCTTGAGAAACAAAAAAGTAAGAACTATTAAGCAGTGTTAGAAAATTGAGGGCATACCAAATAGTGATAGAAAATTCGAGTCTTTTATATATTATTCTCATAATATATAAGTTAATAATTGTTAATATTAGAACTCAAACTCAAAAGAAAGTCTAACTCAAAAGATCGATCTAATAGGTGAGAAAACTTTTATGCTTAAGCATTATATTTGATAAATGTGAGATTAAAATCTCGGGATCTTAACAGTTAACCAAAGAGTAAACGAGACAAGCTATAAGAAAAAACGATCAAAATAGTCTTGCTGTCTTGGTGATGGTCATGTTTCTTCATTAAGTAGTAGTGAATGAGATCGTGGACTTCAAACGAAAAGGCAGTATAGAAAAGACAAGCCACTAGCATTAAGATGATATCGCATTAAGACGGTATTCTTCCCAACTGACAAACCAGCACAGTTGTTGTCAGTTTGCCTGCTTACATACTGCTTAATTTTTAAGTAATATAAAAACACCGAAATAGACGCTCGTAAATTGGGATTAGTTATACGCTGTCCTATTCTGTAAAGAAGAAGAATTTATACAAAGGGTGATCACAACCAATGGGCGATTACCAATTCGAATATGTACATTCTTAGGGAAGTAACTGCTACTGAGAGATATTAATATTTAATTGAAATTATGATAATGATGGGTTATTTGGAATTAAATCAAAAAGAATAACGTGTCCAATGGTTTTGTCTTTTACAAGTTTAACTTTACTTTTGAAAAAGGAAGTGATCAAGATCTTGGAGGAATGGACCATGGAGATTTCCTGTTCTTAGCCAATAGTATGAACTGCTAACAGAGGATATAGAAAGTTAAACAGTATTCCCAAAAAAGTTAAACAGTAAAATACCCAAAAATTCACAATATTATTCAACTTTATTAAACATTTTTTAAACCCCCTAAGTTTGTTAATTCAATTAAATACCCCTAAATATTTTTAATGTTTTTGTTACAGCGACTCCGACCACCCTCCGGCGGTGGTGGCCGGCTGTCCGTATTTGAGGGTGGATTGAGGGTGTTTTTGTTAACTTTTAATATTTTATTATAGGGGTGTTTTATAAAAAAACAAACATAGGGATATTTTATAATTTGTAAATCCTACAATCGTAATACCCGCCCAATTCAACTTTTTTTTTCTTTTTTCCAAAAAACTTTTCTCAAAGATAAAATTATGAACCAAACGAGCCTACAATATTTCTCCAAGTTGGCATCGCATTCACAATGAATTATTTATAGATGGCAGGTGTGAGTTTGGTAGAATACTAGAATCCACCACAGATAAAGACACTCTCAGCTGCTGGCTGCCTCAATCTTAATCATTTTGGTATGCCGCCTGCCGTAAACATGGTAGTGCGTTTAATCAAGTTCCGCCCTACTTATTACATTTTCCACCAAACTTTATTAGTTATATTTTTCCACCCTTAGTTTGGTTTATACTAATTTTAGGGTTAATAAATTTATTTTAAAATTATTAAAAAAATTCAATTACTTAAAAAAATCTGAAAATAAAAATTATAAAAATTATGATCCCAGTTGATCACACTTGGCTGGGTGGCGAATCATTAGAACCACACCTACCAGATCGCGAACCATTTGGGTTTGCTAGATGCATCCAACCAACTATTTTTTTTTTTTCCTTATTTTTTTATTTTTAGTTTTTAAGATTTTTTCTCTTCTTTTTTACACTTTATTTCTTTTTTTTGGAAATTATATTTTTAAAATATATTCAAATTTGTTTTGTAGTTTATAAATTTAATTGAGAATATTTTTATAATTTTTTAAAATAATATATGCAATTTTAAAAAATAATATTATTATTATTAAAAAAGAAGGATAATTCAGTGATCTATATAACATACCAACCATTTATTCCTCTCATCCAAACATATCACTATAACGACCTCCAATTTATTTTAATCAACCAAACACTTTAAAAATATCTCAATAATTTTAAAATAATTTATCATTTAATTAATATAATATTTCTAATAATACATATTTTTTAACCAAATGCACCCCTTAGAAACTACAATGGGCCTCAAGTTAGCATCGCATTCACAGAGAATGTTAACGTTAGATGATATGGAGGCGGTTCCGTTGCAAGAGATAATTTTGGCTTGTATGAAGAAGTGGATGGATCGGTCCAAGAGTGAAGACTGGCAGGTGTGAGGGAGTGGTTCCGGTGAAGGAATAGAGTGGTGGAATCCACCAACTTTTAACAGATAAAGATTATTTATAGGACAGACTCTCAATGGCTGCCTCAATCTTAATAAGCTTTTTGTCGTGCATCATGTTTAAACTTTGGCATGTCTCTGTTGCTTTGAGTTGATGCCTTTGTAAACACGCTGATCTATAAGAAAACATAACCAGAAAATGATGTTTGTATTTTTAATATTTTGAGGTGTGGTTGGAAAATGAAAGGAGGAGCTTGAAAATGATGTTGTATTTTTACTGGTTTTCTTTTTAGAAGAAGTGGGACTGCTTAGTTAATTGCAACGCCGTTCAGAGGCTTTCTGCAGATATTAAGTTTGGTCAACATTTGGGCTTGCTTCCAAACTCTGATATTGTCAGAGACACAACCTCGTCACCCTCTAATTTCTAATGACTTTGAATGAAGCCTACTAAGAATTAATGGATACACAAATAATTAGTTTATTTCAATAATCTATATAATAAAAGCAAAACAAAAAATTTGATATATAAATTAATGATACAATAGTTGTTGTATAAATATTAATCAATATATCGAAAGTTATAATTTTTTTATCTGTTAAGGCCTTACCATCTGCTGCAATCAATACGAGCATAACATTTGTATTTTTTTGAGAAACAGAAAGTAACAACAACAAGAATGTTTCGAGTATATTAAATACAAAGTCATCCATAAAAGAGGAGCGAACCAATCCCCGATAGAGAGTTTTGGGATCGTCAGACTCAGAAAGAGTCACTAAACGGCTTGACTTTTAAATCTTACTGTATCCCTTTACTTCGGGTTTGTTTTATCCTGCTTTTCACGAGCGAGGTTTCTCAACTTTCTCTTTGCTTCATTCACCTAGCTAGCTTTACATTTAGATGGCCACCAAAGCTCTATCTTCTGGAATTTGTTACTCAAACTTGCCCGAAAATTACATCAAACCCGAATCCAACGACGCAGACTATCTCCCACTCATTGTTAAATTGAGGCATACTGGCATAGGGTGGAAAGTGTTTTTCTCAAAGTTTAAGGGTAGGAATTGGAATTTACAAACCTTAGATGGGACATTTTAGTGACTGCAAACATAAAATTGGCATCACAAGATGTCAACTATTCTTTGGTATATAAAATTTGTGATCGCAGTAAAACTAAATCAAAGCTTCTCAGTGTTTATCCATTTATTTGTTTATAGATAGTCATGTAAAGCATATGTATATTTGAAGCCAAACACTTCATGTATATATTATTGTAAATCACATCATACAGTTTATAAAAATACCACACAATTATTTATGAAAATCTCAGGGTGGTGGTGAGATTTGAAAGGAGCTTGAAATGATGTCTAATTTTCCAACGCGGTTTCAGGGGTAGAAATGCTAAATTTGACTTTCAGAACTCTAATGTCTTGAGCCACAATATCCATCATTCTTCTGGATTATATGTCTTTGAATGAAAGCCTACTAAGAAATAAATTATTGGTACACAAATAAGTATTTAATTCAAATAACTATATAAGTAAAAAACAAACAAAAAATTGAATGATACAATAGGTGTACATATAAATATTAATCAATATATAGAAAGTTAATAATTGTTTATCTGTTAGGCCTTGCCATTGCTGCAATTAATACAAGATTGACTCCAACACAAGCATGGTGGTTAGTTTGAAAATAAACCAAACTTAATTAATGGATCACTATATTATTTATGGGTAAACATTAATAATTTTAGGTTAATTATCTGCATCGCGGATCTACCATTTCAACTTTGGTTGTCCATATTCTAAATCAATTTTGTTTGTCCATAATCTTAATCTTATTAAAAGGACTAACCAAATATTGGCATTTGAATGGTCCCCATCTTGAATGTGAAACCGTCGACAATCTCAATCAAATGTGGAAGCCTGGGCCATGTACAAGGTGTTTCTAATTTAAAAGTCATAATAGGACAAAAATACAATTCCATATTGGTAGTCCAATAATTCAATTAATTTTTTTAGGTGATTTGATGCAATCCATTGAATTAAAATTTATTACTCTAGAAACCTGAGATTTACATTAGAATAACTCATGCAAATTAAATTACACATCACGTTTATTTCTCCTGTTGCGAACATCTACGTTAATAGACAAAAACTTTTACTGTTTTTTTTCTTTATGTAGATTGACGTAGAAAAATAAAAACCTGGGCAATGTTTTAAGAATATTGTTTCAAATATGTGAAATAGATTTAGGGAGGTTCGGAAAGAGAGAGCCAGAGATGGGTATTCATTGACAGACCCAAATTGCGTAATTCAATATAATCCCGGCAATCCAATGTTTTATTTTATGTGATGTGGAGTGGAGACTTGGATATATATCTTTTGGCCAAACCGGACTTTAGTAGTAGGCTTAGTGTCACGGGTTAGGAGTTTCACACCAAAGGCTAACCTTGAGGGAGGGACTCCCCCATTTATAGCCCAGACCTCCCCATGTTCCAATGTGGGATTTGTTACATTCTCCCCCACCCAATCCTGGACGCCTCGTCACAGGTGGGGCCCCCTGCCTACCCGTCCACCTACACTCTCGTGGTGACCCCAATCACACGTGGACGCCTCTGCTGTGGGTGCTTGGCAGGACATTGAAGACAGATTGGTTTGCTCTGATACCACTGTCACGGCTAGGATGTTTCACACCCAAAAGGCTAACCTATTAGGTGGAGGGACTCCCCCCATTTAAAGCCCAAGACCTCCCCAATACGCTTCCAATGTGGGATTTGTACCAATTGCTTCCCTTCGGACTCGTTCGGCCTTAGGTGCTAATCTCCCGACGATTGCCTAATCACTTGCTTGCTCACGCTCCGAGCCCTGCAAGTAGAAAACACTCACACAACTCACAAGATATGCTAGAAGGGATCTTTACTATTGAGAGAACTTTACAATTCTTGGATGGTTTGGCCAAATGAAGGCCTCCCCCTTTTATAGTAGTTGGAATGTACAATGAACGGTCTAGATCGTCCGAGATCAACGGTGGAGATTAGCTAACTCCCAACTACCACCTCTCAACTACTATCTACCACCTACCAAAATTACAATATTCAAGCATGTACAAGAGTATTCCGGAAGTTTCTAGAATGTCCAGGTGACGCACACACCAAGTGTTCGATGAAATGCTTAGAGGCGTCCATTAGTCAGTCATCCTTTGAAAACAATAAGATCCGGTTTCAAATATTATATTTATTTATAGAGCTATAAGAACACATGCCCTCAGTTACCATGATATTCATTTCATGCTTTTCCAACATCTACGCTAACTCTTGGTCATGCTTGTCTACCATACCAATCCCATCACTACTCCTTCCACATTCCAGCCCCACCGTAAAAGGCAAGATCATCGTCATCATGGGTGCCACCGCACCGAAATTCCTGCCTATCTATTGATCTCGGCACCGGTTTTTCCCTTCTGAAATCAACACTCCGATAAATGCAAGTCACAAGAGTCTTGTTTCTCACCACCAACGATTTATCTGCATGAACGTCAAAACATTATCCACCACTTTCTCGCGAGTTCGACTGCAGGACGGCGAGTTAACTCCCTTCGAGTTCTGCCACCTCGCTCACTTAACAGTCTAGATATTAACTCCCTGTAAATAACCCTTTATTGCCGGCGGCTCCATCCTTCAGTTATGCATTACTGTCAAAGAGGACATAGCGTTATCCAGCCCAAAATTCTGTATCAGCTGCCCAGCAAATCCTCTTCCTTCAGGTCTTCTTTTCTCTTTACTTGGCAATTAAAGGTAAAACTATACACCATTAAGGGTAGAACCCCCCACTTGGGGAGTTCGGTGTCGAACTTCGGAAAGTTCTGGGGATTCGGGGTGGAATTTTTGGGAGTTCTTTGGGGTGCAATTGGAACACCAAACTCTAGACCCAAGCGTTTCAACCCCCGAACTCCCCAATGGGGAGTTCGGGGTAGAAATCAAGTTTTGGGGAGAAATCAAGTTTGGGTAGAACTTTGGGGAGTTCTACCCCAAACTTCCAACTTGGGCAGTTTGGGGTGGAACCTTCGGTCCAGAGTTTGGGGTTCCAACTGCACCCCAAAGAACTCCCAAAAATTCCCCCCCAAACCCTCCAAGTTGGGAAGTTTTGGGGAATTCCGAGAGTTTGAGGTGGAACTTCGGAAAGTTCTGGGAGTTCGGGTGGAATTTTGGGAGTTCTTTGGGGTGTAGTTGGAACCCCAAACTCTTGGACCCAGCGTTCCACCCCAAACTCCCCAACTTTACCACAAAGACCTCCAAAATTCCACCCCAACTTGTCCAAGTTGGAATTTGGGGAATTCCGGAGTTCCACCCCAACATGGGAGTTTGAGGTGGAACTTCGGAAAGTTCTGGGGAGTTTCGGGGTGGAATTTTGGAGTTCTTTGGGTGAAGAGAACCCCAAACCCCCAACTGTACCCCAAAGAATTGGGAGTGTGGGGGTGGGAGTTCCCCAAAACTTCCCAACTCGGAGTGTTCGAGGTGGAATTTTTGGGAGTTCTTTGGGCCCCAAACTCTTGGACCCAAGCGATCCACCCCAAACTCCCCACTTGGAGTTGGGGTAGAACTTGGGGAGTTCCGGGGAGCTCTACCCCAAACTTCCTAACTGGAGAGTTCGGCTCGGAATTTTTGGGGTGCAACCGCTTTCGGTCCAAAGTTCGGTTAACTGCACCCCAAAGAACTCCAAAATTCCACCCCAACTGTCCAGTTGGGAAGTTTTGGGGAATTCCGGGGAGTTCCACCTCAAACACCCCACACATGGGGAGTTTGAGGTGGAACTTCGGAAAGTTCTGGCTAGTTCGGGGTGGAATTTTGGGAGTTCTTGGGGTGTAGTAGAACCCCAAACTCCCCAACTGTACCCCAAAGAAAATTGGGGAGTGGTGGGGAGTTCCCCAAAACTTCCCAACTCGAGAATCTGGTGGAATTTTTGGGAGTTCTTTGGGCCCCAAACTCTCTTGGACCCAAGCGATCCACCCCAAACTCCCCACTGGAGTTTGGGGTAGAACTTTGGGAGTTCCGGGGAGCTCTACCCCAAACTTCCTAACTTGAGAGTTCGGCTCGATTTTTGGGTGCACCGCTTCGGTCTAAGAGTTCGTGTTTTAACTGCACCCCAAAGACCTCCCAAAATTCCACCCCGAACTCACCAGTTGGGAAGTTTGGGGTAAAACCCCCGGAAATCCCCAAAGTTCTACCCCAAACTCCCCAGTTGGACATCTCTTGCTGCCACACCCAAATCACAACATTAGTTTTATGATTATCTCTTAGGGTTTTCTTGATTTAATTACGCTTTCAAATTGAAAATGGATTAGTGGATTTCTGCCTGTGGTAAATTCGGCTTTGTCTCAATGTGCAGTGGACAATCAAAGCATTTTGTTGGCAATGGGCACCAGTATTGCTCCGGCCTCATACTACTGTAGTATTGCAAGCGGTTCACCATTCTGTGAATTCAAAGCTTATACGGTTGGTATCAATTTTTTGAATATAGGAATATGTACCTAATTATATTTTGTACATTATATTCTTGTTCTTAGTCTCTTCACATCTTAACTTTGATATCCATAATATATTGATTATTTTTCACATAAATTAATGATGCTTGATTTTTGTCAAAATAAAAGAATATACTGAATGCAATTAGAGAAACTACTAACCATCAATATGGTGTCCTGTGATTGGATTATAACCATACCTTATGAAATAGTGTGGCTCGTTCTAAAATTTGCCCAACGCTCATACGGTGCTGTGTTTTTCCTTTATGGTCATGATCCTTTTATTTGTTCCATGCGTGATGCAAGAGGCTTGTATGAATAGCTTGAGAATATTTCTATAATTGTTAGTTTAAAATTTTGTGCTTGCTACCCATGTACACAGGCTCATAGCCTGATGGTAATGGATTTGAATGGTGGATTCATTAACAATTATTTCAAGTCTCCCACTGCAGGTTTCTATTCGAAGGTATATAAAGTCTAGAATTTCTTATGCATATGTTCTTATGAAATCAATGTAACTAATACGGATTCTGTTTATATATTATTTTCAGGGCGAACTTGTTTTCTTCCAAAAGATTAAATGGGTAAAGTGTAGCAAGGGCGGGCGGGCTCAGAACATAGCCCCAGGTCGTATACGCAGACTACAAAGAAGACGAAACAAGAAAGACAAGGACGATGAGGATGATGGTGAGGACAACCGGCGGCCATCAGACTCTGATTTTCTTTCACTTATACTGCTAACAGTACTCATACTGATGCTGTTCTTGATGGTGTTGTCCTTGATTTTCTGGCTTATGAGTTAGATGATTCTCTACGTACTTGAGACAAACAAGCAATCACACCGATGCAGCTTTTAATAATGGGACTTATGATTTCCTGGGTTTTGAGTTAGATGGTTTTTTTACTCTGAACAAACTTGCTGTTTGTACTTGTTTTAAGATAAACTTCTTGTTTGTACTTTTAAATGGTCAGCTTTCATTTTCTTTCACTTACACTGCTAATAATAGAAATGCAACTGAGCCATTTCATCTGTAGATCCCAACAAGGTTGAATTTTCACACGATGAAGACATAAAACAATAGCCAGAGAATGAGATACAATCCATAATGAAATCCATCCGGTTGAATGAGCGACTTCAATAGTCATGATACAATAGCATAAAGTTGAGGATAGAAAGTTGATTAATGGTGATTGGTCTACTGCAGAAAATTGCAAAAGACAACCTCGAAATGGTCCATTAAAACCTCTGAGGTTTCCTTTAGCTAATTCATCCGTGTCCCCTTCCATCCACCCGGTAAGAGGAGAAAGCCAAAAGATGCTTCTCTCATCTGCATCTGCATGCATGCAAACCTCTTAAATCCTCGCACAGTCACAAGAGATCATCACGTGTAATATACGTCTGTAGCAGATAACAGCCGCAAAAAAATATAAATATAAGACTGCAAAAGGCCCGTTACTGGCCCAATCCTTCAAACCTACACATGCAAGCCCACTTCTTTAAACCCACATATACTTCAGATATAAAAAACACTTCAACAATCTCTTCAGAATGCATAATCTCTTTTTTTTTTTTTTTTAATAATAAAAAATGTTTGTTTGTAGAACTGGAAAGAAGATCGAAAAATTGGAAGAAGAGGGGATTTCTCTTTTTGGGTTAAACGCATGGAATTAGGTAAACATTTTCTTTGAACAACTATAAAACCCGAACAAGTTCAAAATTTAACCTAAAAGAAGAGTTAAAAAAAAAACAAAAAAAAATGTGGGTNCTTCCAAAACTCTGATATTGTCAGAGACACAACCTTCATCATCCCTCTAATTTCTAATGACTTTGAATGAAGCCTACTAAGAATTAATGGATACACAAATAAGTAGTTTATTTCAAATAATCTATATAAGTAAAAAAGCAAACAAAAAATTGATAATATAAATATAATGATACAATAGTTGTATGTATAAATATTAATCAATATATCGAAAAGTTAATAATTTTTTTATCTGTTAAGGCCTTTACCATCTGCTGCAATCAATACAGAGCATAACATTTGTATTTTTTTGAGAAACAGAAAAGTAACAACAAACAAGAATGTTTCGAGTATATTAAATACAAAGTGCATCCATAAAAGAGGAGCAGACCAATCCAACGATAGAGAGTTTTGGGATCGTCAGACTCAGAAAAGAGTCACAATAAACGGCTTGACTTTTAAATCTTACTGTATCCCTTTACTTCGGAGTTTGTTTATCCTGCTTTGTCAGCGAGCGAGGTTTCTCAACTTTCTCTTTGCTTCATTCACCTAGCTAGCTTTACATTTAGATGGACACCAAAGCTCTATCTTCTGGAATTTGTTACTCAAACTTGCCCGAAAATTACATCAAACCCGAATCCAAGCGACGCAGACTATCTTCCCACTCATTGTTAAATTGAGGCATACTGGCATAGGGTGGGAAATTGTTTTTCTCAAAGTTTAAGGGTAGGAAATTGGAATTTACAAACCTTAGATGGGACATTTTAGTGACTGCAAACATAAAATTGGCATTCACAAGATGTCAACTAATTCTTTGGTATATAAAATTTGTGATCGCAGTATAAAACTATAATCAAAGCTTCTCAGTGTTTATCCATTTATTTGTTTATAGATAGTCATGTAAAAGCAAATATGTATATTTGAAGCCAAAACACTTCATGTATATATTATTGTAAATCACATCATACAGTTTATAAAAAATACCACACAATTAATTTATGAAAATCTCAGGGTGGTGGTGGGAGATTTGAAAGGAGCTTGAAAATGATGTCTAATTTTCCAACGCGGTTTCAAGGGTAGAAATGCTAAATTTGACTTTCAGAACTCTAATGTCTTGAGACACAATATCCATCATTCTTCTGGATTATAGTGTCTTTGAATGAAAGCCTACTAAGAAATAAGAATTAATTGGTACACAAATAAGTATTTTAATTCAAATAATCTATATAAGTAAAAAAGCAAACAAAAAATTGAATGATACAATAGGTGTACATATAAATATTAATCAATATATAGAAAAGTTAATAATTGTTTTATCTGTTAAGGCCTTTGCCATTTGCTGCAATTAATACAAGATTTGACTCCAAACAAAGCATGGTGGTTTAGTTTGAGAAATAAACCAAACTTAATATATGGATCACTATATTATTTTATGGTAAACATTAATAATTTTTAGGTTAATTATCTGCATCGCGGATCTACCATTTCAACTTTGGTTGTCCATATTCTAAATCAATTTTGTTGTCCATAATCTTAATCTTTATATAAAAGGACTATACCAAATATTGGCATTTGAATGGTCCCCATTTGAATGTGAAACACGTCGACAATCTCAATCAAAGTGGGAAAGCCTGGCCATGTACAAGGTGTTCTAATTTAAAAGTCATAATAGGACAAAATACAATTCATATTGGTAGTCCATAATTAATTAATTTTTTTAGGTGTTTGATGCAATATCCATTGAATTAAAATCCTTATTACGCTAGATACCTGAGATTTACATTAGAATAAATCATGCAAATTAAATTACACACTCAGTTTATTTCTCCTGTTGCGAACATCTACTTAAATAGACAAAAACTTTTACTGTTTTTTTTCTTTATGTAGATTGGACGTAGAAAAATAAAACCTGGGCAATGTTTTAAGAATATTGTTTCAAATATGTGAAATAGATTTAGGAGGTTCGGAAAGAGAGAGCCAGAAGTGGGTATTCATTGACAGACCCAAATTGGCGTAATTCCAATATTAATTCCGCAATCCAATGGTTTTATTTATGTGATATGGAAGGGAGACTTGGATATATATCTTTGGCCAGAACCGACTTTAGTAGGAGGCTTAGTGTCACGGGTTAGGAGTTCACACACAAAGGCTAACCTATGAGTTGGAGGGACTCCCCCCATTTATAGCCCAAGACTCCCCATACCGCCTTCCAATGTGGATTTGTTACATTCTCCCCCACCCAATCCTGGGCGCCCTCGTCACAGGTGGGGCCCGCCGCCTACCCGTCCACCTACACTCTCGTGTGTACCCACAATCACACGTGGACGCCTCTGCTGTGGGTTGCTTGGCAGGACATTGAAGACAGATTGGGTTTGCTCTGATACCACTGTCACGGGCTAGGATTTTCACACCCAAAAGGCTAACCTATATAGGTGGAGGGACTCCCCCCATTTAGAAGCCCAAGACCTCCCAATACCTTCCAATGTGGGATTTGTACCAATTGCTTCCCTTCGGACTCGTTCGGCCTTAGGTGCTAATCTCCCGACGATTGCCTAACACCTTGCTGCTCCGCTCCTGCCCTGCAAGTAGAAAAACACTCACACAACTCACAAGATATGCTAGAAGGAGATCTTTACTTTGAGAGAACTTTACATTCTTGGATGGTTTGGCCAAATGAAGGCCTCCCCCTTTATAGTAGTTGGAATGTACACATGAACGGTCTAGATCGTCCGAGATCAACGTGGAGATTAGCTACTCCAACTACCACCCTCCAACTACTATCTACCACCTACAAACTTACAATATTCAGCATGTACAAGAGTATCTCCGGAAGTTTCTAGAATGTCCAGGTGACGCACACCAAGTGTTCGATGAAATGCTTAGAGGGCGTCCATTAGTCATCATCCTTTGAAAACAAATAAGATCCGGTTTCAAATATTATATCTTATTTTATAGAGCTATAAGAACACATGCGCCTCAGTTACCATAGATATTCATTTCATGCTTTTCCAACATCCGCTAACTCTTGGTCATGCTTGTCTACCATACCAATCCCATCACTACTCCTTCCACATTCCAGCCCCACCGTAAAAGGCAAGATCATCGTCATCATGGTGCCACCGGCACCGAAATTCTGCCTCTCTATTGATCTCGGCACCGGTTTTTCCCTTCTGAATCAAACTCCGATAAAATGCAAGTCTACAAGAGTCTTGTTTCTCACCACCAACCCGATTTATCTGCATGAACGTAAAACATATCCACCACTTTCGCGAGTTCGACTGCAGGACGGCGAGTTACTCCCTTCGAGTTCTCCACCTCGCTCACTTAACAGTCTAGATATTAACTCCTGTAAATAAACCCTTATTGCCGGCGGCTCACCTCCTTCAGTTATGCATTACTTGTCAAAGAGGAGACATACGCGTTATCCAGCCCAAAATTCGTATCAGCTGCCCAGCAAATCCTTCTTCCCTTCAGGTCTTCTTTCTCTTTACTTGGCAATTAAAGGTAAACCTATACACCATTAAGGGTAGAACCCCCACTTGGGGAGTCGGTGTCGAACTTCGGAACAGTTTGGGAGTTCGGGGTGGAATTTTTGGGAGTTCTTGGGTCATTGGAACACCAAACTCTAGACCCAAGCTTTCAACCCCCGAACTCCCCAATGGGGAGTTCGGGGTAAAATCAAGTTTGGGGAGAATCAAGTTTGGGTAGAACTTTGGGGAGTTCTACCCAAACTCTTCCAACTTGGCAGTTTGGGGTGGAACCTTCGGTCCAAGAGTTTGGGGTTTCCAACTGCACCCCAAAGCTACCCAAAAATTCCCACCCCAAACCCTCCAAGTTGGGAAGTTTTGGGGAATTCCGGAGAGTTTGAGGTGGACTTCGGAAAGTTCTGGGAGTTCGGGTGGAATTTTGGGAGTTCTTTGGGGTGTAGTTGGAACCCCAAACTCTTGGACCCAGGCTTCCACCCCAAACTCCCCAACTTTACCACAAAGACCTCCCAAAAATTCCACCCCAACTTTCCAAGTTGGGAATTTGGGGATTCCGGTGAGTTCCACCCCAACGATGGGAGTTTGAGGTGGAACTTCGAAAGTTCTGGGGAGTTTCGGGGTGGAATTTGGAGTTCTTTGGTGAAGGGAACCCCAAACCCCAACTGTACCCCAAAGAATTGGGAGTGTGGGGGTGGGAGTTCCCCAAAACTTCCCAACTCGGAGTGTTTCGAGGTGGAATTTTTGGAGTTCTTGGCCCCAACTCTTGGACCCAAGCGATCCACCCAAACTCCCCACTTGGAGTTTGGGGTAGAACTTGGGGAGTTCCGGGGAGCTCTACCCCAAACTTCCTACGTGGGAGTTCGGCTCGGAATTTTTGGGGTGCAACCGCTTCGGTCCAAGAGTTCAGGTTTACTGCACCCCAAAGAACCCAAAAATTCCACCCCAATGTCCAGGTTGGGAGTTTTGGGGAATTCGGGGAGTTCCACCTCAAACACCCCACCATGGTGGATTTGAGGTGGAACTTCGGAAAGTCTGGCTAGTTCGGGGTGGAATTTGGGAGTTCTTGTGGGGTGTAGTAGAACCCAACTCCCAACTGTACCCAAAGAAAATTGGGGAGTGGGTGGGGAGTTCCCCAAAACTTCCCAACTCGAGAATCTGGTGGAATTTTTGGGAGTTTTTGGGCCCCACTACTTGGACCCAAGCGATCCACCCCAAAACTCCCCCATGGAGTTTGGGGTAGAACTTTGGGAGGTTACCGGGGAGCTCTACCCCAAACTTCCTAACTTGGAGAGTTCGGCTCGGAATTTTTGGGTGCACCGCTCGTCTAAGAGTTCGTGGTTTTAACTGCACCCCAAAGACCTCCCAAAATTCACCCCGAACTCACCAGTTGGGAAGTTTGGGGTAAAACCCCGCGGAAATCCCAAAGTTCTACCCCAAACTCCCCCAGTTGGACATCTCTTGCTGCACACACCCAAATCACAACATTAGTTTTATGATTATCTCTTAGGGTTTTCTTGATTTACTACGCTTTCAATATGAAATGGATTAGTGTTTTCGCCTGTGGTAAATTCGGCTTTGTCTCAATGTGGCAGTGGACATCAAAGCATTTGTTGGCAATGGGCACCAGTATTGCTCCCTCATACTACTGTAGTATTGCAAGCGGTTCCCATTCTGTGAATCAAAGCTTATACGGTTGGTATCAATTTTTGAATATAGGAATATGTACCTATTATATTTTGTACATTATATTCTTGTTCTTAGTCTCTCACATCTTAACTTTGATATCCATAATAATTTGATTATTTTCACATAAAGTATGATTGATTTTTCAAATAAAAGAATATACTGAATGCAATTAGAGAACACTAACCACAATATGTGTACTGTGATTGGATATAAACCATACCTTATGAAATAGTGTGGCTCGTTCTAAATTTGCCCAACGCTCATACGGTGCTGTGTTTTTCCTTATGGTCATGATCCTTTATGTTCCATGCGTGATGCAAGGCTTGTTGAATACGCTTGAGACTATTTCATAATTGTTAGTTTAAAATTTTGTGCTTGTCTACCCATGTTACACAGGCTCATAGCCTGATGGAATGGATTTGAATGGTGGATTCATTAACATTATTTCAGTCTCCCACTGCAGGTTTCTATTCGAGGTATATAAGTCTAGAATTTCATGCATATTTTCTTATGAAATCACTGTACCTAACGGATTCGTGTTTTATATATTTTCAGGGCGAACTGTTTCTTCCAAAGATTAAATGGGTAAAGTGTAGGCGGGCGGCGGGCTCAGACAAGCCCCAGGTGTATACGCAGACTACAAAGAAGACGAAACAAGAAAGACAGGACGATGAGGATGATGGGTGAGAAACACACGGCGGCCATCAGACCGATTTCTTCACTTATACTGCTACGTACTCTCTGATTCTTCTTGATGTTGCCTTGATTTCTGCTTATGAGTTTAGAATGATTGTCCTACGTACTTGAGCCAACACGCAATCACAGACCGTGCAGCTTTAATAGATGGACTATGTTCCTGGGTTTTGAGTTAGATGGTTTTTTTACTCTGAACACTTGCTGTTTGTACTTGTTTTAAGATAACTTCTTGTTGTACTTTAAATGGTCAGCTTTCATTTTCTTTCACTTACACTGCTATATAGAAATGCAACTGAGCCATTTCATCTGTAGATCCCAACAAGGTGAATTTTACACGATGAAGACATAAAACAATAGCCAGAGAATGAGATACAATCCCTAATGAAATCCATCCGGTTGAATGAGCGACTTCAATAGTCATGATACAATAGCATAAGTTGAGGATAGAAAGTTGATTAATGGTGATTGGTCTAACTGCAGAAATTGCAAAAGACACCCCGAAATGTCCATTAAAAACCTCTGGTTTCTTAGCTATTCATCCGTGTCCCCTTCCATCCCCCCGGAAGAGGAGAAAGCCAAAAGATGCTTCTCTCATCGTCATCTGCATGCATGCAAACCTCTAATCCTCGCACAGTCACAAGAGATCATCCTGTATATACGTCTGTAGCAGATAACAGCCGCAAAAATATAAATATAAGACGCAAAAGCCCGTTACGGCCCAATCCTTCAAACTACACCTGCAAGCCCACTTCTTTAAACCCACATATACTTCAGATATAACAACTTCAACAATCTCTTCAGAATGCATATCTCTTTTTTTTTTTTTTTTTTTAATAATAAAAGGTTTGTGTGTAGAACTGGAAAGAGATCGAAAAATTGGAAGAAGAGGGGATTTCTCTTTTTGGGTTAAACGCATGGAATTAGGTAAACATTTTCTTTGAACAACTATAAAACCCGAACAAGTTCAAAATTTAACCTAAAAGAAGAGTTAAAAAAAAAACAAAAAAAAATGTGGGTTGATTACTCAATTTGCATACATACAAGGGCGGATTCATCCCCTTTAAGGGTAGGCCCAAGCACACCCTCAAGTTTGTAAAAAAAAAAAATTATTAATATATAGACCCACAAAATTGCTATTAATATATATATTTAGGTTCATCCTTGGATTTAAAAAAAATAAGAATTATTATACATATATCTAAGCCTACAGAAAACTTGATATTAATATATATATTCCAAAACCCATATCATATTAAAAGTTTAAAACTCTCTCCACTCTTCTTTCGGCTCCACATTCATCTTATGATTTTATCTCCAAAATTCTTCACTCTCTCATTTTCTCTTTCTTTTCCTCATGCTATTTGATCTTAAAACTTTCTCACTTTCTCTTTCTTTTCTTCATGCTATTCGATCTTAAAACTTTTTGAAGATTGAAATTGTTGAAGCTTTCACTACTTAAGTTGTCACAATTAGCTTTGTTTTCAGTTTTATTAGTTTTAGGTATGTGTATTGCTCATTTCAATTTAGTTTATTTTAGGGTTGAATCATTTTTTTTTTTTTGAGGTTTTTTATTCTAATTTGACGGGAAAAGACATGGATCTTGTGAGTTTATTTTGTGTTTTGTATCTAAGAATGAACTTGTTTTCCCAAATTAAAACCTTAACTATATTTTAAAAGACGTTATTCTTTACCCTTCATCTACCACTTTCTTACATTTCAAATGTCACCCTTCTGTTACTCAAAATAAATAAAGAAATTTGAGTTACTATCTATGTTTATATCAAGATTTTTTTTTTTATTAATTCATATTAAAAGTCGAGGCAATATTAACTTGATTTAAGTTTTGGTTGACTTTAGCTTAGGTTAGGTCTGGTCAAAGTCATGAAAATTTATATTATAATCTTTGGAAGCCAAAACTTAAAAAATTAAAAAAATTAAAAGAAGGTTTTGCTTCAGGTTTACTTAACACGTTTACTCAAAATTTTGCTTCTCGTAAATTTATTTAAGTAGAAAAGTATTGCGTTATTACATTCTTTTCTCTTATGCTCTTGATATTGTAGTATTTTCTTTGCTTAAGGTTTAATGATTTTTTTAAAGTTTTTACTAGTTTTTTAGCAAATAATGACGGAGAAGCGGAGACCCTCCCTTGACAAAAATCGTGGATCCACCGCTGCTTAGATGTATAGAATTTAATCCAACCACGTATGAAGTCAATCTATTTCCATTCAACATTCTTTTTTGTTACTATTTACTGGTAAAAAATAGACAAAATAAAATAAATATGTTTTCCTTTTTCTTTTAAAATAAACAAGTAACCAATTATCCCCTTATCAAATTTTCCATTTGCTGTAACTTTTCCATTCAGAATTTAATTTTTAATCAGATTTTTCCACTTCACTTTCTCTCTTTACAGGAAGATTCCTTAACCGAATTGATGAGCTATAGCTAGCCCCCAATCTTGACTAAATTTGTAGATTAATCTCATCAGGATCATTATAGGACTGCTAAAACTTCCACTAAATTCTATATTGCAAGCTTAATTAAATTGCCTGTTTTACTAAAGCTTCTTCAACTTTGCAATTGCGATATTCGTTAACAGAGTAACACAATTTATAAAAATGGGTAATTTGATACAATGTCATTGAATTATAATGCTAGCATACAAGTGGAGTTGAAGAATCTCTTGCGAGTGATTATGGAGAAGTAAAGAAAGGTTTGGGTGGGATTTGCAAGGAATCAAGGCATACTTCCAACATTTCCATTGCTCTATTGATTGTTGGCCGATCTCAGGGCTTAGTTTCTATGTATCACAAGCTCATTATTATCATCTTCCTTGCACATTCTCTATCCTCTTCATTTACGATCCCTTGCAATCCTACTTCTTCATCAAGCTCAAGACGGTTGTAAATCCAATGTGGAAAATATAGTTCACTAGTATGATCAACTGCAACATCAATATTCTTTTTTCCTTTGACCGTTTCTAAAACCATCATTCCATAATAAACCATTAGTATGTCCAACTAAGTTAATATTATTGCAATACTGTTTAATCTCTCTCATTTACAATGAATGCAATTTGCTCTATTGTTTGCTATATATTAGCGATACCTCTTAATGTGTCTGTGTGGTCCATTAATACTGAGGTGGTCGACAACTCTTAACATAAATACAATGTTTTAAAACCCGGCCTAGCTCAGCTAGTTTAACCGGTTCGACTTGGAACTGGCCATTGAGCCGGGCCAGGTTGAGCAAAAACCGGGGGTTAATGATTCACCTAGATTGACCCATGGTTGGACCATGGTTACTGTAGTGAACCACCGGTCCAATCGCTTTTAAGCCAAAACCGGGTTACTCTTAACCCCATCCTAATTTGTAAAAACCTAAATTTAATTTCTCCTTTTCAGTTTTCATTCGACATTTTCTCTCTTCCACTCACATTTTCTTCATTTCATCTTCATTCTAGCTTCATTCAATCTTCATTCTTCACTTCAGCTTCATTTCATCTTCACCGTTTCTTCATTTCTGCATTTTCGGCAATCGCCGACAATAAGGTAATGATCTTTGATTCTTCTTCGCCACTTTGGGTGGAATTAAGGTTCAAGTTCTCATAACTTCGCCTATCTCTTCCACAAATCCTTTCTCTTCACCACCACAACCAAGCCCACCACAACTCTCTTTTCTTTTCTCATTCACTCTCCACCAACCACCCTTTAACCTCTTTTTCTTCTCTTGATCCCGCCGCTTGCTCCATTTCCTCGTTTGGGTCAGACGGATCTCTCATTTCACCACAGCAAGTGCACACTTTCGTGGTCGTTTGTTGTGGCCATGGCCGCATCTGGTTTGTCCAGAAACCAGAGGAGTGGCATGCGGTTCTTTCGCCTGAATAGTTTCCAATTTTGAGGGAAAAGGAAAATGAGTATGATTTATTATTTATAAATTATCATTTACGCATTCATCTAAATTTGGGTCTTGAAAACTTGGTCAAATTATGGAATGGCTTTGTGATGAAAACTTGGTAAAGAGGAAATGCATGCTAAGAGATTGAGTATAATGATTTAAAAACAGAGAAAATTTTAGATTTTGGGGTTCATGAGCAACTATCGGGAAAAATTATATGACATAATTTCAGTTGTTTTAAAAAATGTAGTGTTTGGTTCTGGGTTGTTTATTAACAATCTCCCCAACAAGACAACTTTATATTTTGCAAACTGCGGTTTTTGCTTATAGTGTTTGCCATTGACAGAACATTGCAAGTTTTGTTTGGATGGCGTTGGATTGTATTTGCGCATGGATGACCATCAATTGACCTGTCAGTCAAACTGGTTCAACCGGTGGTTTGTCCCGGTCGGTTATAAAACATTGTATAATCCTCAGGTGGGTCTTGAGATGGAGACGTTCATGATACACCCTCACGCATAATCATCAAAATCAACGACTCAAATATTAAGTCTTTCTTCTTCTTCCTTCAACAAGTTCCCATGGATGTGGTGATCATTCTATGTTTCGTGTTGACCAGTAACGCTACTAGTCAAAGTTGCTTTGGGAATGAGAGGAGAAACCATACTCTCTGCTGGAAGATCACAAGCAGAGTCATTGATACGCAAAGTGGAATCTTTTCTCCATCTCCCGAACATGCCACTGTCTTCCTCCTTTCTTCAACTTCCCTTTGCTCCATACCTATTCATACCAAATGCATGAGGCAAGCAACTAGAATCAACGTGACTTGTTTTGAATATACTCTTAAAGAGTGTTGAGTCACAAATTTTTTTTTTTTACTAGTAACTAATCCTCTAAATCCTAAATAATAACCGAATAAATTTTTAATGATCATCTTTATTAATAATTGAGGGTAATTAAATTTAGGATTTCTTAATAATATATTCAAGTGTCTTTATTCAATCATCCAAACACCAAAGGTGATTAAGTCAAAAAAAAAAAAAAAAAAAATTTACCCAGAAAAATATCCGAACGTCAATGTGTGTCAATTAATTAATACTTTAATACGTTTACGATATCATACAGAAATAAAGTTAAAGAGACCTGAAGTCAGCTCCGTTCTGGCCAACAACAGGTGGCTCCTAAATATGCCATGCACTGATGCTATCTCTAGAAAGGAAAATCAGTGACGTTGAATGCTTGTCTTGTCGCTAATTTTTTTATAAAACGTGGTACTTAATATAAAGTTTCATTCATCTACAGTGGAGAAATATTATGTGCCGTGACGTGAAGACAAATCTTATGAAGAACATAATCTACTGTCTTGAAAACACACATCATTCATCACTCTTCTAAATTCTAATGTGGTGTTAGAAAATTGAGGACATGCCAAACAGTGATGGAAAATTCTGGGTCTTTTAACATTATTATATATGAGAATAATACTATTCTTTCCAAATATGCCTACTAATTTCACAATACATATCACGCAAATTGTTTCAATTATTTATCATTCTTATGGTAATAATCTTTCAATATATATACTTTTTGGGTAGCTACAGTACTCGGGTAGCGTTGATGGTAAACATGAATTTTTATCATCTATGGTGAGTGAGTTGGTAATTGAAGTCGAAAGTTTAGCAGAAGGGACTTTTTATATGAATGGTTGATGAATTCAACTAAGGCAATTAATAGTTGAACTCAGAGCAGACGAGACAAATATGGACAATTTCCATTGAAAAGAGTCGTGAGAACATGGTTTTGGAAACTTAGGTTAATGGTGATCATAGTAAGCCGTTCAAAACAAGTAAAATAATATTAAGTCTTCAAAAATGAACTATTATGATTCACAGACATTGTATGTGATGCGATCATCTGAGTAAAAATCATTTTCATACCCAACACCAACTTTTACTAAAAAACAATTCGCGAAAAGCGTTGGATTCTTAATTTCTCTTACAGGAAGATTCCTCAATTGAATTGAGTGCTTACAGCTAGCCTCCAACCTTGACTAAATTTGTAGATTAATCTCATCAGGATCATTAAATTGCCTGTTTTACTAAATCTTTTCAAATTTGCAAATGCGATATTCATTAACAAAGTAAAAAAATTATAAAAATGGGTAATTGCAATATCATTGAATTACAATGCTAGCATACAAGTGGAGTTGAAGAATCTCTTGCGGTGATCTGGAGAGTTAAGAAAGGTTTGGGTGGGATTTCCAAGGAATCAGGGCTTCCTTCCAAATTTCATTGCTCTACGATTGTTGGCGATCTGAGGGCTTAGTCTGTATGCACCACAAGCTCATTATTATCAACTTCCTTGCACATTCTCTATCTCTTTTTACGATCCCTGCAGTCCTATTTTCATCTAGTTCAAGACGGTTGTAAATCCAATGTGGAAAATATAGTTCACTAGTATGATCAACTGCAACATCAATATCTTTTCCTCCCACCATTTCTAAAACCATCATTCCATAGTATAAACGTCTGACTTGTGAGAGACTTCACCAAGTTTCTACTAAACATTCTGGAGCAATATAACCATAGTTCCTCGTGCACCTGTCATTGATACGGTACTTTCTTTCTTGGACAAATTTAGCTAGAAGAAATCAGAGATCTTTGGACAAAGGTCTTCATCTAGAAGAATGTTGTGAGGCTTTATGTCAAAGTGCAGAATTCTTGTGTTGCAACCACGGTGTAAATACTCTAATCCTCGAGCTATCCAACTGCAATTTTGTACCATGTTTCCAGTTCAACTTCGATCGTGTCCAATTGATTTTTTTATATATGAAATTCTCAAGTGATCCATTGGACATGTACTCATAGATAAGAGCTTCCTATGACCCTCAAAACAAAAACCTAAAAGGGTTACTATGTTAACATGAGAGTTTGACTAATGCTAGCCACCTCGTTGATAAATTCTTCCCCATTACCTTTCAATTCATTTAAGCCTTACTGCCACAGTACGACCACAAGTAGACTACCTTTGTAAACGCCTCCATAGCCTCCCTGACCTAGTTTATGCTTGAATGAATTGGTCATCTTCTTAATTTGTAAATAGCTATACCTTAGGAGCTAAGGCTCCATAGTTCCTCAAAAAGACCTCAATGTTTTGATTATCTTAGTTTTCTTCTTCCAGAAGACTAAGCAGTTATTCAATAAAAATTTTCTCCTGTAGAGAAAACTAGAAAGATCAAGATGCCAATTGCAGTGGCTACTACCGTGCAATCAAAGAAGGAATCATCAATTATGATGCCACCAAAAAAAAAAATAGTCTAACAGGAAACAGGGTACTGTTTTAGGGGAGGAATCGAAGGCGTGTACCTAGCAACTTTTGTGATAAGGCCATTAGCTTTGCCTGCAATATACACCAAACATTAAGGAAGAATTTGATAATTAAGATGAATCGTGAATTCCTGAAAAACCTACCTGGATCACACTGCAGACCATGAGGCCATCCGGGCAGAAACACTTGAAATGATAAGTAGAACCATTGAATCCACACTTGCCACCACTTTCTGCACAATCACTGCATACTTGCTGTCCACTTAAGCAAAACCCTCTTTTTATCACCTCTCCATCCCAAAACACCGCCGTTTTAGGCATACACGTCCACTGGAGACCACCTGATCACCGCTACATTCCCTGGAAGATTTTCCAGGTTAGCATCATTCCTAACCAGCGCCAAAACTGTCCCTGCAGTTTTGTTCTTATCTTCACAGATACCATTTCTGTACCGTAAAAGTTCCCAGGCAATGAAGAGTTGCAATTGTATAGCAAAACGAGTTCACTTTGATTCGAAAGAAGCGCAAAGCGTCCTCAGGAAGAGACAAGTTTTGGATTCGGTGACTGGAGAGATCTATACAAGAAGCGTAGGTTAGGTATTGTTTCAGAAACTGCGGCGTTTGACACGCGAACAACTGGGTTGTAGGAGATTTCGTGGATAATGTAGTCGATATTGTTAAGTTCAGAACTGGGTTTCCGTTGCTATTGCAGGAGATTTCAAATCCAGGATAGCCACAGAAGGGTTTTTCCCGGATATAAAACGGGAAGGCTATGGTTTGTCCATCGCACAAGTTTCGCGCACACTGCAGGCTTTGTAAAGGGGTCCACTTTGGCTAAAACTGTTCTGGAAAGAATACAAAGAATGAAAACACAGAGAAGCCGGAACTGATTCTTCATCAGGAGATGATGAAATTGTGAAGATGAGAGAGAGAGAGAGAGGAGAGAGAGAGAGAGAGAGAGGAGAGAATTGTTATGATTAACATATAATTAGAAATGAATAGAGAGAGTGCCGTGATGTGGTGTTGACTAGAAAGATGGAACATATCTGCACATCTTAGCTGTTGAATCTAAGGCAATAACCCACATGAGGTAAGAATTAAAATACAAGTAGACCGCTTGTTTCATTACTGAATCTACTTGGTGGCAATGAATTTATTGAAAAAAAAAAAAGTTTTCCATTGAATACCTTTTCTTCATAAATTAAGAAAACAAGTAAAAGCTGAGAGACATAATCTATACATTTAAAGTAAACGATTGCAACTCCTTAATTCTA
Source organism: Pistacia vera (assembly GCF_008641045.1). Classification (NCBI taxonomy): domain Eukaryota; kingdom Viridiplantae; phylum Streptophyta; class Magnoliopsida; order Sapindales; family Anacardiaceae; genus Pistacia; species Pistacia vera. The sequence continues at coordinate 274,081 of NW_022195577.1, read as the reverse complement.
TGAGAATTATTAGAGACTGAAATAGGAAGACTCATACGTTACATAACATAAAAGGAAATGATTCATATACAGGGAAAAGCACCACCCTCCCTAAATTACATGACATGAAATTAAGAAATGTCTGATAATTAATGAGCGATAATTAACTGGATTGATGCATTTGCCTGAGTTGTTTTGCCACATCAATCATGTTTGGCCTATCTTCCTCTGAATAAGAGAGACATTTGAACGCCAGTTCTAGAAATGCTTGCAAATGATGTACTTTTCCATGGCATAAACCATCTCCAGCAAATTTACAATTTGCTCTCTCATTGAACCTATTATTGTCAACGTTATCCTTCTAAGAATGCACGCTACAAAACTCAAAATGGACAAGAATATCAGTGGGTCTCTTGCCTGTCAAAAGCTCAAGTAGCAATACACCATAATTGTAAACATTGCACTTCTCATTGAAATCACCTGTATATAAATACTCAGGTGCTAGATGTGCTGATGTTCCTACAACAATACCTCTTACATGAGTTTCACTTTTTGATTAACTTATATAACAATAACACACTTATGAATGAAACAAGAAACACTATAAAACTTGTCTTTTGATTACCTGGAAACAGTCAAAGATTAAGCAAAAGGATACAGACAAGAGGCTTATGTATCAGCAACAAATATTATCAAACCTGTAATAACCATGGGATTCATCAGCTGAAAAAATGTATAACACAGCTAACGAAAGATTAATTACCAAGGGCTCCTGTTTCTAAGATTATGTTAACCCTTTGTTATCGTTTAAAAAATCTGAATTCATGTGCAAAAATACTTCAGTAGTGGGGTGAACTAGAAGACGGGAAACAGGAAGGTATGAAAAGCATTTCGAGTTCAATAAATCTTACGAATGAACAGGAAAGAAAGATACTCCTCGACAGATATCAGACCATCATTTACTCTGATAATTGCTTACTATTGTTTTAAATTACCAAATATTATATTATATATAATTTCATAAAATTTTCTAGAAAATGATATACAGCCCCATTCTCACTGTGAATATTATCATATAATTCCTATTTAAATGTCCTATTTACAATATTTATTTATATAAACACATCCCATTCTTTTTCTTTATTTATATAATTTTATAAACTGTAATTACATTTGTGGCAAAAGTAAAGACACTAGGTAAATAAACTTAAGGGGTTGGTTCGATGGTCAAAGAGGTTTGTTTAATTCTTTGAGTTTCTAGATTCAAACCTTAGAACCACCTACCACAATAATATTGTAACATACTTTGTCTTTTAGGCTTGTAAGATGTTCAATAGACTTCAAAGATTAATTAAACTGTGCGCAAGCTGGCCTGTAATCATAGAAAGTTCTAATATTAACTAAACCATAAGAAAATTTTGAAGTAAAAAATAAATATTTTTGAACAATGGGAGTATCATTTATACATTAATCAATTTCAATTGGATATTTTTTCATAATATATATATATATATATATATATATATATACACAAACAAAATAGAGATTATATATATATATATACACACAAACAAAATAGAGATTGATATGGAGATGATTAATGAAAATATTGAGTTATAGTATTTAATTTATTTAATATATTTACGAAAAATAATTTTGTTACATCAAAAACTTATCATGATGAAATATTATATTCTAATTTAAAGTTGTAACTAGGGTTTAACTTATGGAGAGTGCGTATGTCAAGTTCAAAGAAAGAATGGATGACTCAATAGAACCTGAAATGAATTTTACATGCCAACAGTGTCATCCAGTCTCTGAGAATTTTTCTTCATCCTGTGGGCTGTGGTTCACGTTGATTTGGTTTGGTTAAGTCAGCTGGCTTGCTTTTTCCAAGATCGTGCTTGGAATTTATTATCTTAAAATGAACATTCATTCATAGCTGGATTGAATGCTTATCCTTTTCATCTTACTTTTAAGGGAGAACGACATTTTCTCCGGTCAAGTTTCGAAATTACATTTTTCTATATTTTGTCAAGTTTTATTATTATTTGATTGAAAAGATAAAAATATTTTTAAATAATTTATTATAAATCAAAATTTAATCAAGGTAAATTCTTTACTTGATTATTTATTCAAGGGTAAAGATATTTTTTTCTTTGTTTATTTAATTACCTATAAATATTGATTTTTTATGTTAATTAGTGAAAATAAAAAATATTATAAATTTAATAGATTATTGAATAATAGTGATGGAATATTGATGACATTATAAATAAATATTAAGGTCATTTAACTTTAAATATAACATTACTCCTAACTTTTTGGGTTAGGTTAACTTTTTTTTTTTTTTTTTTTTTTTACTTTTTGGCTAATTAAAAAATAATAAAAAATTTATAAAATCAACTATTTAAGGGTATTTTTATCATTTCAATAAAATATTAACATAAAACATAACAAAACCTAACAAAGGATGAGAAAGTGTCATTTTAAAACTTGAAAGGTGGGAAAGTGTGGTTTCGCCAAACCTTGGTGGAAAAATGTTGTTCTTCCTACTTTTAATGTTAAAATTAAACCTTGGTTCTGATATTATAATAGTTTGAAGAATTGAGTTTTCGATTCATTAATTTATACTCATAGTTACAGATTTTTATAAGTAGAATACAATTTACGTAATCTCCTAATTATGTCAATTACAATATATCGAAATAATTAAGAGATTATAAGATATCAAATAATTATGAATATCTTAAAACTAACAAAATTAAGAGATTACAATATATTCAGAAAATATTCGGTAAATCTCAACATCTACATAGTTGGGTACCATTAATTAGTTAAGTTTCGGTGGCCTTGCTCATCAAACCATCCGGTGTTGAGATTCCTGAACACGATAAAACTGATCAGATCTTGGAGGAATGGACCATGGAGATTTCCTGCTCTTAGCCAATAGTGTGGACTGCTAACAGAGGATATAGAAACTACAATATTCTGTCTCAAGTTCACTATTCACAAAGAATTTTGATGATAGATGAGATGGAAGCGGGTCCGGTTGCAAGAGATGAAATTTGGCTTGCATGGAGAAGTGGATGGGCTCCGTCCAAGAAGTGGGAAAGCTTGAAATGATGTATATATAAATATTAATCAATATGTCTAAAAGTTAATAAATTTTTTTTGCATCTAATTAATGACTTAGAAGGACACTTTTTCACCTAAAGATTTTTAAAATATCATTTTATTACTCAAATTTATATCCTATTGATTACCCAAAATATTCGACGGCGAATGAAGAGTAAACTCAGTCTAGACTGTTGGGGTTTTTGAAAAAGAGAGATTGGCGAGTTTTTTTGGTGATGGTAGGTTAGATTTTGGTGGTCGTGATTGGTTAGAATTTGACTTGAGAGAAGTGACTATGCAAACCCTAATTACTCGATTGTTGGCGATTGACAGAGTCAGTGGAAGTAAAGTTTGAAAGGTTTTGATGAGTGATGATCGAAGTAGAGAATGGTGGTAGTTTGGAGTTGCAATGATCTCAAAATTGACCGACGATTGATGGGGTCGGCGTCAGCGTGCTCACTATCTTTGTTTTTTTTTTATCACTATCAGATTATAGCTCTCTCTCTCTCTCTCCATATATATATATATATCAAAACCACAATCACTTTAGAAATATTTTGCCTAGGTTCATGAATGATCTTCTTATAATTTTGTATTACATACCATATGCTAGCACCCATTGACTCTCAAGAGATATCCACTCGCCTCCTGTTGGAGAAAGAACTAGGCAACTTTATCTTCCTTCAAGCAACTTACGACTCTTTTAAGTCTCAAACTTTTTTGTTTTTTTTTTTAAGTTTTCTAAATAGAAAGCAATCCTACTGAAACTTTTCTTAATATTAGCCTTATATTTACCATAGCCTCGATGTCTGGTAAATGACAGACCACTTTCTTGAAGAAGGAAAGCTAGGCCACATATTTGATGGCCTTTTTAATTTAAACATATTGCTTAAGAGGATACACCGACGGTTGAATTGAATGCTATTCAAAAAATATCGTACGAAAAAAATTCTTGATCACGCTACTGCTTCTTACTGCTCAAGATATAGAGTTAGAAGCTAGCTTTCATGTGAAAAGAATTTATGATAGTGGTGTTGGAGGTGGCCCAAAAGCATTCAAATACGTAAAATAAAGTCAACAAGAAAATTACAAACCCAAATTATGTAATTCCTAATAACACAATGGTTTGATGGGAAGTGGAGGCTGGAGACTTGGATATATATTTATATATATATATAGTAGTGGGTTTAATCAGTCATATCCTTTGAAAACAAATAAAATCCGAATTTTTTTTTTTTTCTATAAATAATATTAACTCCAAGTTATTTATTATCTTATAATGCGCACGCTCCAAATTATCACTATTAAATAATAACACATATAATTTCATTTCATTCTCACAAATCCATTTTGAAAACTTTTCATTCATTCTCTCCTTCATCCCTTTTCCATTTCCTCTTTGTAAATTCTCTCTCTTGGTAAGTGCAGCTGCAGCCTCTCTGTCGCAACAGCAGTACTATTTTCACTCCCCAAAACATCGCCACCTTAAACCCCTTGTACTATTTCTCACTAGTAGCCAGCAAATACCCAGCCAGCCTGTCTTTATTTTTGTTTTTTAAGAACATTTTTTATGCTACGAGACTTGCATTTTCACCACCTCCAACTACTACTGCTACTACTACCCATCACCAATTACATTACTATTTTCTTTCACTTTCATTCCTCCTTAAACGACGGCGTTCAACTTGCAGATGACCATCTACGTTAACTCTCATGGCTACCTCTACCACTACCAATCCCGAAATCCCATCACAACTCCTCCCACTTTCCAGCCCCACCGTCACCACCATAAAAACCGACATGATCATTGTCATCATGGGTGCCATCGGCACCAGAAAATCCCGCCTTTCCAACAGCCGTAGGTCCCACCCACCGTCTCTCAGTTTCTTTATTGTCCCTATTTGCCACTTCGCTGGCTGACTGTGTTCTCTTTTATCTCCCTCACCGCTTCCTCATATACACCTTGGCGCATCTGATCCCACCTTGCTTTACCCTTCAAGCTCTCAACTTTCTCCGATGGGTACTCCCTGAAATACCTCTCGAACTCAGCTAGAAAGTGGTGGGGAATGTTTTGACGTTCATGCAGAGAAATCTTGTTGGTGGTGATTTCAAGACCCTTGTAGACTTGCATTTTATCGGAGTTCATGATTTCAGAAGGAAAATTACTGGTGCCCTTCCTTAACCCGCTCCGACTCACTGAGTTAACGCAGCCTTTCAACTCTTCTGATTCACGAAAATACTCTTCTAACTCCTCGAACACCCCCGTCTCAAACATTTCGTTTACTCTCTTGTCCACTGTCCAGATATTCATACAGAACAGGTAATGATGAGTCAACCCAGAGAAAACAACAGTTATATCTCATTTCTTAAGCTTGAACTCACTGAGTTGAAGGTGTCGAAAGCATCGAACCTTGGGTTGTATTCTTTGACAAGTAATAAATAACTGAAGGAGTTGGAGCCGTCGACGATAAAGGGGGTTCTTTTTGTTGGGGATTTAAAACAGAGTATTCAATTAAGAAGTTGCAGCAAAGAGGATAATAAAAAGAAATGCATAATATTGAAGCTTACTCATTAATTTACTGAAGTGAAAGTGCCTATATATATATAGGCTTACAACTAGAAACAAATTAACAGAGATTTACTCAACAACTACAGCTACTAACGGGATTCTAGCCACAATATCAGACCCCTTATTTGACTAACAGAACTAGAAAAATATGGACCACTACTGACAAACCAAAGACCAAGTCAAGCTTTGAGTCATTCTTCAACACTCTCCCGTGATTCAAAGCTGCAAACACCAAGTTGAAATCTGAAGTAAACAAACTTCTCTCCTGGCAGAGGCTTGGTAATTATATCTGCCAATTGGTCATTTGTATTACAATACTTCAAAGTTATCTCCTCCTTGGCAACAAAATCTCGGATGAAATGGAAACGAATATCAATATGCTTTGATCTGCCATGAAAAACTGTTATTATCACAGAATATTGTCTTTGCTCTTTCTTGCTTTTGATGAAGTTCTGCTAATATTCTCCTTAACCAAACAGCTTGACAAGCTGCTGAGGTTGCTACAACGTATTCTGCTTCTGAAGAAGACAATGCTGTTGTGGCTTGCTTCTTTGAGCTCCAAGTGATTACTCCTGATCCAAGACTAAAAACATTTGCTGAAATACTTCGCCTATCGTCTCAACTAATCCTAACACTTAATAATTAGTTTGTTAGGCCAGTTATTAGTTTGTTAACTAGTTAGGAATTTGTTTAATAATTGGTTAAGAATTTGTTTCAGTTGGTTGTAGTTTGTTACACGATAAAGTGTTGAAGCTCCTGTATATAAGCTGTAACCTTTGTATCTTTCAAGTTAATTCAATAAAACGAATTCATTTTTACGTTACAAATTCATTTCTTCACATGTTATCAGAGCTGTGTTCTCTCCTTTTTTCTTGAACTCCAAACTGTTATCTCCGCTGCATCAATGGCTGCCTCTGCATCAACAGTGGTTCCTTCTCAAGATCCAACTAGTCCATATTATCTTCATCCCAATGAAAATCCCGCTGCAGTTTTAGTGTCTCCAGTTCTTCATGGGACCAACTACCATGCTTGGGCAAGATAGATGAAGATGACTTTACTCTCAAAGAACAAATTGAAGTTTGTAGATGGCACCATTAAAATTCCTTCAAGTAATGATTCTTTATACTCTACTTGGGAAAGATGTAACACCATGATATTGTCCTGATTAACTCATTCTCTTTCTCCTTCAATAACAAGCTCTATTTTGTGGATTGATAAAGCATATGATGTATGGGATGACTTGCGGGAAAGATTTTCTCAAGGAGATGTTTTCAGAATCTCTGAATTACAAGAGGAAATATATGCCTTTAAGCAAGAAAACAAGAATGTAACAGAATATTTCACTGAATTGAAAATTCTTTGGGATGAACTGTTAAATTTCAGGCCATTACCTTCATGTACTTGTGCTGTCCCATGTTCTTGTGAAGCTTTGAGCAAGATCAAAATTTACCAAAACAATGATTATGTAAGTCGGTTTCTCAAGGGACTGGGTGATCAATTTGCAAAAGTCAGATCTCAAATCATGCTTATGGATCCATTACCGTCCATCAACAAAGTCTTTTCTTTGGTAGTTCAACAAGAAAGGCAGATGAATCTAGGGGCATCAAAGGTATTTGTCCATAAGACCAACAATCAACAAAATTTCAAGTCACAACAACCTAAAAGGTCCCCTGGTCCTCCAAACAGTCATGGTAATAATGATAACAGATTTTGCACTTTTTGTGGCAAGTCACGCCATACAATTGAGACTTGTTACAAGAAACATGGATATCCTCCAAGATACAAGCCTCGAAATGTTCATTCTACTACTCACAATGTGGTAACTGGTGATGATGCCGAAGGTATTGAAGTTTCTGCTTTACAAACTGACATGTCAAAAGGTAATCTTGAGCATTCAGGTGTTACTCTAACTCAAGAACAATATCATCAATTAGTTGCCTTACTCCAATCTACCAATTTGGAAAAATCTTCTCACACTACAAATCAAGTATCATCTCATCCCAACCATCATCTTTCTACTAATTTTTCTGCTTTACAAGGTAATCACTTCCTACTATCTTGTTCCTCTAATACTAGCCTTTGGATAGTGGACACTGGTGCCACTAACCACAGTACCCATTCATTGTCATCTTTTATCTCTTATAAACGTATTAAACCCATCACCATAACTTTATCGAATGGTGCTAAAATCACCACAAATACCTCAGGCACAGTTTTCTTTTCTGACAGATTAATCCTTACCGATGTCTTGTATGTGCCTGAATTTTCTTTTAACTTGATATCTGTTACTAAGCTTACATCTTCCACTCCTTGTTGCCTGATCTTTCAAAACTCTTGTTGTCTAATTCAAGATGTGAACTCGTGGAAGACGATTGGTTCAGCTAAGGTGGTTGACGGCCTATATGTAATGCATAAACCTGCAACTTTGTTTACCCCTTTTTCTCTTGTTTCTTTGACATCTATAGATAAGGTTCCTGACCTCTGGCACTACCGACTTGGTCACTTATCTGATTCCAGGATCAAGCTTTTATCTTCTCTTATTCCAAGTCTTAAATTGAATGATAATTCAGCTTGTAGTAAATGTCATTTTACAAAACATAGGCGTTTACCCTTTCCTGTAAGTCATTCAAAAACAAATAAAAGCTTTGATCTTATTCATGCTGATATATGGGGACCCCTTTCCACTTATTCTATTCATGGACATCGTTACTTTCTCACCATTGTTGATGATTGCACACGTTACACTTGGGTGTATTTGTTGCAAAATAAATCTGAAGTTAAGCATTTAATTCCTTCCTTTTTTAATCTGATTGAAACTCAATTTGGTGTTAAAATAAAATGCATTCGCATTGATAATGGGGGTGAATTTACTTTGCCCCAATTCTATGCATCTAAAGGAATCATTCACCAAACTTCATGCGTCGAAACTCCTCAGCAGAATGGCTTGGTTGAACGCAAACACCAACACATATTAAACATTGTTCGTTCACTACTTTTGCAGTCCTCTTTGCCAAAACTCTATTGGAGTTATGCCATCCTTCATGCTGTGTACCTAATGAACCGAGTTCCTTCTCCTCTTCTGCACAATCAATCTCCCTTTCACCTACTCTATAACACCATTCCAGATTATGAAACCTTATGTGTGTTTGGTTGTTTGTGTTTTGCTTCAACCTTGCATGCTAATCGCACAAAGTTTGATCCAAGGGCTCTCAAATGTGTCTTTCTTGGTTACAAAAGTAATACTAAAGGTTTTATCCTTTTAGATATTCATTCTAAGGAAATGTTTGTTTCTCGAAATGTGTCTTTTCATGAACACATTTTCCCTTTTGCCCATACAACACAATCTGCTCCTTTACTACAAGCTAATACTTTGCCATCTGATCTTACACCTCCTCAGCCTTCCTTTAATGATGTTTCTTCTTCAACACATACTGATGTCTCTTCCTCACAACCTTTGCGTCACTCTGAACGTCATAGAAAACCACCATCTTACTTGCAAGATTATCATTGCAACATGGCTGCTGCATCTGCTCTCAATGTCTCTCCACGAGGTAACTCTCCTTATCCCTTATCTTATGTTTTCTCTTATTCTAACCTTTCTCCTTCACACCTGCATTTTATTCTTGCACTATCTGCTGTCTCTGAACCAAAATCATATAGTCAAGCCATCAAGCACAAGTGTTGGCAAAATGCCATACAGGCTGACATTCAAGCTCTTAAGCAGAATAACACCTGGGTACTCACTGATCTACCCTCTGATAAGTCTCCAATAGGCTGCAAATGGGTTTATCGCATCAAACATAGAGTTGATGGTACAATTGAGCACTATAAGATGCGTTTGGTAGCCAAAGGCTACACACAAATTGAAGGAGTGGACTATTTCGATACATTTTCGCTTGTTGCCAAGATGACTACTGTTCGTTTACTTCTTGCATTAGCGGCTTCCCTGAACTGGCATCTTAACCAGCTTGATGTTAATAATGCCTTCCTTCATGGTGATCTTTATGAAGATGTTTATATGGTTTTACCTCCAGGTTTTAACTCAGCTTATCCCACTCATGTCTGCAAGCTACAAAAATTGCTTTATGGTCTAAAACATGCCAGCCGTCAATGGTTTGCAACATGCCAGCCGTCAATGGTTTGCAAAGCTTACTTCTGCTTTAGTTAAAATGGGTTACTCTCCATCACCTTCTGATCACTCCTTATTTGTTAAGAATTGTTCCAGTACCATTACTGTCTTACTTGTTTATGTTGATGATGTTATTTCGGTTGGAAATGATTTGCATGAGATTGATGCTATTAAGAATTATTTGGATGCCACGTTCAAAATCAAAGATCTTGGTGATCTTAAGTTTTTTCTTGGCTTAGAGGTGGCTTGCACAACTAAAGGACTTGTGTTATCTCAGCATAAATATGCCCTTGATATCTTGTCTGATACTAGTTTTCTGGAATCCAAACCTGCTAAGACACCACTTGACACTTCTTCAAAGCTAACAAAAGATGTTGGTGTTCCTTTGGAAGATAGTTCCATGTATCGGAGGTTAGTTGGTCGTTTGTTGCATCTCACCTCTACACGTCTTGACTTATCTTTTGCTGTACAACAGCTTAGTCAATATATGGACAAGCCTACTTCTTTGCATTTACAAGTTGTGCATCATGTCTTGTGTTACCTCAAGAACTGCCCTGCTCTTGGTATTTTTTTTCTCTGCCTCTTCTTCATTAACACTGAAAGCTTTCAGTGATTCCGATTGGGCTGGCTGTCTGGATACCAGGAGGTCAGTCACTGGTTTATGCACCTTTCTTGGTTCATCTCTGATTAGTTGGCGTGCTAAGAAGCAGCCCACGGTGTCCCGCTCTTCATCAAAAGTAGAATATCATGCTTTAGCTTCTGTCACTTGTGAGCTCCAGTGGCTTGCTTATTTGCTCCGAGATCTTCATGTATCACATCCTTATCCTGCACTGACTTTTTGCAACAATAAATCTGCACTTCATATTGCTGCAAATCCAACCTTCCATGAACGTACCAAACACATAGAGATAGACTGTCATATTGTGCGTGAGAAGGTCAAAGCAGGTCTGATACATCTCATGCCTTGTTCTTCTTCAGATCAATTAGCTGATCTCTTCACCAAGTCTCTCGCTCGTGCTCCATTTCAAGCATTACTTCTTAAGCTGGGAATGTTGTCTATCCATTCTCCAGCTTGCGAGGGGCTCTCAACTAATCCTAACACTTAATAATTAGTTTGTTAAGCCAGTTATTAGTTTGTTAATTAGTTAGGAATTAGTTTGATAATTAGTTAAGAATTTGTTTCAGTTGGTTGTAGTTTGTTACACGATAAAGTGTTGAAGCTCTTGTATATAAGCTGTAACCTTTGTATCTTTCAAGTTAATTCAATAAAACGAATTCATTTTTACGTTACAAATTCATTTCTTCACATATCGTCTAACGAACTTGCCCAATCGCTGTCAGTGAACCCACATAATCTGAAATTGGAAACCTTTGAATATAAATTCCATAATCCATAGTTCCTACAATGTAACGCAAGACTCGCTTTGCTGCTCCAAAATGTTGCTTTGAAGGATGTTGCATAAACTTGGAAATCATACCAACAGAAAATGCAATATCAGGCCGAGTGTGGGTCAGATAAATCAAGCCTCAGACTAAACTTCTGAAACTTTTAGCATCAGCCATTTACACTCCATCTTCAAGTTGCAATTTCTCATTAATGTTCATTGGTGTAGCTATAGATTTGCAATTGAGCATGCCAAATTTATTGAGAAGATCCTTGGCATATTTTCTTTGTTAAATAAAAATTCAATCTTCTGCTTGTTGTACTTCAAGGCCAAGAAAATAATGTAGTAAACCCATATTTGACATTTCAAACTCATTTATCATGTGCGATTTAAACTCAGCCACAAGGGAGTCAAAAGAGCATGTGTAAATGATATCATCAGCGCAAAGACACATTATAATGAAATCATTTTTACCTTCATTTTTCAAGTAAAGAGTTGGCTCATTCACACTCCTTATGAACCCACTTTGCTGGAAATATCTATCAATTTTACTGTACCATGCCCGTGGAGCCTGCTTCAATCCATACAACGCCTTTTGTAGCTTGTATACCTTTGCTTCTTTGCCTTCTGATATGAAACCTTCAAGTTGAGTTACATAAACTTCTTCTTGTCAATTTTCATTCAAAAACGCAGATTTGACGTCAAACTGATAAATAGGCCAATGTAATTGTGTAGCCAAGGCTAAGACAATTCTTACAGTTTCAAAATGAGATATTGAAGCAAAAGTCTCTTCGAAATCAATACCATAATGCTGCGCATATCCCTTCGCCACAAGCCTGGCTTTGTGCTTTGTATACTTCCATCTGCATGATATTTTGTTTTGAATACTCACTTCAAGCCAATTGCATTTTTGCCTTCAGGTAATTCCACCATCTCCCATGTTTCGTTCTTTTGGATTGCTATCAGCTCTTCCTTCATTGCTCGTTGCCATTCTTCCTTTGTTGCTGCTTCTTCATAAGTTATTGGATCTAAAATAACAAGAGCAAATTGACAAGATTCATAAATGTCATTCACGGATCTAAACTTTATTGGTGGTGTCTCATTCGAAAACTCTTCAGACGTGAATGTAGAGTTTTGGCTCAAGGTTTTGGATAATGAACTTGGTGATGCTGAGGATGATAAGCTTGGTGACGCTGACGGAGATGGCTCTTGACTTTCATTTGGAGAGGTCCCATTGTCTATTGGAATATGTTTTTGCATGTTCTCATCACTTCCATGCCAATCCCAACTTGCATCTTCATCAAATACTATGTTCTTGCTTATTATTATCTTGCCACTAAGACGGTTATATAACTGGTATGCTTTGGATTGTGTACAATAACCAACAAAAATGCATTTTTCAAGTTTATGACGAATTTTAGAATTTACCAAAGCATAGGCAATACAACCAAAGACTCTTAGGTGACTTATGGATGGTTTTTTTACCAAGCCAAACTTCATATGGAGTTTGATTCAAGACAACTCTTATGGGTGAGAGATTCAATAGATAGACTGTCATTGCCACAGCTTCAGCCCAAAATTGATTTGAAAGTCCCTTTGCTTGTAACATACTTCTTGCCATCTCCACAACTGTACGATTCTTTTGCTCGACGACACCATTTTGCTCTGGAGTTTAAGGAGTTGTCAACTCTTTGTGAATACCATTTCTTTTACAAAAATGGTTAAATTCCTTGGACAAGAACTCACCACCTCTGTCTGTGCGGAGAACTTTAATGTAAAGTCCATTTTGTTTCTCAACCATGGCTTTGAATGCCTGAAATTCTCAAATGTTTCAGACTTGTTTTCCAAAAAACAGAACCAACTCATATGGCTATAATGATCAGTAAAGAGTATAAAATAACGACTCCCACCAAAAGATTTAGTGTCCATAGGCCCACATAAATCTGCATGTATCAATTCAAGACAACTTGAAGCCCTCAAAGCCTTTCCAACTAGAAACGACTTTCTAGTTTGCTTTCCGTCAATGCATCCTTCACATAATTCAATAATGTCAATTTTTGGCAGCCTAAGAACCATACCTTTTCCACTCAGCAATTTCAGGCCCTTGATGTTTAGATGCCCATATCGTAGATGCCATAGCTTTGAGCTTTTCCACTAGCAGCAAGAACAAAATTTCCCATGTTTGAGACTTCTAGTGGGAACATTTTGTTTTGAGTCATGTTAACATTGATCAGTGTTTGCCCTAAATGCTTATCTTTAATAACACATGCACCATTATCGAATGAGACAGAATATTCACCAGCCATTACTTGCCCAACACTTAATAAATTGTATCCCAAATCAGGTACAAACTGAACATTGTGCAAGAGTTTTACTTTACCATGGCTAGTTTTGATTGCCACTGTACCTTTCCCTTCAACCTGAGTTTCTTTACCATTTCCAAGCTTGACTTGCATCTTATGTGTCTCATCAAGCTCTTTGAACATAGATTTCATGCCTATCATGTGATTTGAACAGCTGCTGTCTACAAACTACACATCACTTGACTCATAGTTAGTATCAAAATGGGCTATAAAAAGCTTACTTTCTTCACCATTCTTTGTTGCATAATTCAGTTGTTGATCTTTGTACCAACAATCCGCTTTCTAATGACCAAACTTCTTGCAATGATGGCATTGAATGCCACTCTTGTAGCTTCTTTGCTCACTGGACGACCTTTATTGCTGGTCAAATTGACTTCTACCTCTTACTCTGCCATGGCCACGGCCACGACCATAGAATCCTCCACTTCCATAGCCCCTACTGGTTGAACTTTCAATTTCCCCGGTTTTGGTGGCTGTCTCTTTCACTTGAAATGCCTTTTCTTCATTCTTTTCAAGTGATCTATTGATTCTTGACTCATGAGCTTGCAAAGTTCTCATTAGTTCATCAAATGAAAAAACTGACAAATCCTTTGACTCTTCTATTGCGGCAACTACATGATCAAATTTTGGAGTCAAGCTTCTTAATACCTTTGTAACAACTGTTTGATCAGAAATCATCTCTCCGTAGGATCGCATTTGACTAAATACTGCCATTGCTCGAGAAAAAAAATCTTACACTGATTATATATTTGGCATATACAGAGTTTCAAAGTTATGGTGGAGAGATTGTAGTCGCACCAGCCTTACTTTTGAATCACCGTGGAACTCCTTCTGCAGACTTGACCAAGCTTGCTTCGATGTAGTCACTGCTACAATTCTTGAGAAAACACTATCATGGATAGCTTGTTGGATGATTGCTAATGCCTTGGAATCCTTCTTTTTGTTGTCCTTCAATCTGATTTCGTTATCAGAATCATCATACCCATTTTCTACAAAGTGCCAAAGATCTTGAGAGGTGAGTAGAATCTTCATTCTGATACTCCAATATTCATAGCCTTTTCCTGTAAAGACGGGAATGAGTTGTTGTGTGGAACTCATTGCATTTCCATTGCCAGCCATAATCTCTTAGGTGTTTCACTCAACTCACGTGTTTAGCTCTCTCTACTCTCAATGCTCACTGCTCTAATACCAAAAATGTTGGGGATTTAAAACAGAGTATTCAATTAAGAAGTTGCAACAAAGAGGATAATAAAAAGAAATGCAGAATATTGAAGCTTACTCATTAATTTACTGAAGTGAAAGTGCCTATATATGGGCTTAAAACTAGAAACAAATTAACAGAGATTTACTCAACAACTACAACTACTAACGGGATTCCAGCCACAATATCAGACCCCTTATTTGACTAACAGAACTAGAAAAATATGGACCACTACTAACAAACCAAAGACCAAGTCAAGCTTTGAATCATTCTTCAACACTTTTCTTCTACGGGAGATAATATCGGAGATGGTTAAGTAAGCGAGGTTTCGGAACTCGAGGGGAGTCAACTCGACGTCCTGCAAGTGGAACTCGCCGAGAAAGTAGTGGGGAATGTTTTGACGTTCATGCAGTCTCGCCACCAGGTATTTCCTTTTTGAAATCATCAACTCCAATAAAATGTAAGTCTACAAGGGTCTTGATATCACCACTAACAAGAATTCTCTGCTTGAACATCAAAACATTCTCCACTACTTTCTAGTCAAGTTTCAATAGGTGTTTCAGGGAGTACACGGCGGAGAAAGTTGAGGTCTTGAAGGAAAAGGAGGGTGGGATTAGGTGTGTTGAGGTGTAGATGAGGAAGCGGTGAGGGAGATAAAAGAGAACACATGTCAGCTATCAAAGGGCAAATAAAGAAACTATGGGACGACGAGTGGGACCTATGGTGGTTGGATGCAACGGCGGCGTTTAGGGCCTTGATGACATGTAAAAAAAGGATGAATATATCAGCAGCTTAATGGATTTGAATGGTGGATTCAGTAACAAAGATTTCAAATCTACCACTGCAGGTTTCTATTCGAAGGCATATAGAGTCTAGAATTTCTTATTCATATGCTCTTATGAAATTAATGATGATCATACTTTATTTTGTAAAATAATCACTGAACCATTAATTGAACTGGTTTTTCGGGAGAGAAAGCACCACCCTCCCTAAATTAAGAAATGTCTGATAATTAATGAGTGATTAACAGCGTGTATGCATGCTCATGTTGCTGATAATTAATGAGCGATTAACAAAAAATCAAACCAGAGTGTAAACAAACAAAAGTCTTTTCCGTTTTATTTGTTTCTTATATTGGTCAGAATCTTGGAGACAGCCCACTCATGGAGGAGATATCCAAGAATTCAACAAAAATAAGAAACATTAAAGTGCTTACTTTGTGGCCTCATTACTTTGATACTTTTATTATTTGATTTTATAAAAATAAGAAAATTTCCAATGTAATCAGTTAAAAACCAAAATTGAAGAAAAATTTCAATAATAAAAAAAAAAAAAAAAAAAAAAAAAACCACAACAAAACAAATGTAAAATAAAGTAACACTAACATGTTTCCTCAATATATTAGGTTAATTAACGATGACGATAGATACCAACCGAGTGCATTTACTAAATAAGTAAGGGAGAAAATTTATAAATTGAAGAATGAAAAGAGAAATGTTATAAACTGAAGACATTAGGATATAAGTGTTAAGAAATATGAGTTATTTTGTTTTATTGTTTATTAGGGTAGATTTGTCTTTTCATTATTTCCTTTGTTTAGCCATATATAATCTTTGTATTTAGGTAATCATACTTTTGGTATTCAATTGATTTGTGCAATATCATGAAACCCTACCTCCTCTTTTTATTATTTTCTTTGGATTGTTTAACATGGTATCAGAGCAAAGTTTCATGGGACGAGGCTTAATCTTAACACAGCTTGCGGCGATCCAACTTTTGGAGAGGGTATTCGTTCAATTTCGCAATCTAATATTTCGTTGGTATTCATTCAATTTCGGAATCTGGTATTTCTTTTTTCTTTCTTTTGCATTGTGGTTTCTTTGTTTTTTTAATATGGCTACGGAAAGAGACATCGCTTCAGTCATAAGTGTGAGGTTAGATGACAAGAATTATTCGTATTGGAGTTATGTGATGAGAAATTTTCTTAAGGGTAAAAGATGTGGGGATATGTTAGTGGAACTTCTGTGAACCTAAGAATACTGAGGAGGGTTTGATGCTTTGATAGATGCCTGGGAAGCAAACAGCAAAAATTATTACTTGGATTAATAATTCTTTGGGCATTCCATAGGTACACAGTTACGAAGTATGAGACAGCAAAAGAGGTTTGGGATCATCTACAAAGGTTATTTACTCAGTCAAATTTGGCAAAGCAGTCCAATTGGAGAATGACAACGACTCTTCAGCAGAAGAATATGAGTGTTCATGATTTTTATTCTGCTATGACAGATCTTTGGGATCAATTGGCTCTTACAGAATCTGCAGAATTAAAAGCATGTGGTGCCTATATTGCTCATAGGGAGCAGCAACGGTTGGTACAGTTTTTAACGGCACTTCGTAGTGATTTTGAAGGACTTAGAGGTTCAATTTTGCATCGTTCTCCAATGCCTTCTGTTGACTCAGTTGTCAGTGAGTTATTGGCTGAAGAAATACGTCTTAAGTCTCATTCTGAAAGGGAATCTTTCTTCTTACTTCTAATCCTTCTGTGTTAGCAGTACCTTCGAAGCCAATCTTTAATAATCAGAATAAACCTACACAAGGGTTGCCTTCGACGAGTGCAGTTTCTGTAAGCAAAAAGGTCATTGGAAGGCTCAGTGTCCTAAGTTGAGACAGCAGAATCAATCACAGCAGCAATTCAAGCTTGGAAGCCTAGCAACCAGTCACAATCTAATGCTCATAGACCACCTCAGGTTACAACCACCACGTCTAATACTGCAGCAGTAGTTTCATCAGGTCCTTTCACCGATCCTAGTACTCTGGCTGAGCAATTTCAGAGTTTCTCTCCTTACAACCACAAGCTATGTCTGCCTCTTCTTCCGTAGGTCAGTTACCTCATAGTTCTTTAGGTATGTCACATTCTGTATGGGTTTTGGATTCTGGTGCTTCACATCACATGTCTCCAGATTCTTCATCTTTTGCTTCTGTTTCCCCTTCGTCTTCATTCCTGTCATGACTGCTGTGGCACCCTATGCCTTTAGCAGGTGTTGGTTTGTTGTCACACCTCACTTGTCTCTCTCTAATGTTTATCATATTCCAAAACTTACATTAAATCTTGCTTCTGTTGGTCAGTTATGTGATTCTGGTAATTTAGTCACCTTTCCTCTTCTTCTGTTATGTGCAGGATCTACAGTCTCAGAAGCTGATTGGGACAGGCCGTAGGAAGGGACTATATATTTTGGATGAGTTAAAAGTGCCAGTTTGCTGCTGCGCTACTAGTGCTGATGCTGCCGCTACTAGTGTTTGACTTTCTTCTTTTCGTTTGAGTCCTTCTTCTTCTAGTTTTTATTTATGGCATTCTCGTTTAGGTCATGTTTCGTCTTCTCGTTTGAGATTTTTGGCATCCACAGGGGCTTTAGGAATTTGCAAACTTGTGATTTTTCTGATTGTAGTGGATGTAAACTGGCAAAATTTTCAGCTTTACCTTTTAATCGAAGTATTTCTGTTTCTTCTTCTCCATTTGATTTGATTCATTCTGATGTATGGGACCTTCTCTGTTTGCCACAAAAGAGGGTCTCGATATTATGTTTCTTTTATTGATGATCATACTCGTTATTGTTGGGTTTATTAATGAAACATCGTTCTGAATTTTTTGAGATATATACAGCCTTTCGAGCTCTTGTCAAAACTCAACATCTGCTATTATCAAATGTTTTAGGTGTGATTTGGGTGGGGATACACTTCAATAATTTTGTGATTTGCTTGCATTAGATGGAACTGTTCACCAAACCTCGTGTACAGATACTCCTGAGCAAATGGTGTGGCTGAAAGAAACATAGGCACATTGTTGAACTGCTCGTTCTCTCTTATTGTCTTCCTCGTTCCTATTGTGTTTTGGGGTGAAGCTGTTCTTACTGCTGTAGTTTTGATTAATACAATTCCATCTTCTCATATTTCGGTTTTTCTCCTTTCGAAAGTTGTATGGGTATGCCCCTGATTATCTTCCTTTAAAGTTTTGGTTGTACTTGTTTTGTTCTTCGTCCTCATGTAGAACGCAGCAATTTGTCCTCTCGATCTGTTATTTGTGTCTTTCTGGTTATGGTGAAGGTAAAAGGGGTATCGTTGTTTTGATCCATAACTCAGAAACTTTATGTGTCTCGTCATGTTGTTTTTCTTGAGCATATACCTTTCTTTTCTATTCCATCCACTACTCATACCTTGACTAGATCTGATCTAATTCGTATAGATCCTTTTTCTGAGGATTCTGATAGTTTGTCATCTCAGTGTTCCTAGTACTGATCATTCTGCAGGTACTGCCACTTTACTCTCCAGCACACCTGAAGCTCTCTCTTCTCCTATGGTCACTCAAGCTTCGTCTGAGATTGTGGATCCACCTCTACGTCATCATCCGCATTCGTAAGTCCACAAAGTTACCAGATTTTGCTTATTCTTGTATTCTTTACTTTTGCTTCCTTTTTACTTCTATTCATTGTCTCTCTGAGCCCTCTTCCTATAAAGAGGCATTCTTGATCCTCTTTGGCAACAAGCTATGGATGAGGAACTTTCTGCTTTGCATAGACAGGTACTTGGGATTTGGTTCCTCTCCCTCCTGGTAAACTGTTGTTGTTTGTCGTTGGTTGTATAAGATCAAGACTAATCTGATGGATCTATTGAGCGATACAAAGCTAGGTGTTTGCAAAAGGGTACTCTCAACGTATGTATGGATTATGGAGACATTTGCTCCTGTTGCAAAAATGACTACTATTCGTACTCTTATTGCAGTAGCTTCGGTTCGTCATGTGGCATATCTCTCAACTTGATGTTAAAATGCATTCTTGAATGGAGATCTTCAAGAGAAGTTTATATGCGCCCCCTCCTGGTGTTTCACATGATTCTGCTATTTTTTGAAGCTGAAGAAAGCGTTATATGGTCTTAAACAAGCACCTTGTGCTGGTTTGAGATTTTCTATTGTGATCTCTTCCCTGATTTGCTTCTAGTAGTCATGATTCTGCTCTTTTTGTTGTGCACTGAGGCAGGTCGTATCATTTTTCTTTATATTTTGATGACATGATTATTACTGTGATGATATTGATGGTATTTCAGTTTTGAGACAAAGTTAGCTCAACAGTTTGAAATGAAGGATTTGGGTTCTCTACATATTTCTTGGGTATGAGGTAGCCTACTCACCAGGTTATCTTTGTCTCAGTCGAAATATGTTGCATATTCTTGAACGGGCTAGACTTACTGATATAAGACTGTCGATACTCCGATTGGTTAATGCAAATATTCTTCTTCTATGGTTTACCTTTGTCAGATCCTACTTTATACCGTACTGTT
Organism: Pistacia vera; assembly: GCF_008641045.1. NCBI lineage: Eukaryota > Viridiplantae > Streptophyta > Magnoliopsida > Sapindales > Anacardiaceae > Pistacia > Pistacia vera. The sequence goes on along the minus strand of NW_022195577.1, from coordinate 254,007 downwards.
GTTGGGAGTTTGGTATATCTCACTATTACTCGTCCCGATATGCATATGCTGTTCATGTTGTTAGCCAGTTTGTTGCTTTCTCCTACTACAGTTCATTGGGCACTGTTCTTCGTATTTGTCGGTATCTTCGGGGTACAGTCTTTCAGAGTCTTTTACTTCCATCCACCTCTTCCTTGGAGCTGCGTGCATACTCTGATGCTGATCATGGCAGTGATCCCACAATCGCAAGTCTGTATGGTTTCTGTATCTTTTTGGGTGATTCTCTTATTTCTTGGAAGAGCAAGAAACATCCATTGTTTCTCAATCTTCAACCGAAGCAGAATATCGTGCTATGGCATCTACTACCAAAGAGATTGTTTGGTTACGTTGGTTCTTGCAGATATGGGCGTTTCTTTTTCTCATCCCACTCCTTATGTATGTGACACCAGAGTTCTATTCAGATTGCTCACAACTCGGTTTTTCATGAACGAACTAAGCACTGAGATCGATTGTCACCTTACTCGTCATCATCTCAACATGGCACCTTACCTTGCCCTTTGTTTCTTCTTCTTTGCAGATTGCAGATTTCTTTACCAAGTCGCATTCTATTTCCCGTTTTCGTTTTCTAGTTGGCAAACTCTCGATGCTTGTAGCCGCCGCATCGTGAGTTTGAGGGAGATTGTTAGAAAATGAGTTATTTTGTTTTATTGTTTATTAAGGGTAGATTTGTCTTTTCATATTTCCTTGTTTAGCCTATATTATATCTTTGTATTTAGGTTAAATCATACTTTTTGTATTCAATTGAATGCAATATCAATGAAACCCTAGCCGCCGCATCGTGAGTTTGAGGGGACATGCTGTTGCCGCGGTTGTTTTCACAAGTGAGTAAAAGACATGTTCCCACCCAAAATCATATATATATATAATATATATATATAATATATATATATAGAGAGAGAGAGAGAGAGAGGATACTTATTGTTTCGACATAACCTGTTACATCTACGGATGAAAAAATCCACTATAGTTTCATGACACAATATACAATAGTACACAACACCATAAACCCAATACATAAAACAGAGCGAAAAAAATCATAGTTCTACCATCTCAACCAGTACTAGTTTGAAACGATCCCAGTTTTAAACACTCTCCCCATGATGTATTTTTGGCGTTTAATAACCTTTACTCAAATATCATATGCTCTTATATTCTATATTCTCCATAGTCTTGAATGAGTTATCATCCCTATATTTATAAGTAGTATATGAGATATATATTTTTTTTTAATAGGATTCATATTTCAATTCTAATTAGAACTCCTAAATTCTATTCCTATTTACAATTGTCTTCTTTAACAATAGTTTTCTTAAAAACATACAATTTTTTATTTTACAAGGAACAAATAGGAAAACGAGCCACAATATCCTAATATATAAATGCCTCATATATATGGCTTCCCATATCATCTAATACCACACTATCTAGCCTCTCCACAAGTTTCTTATCTTCTCACAAACCTTCTTGCAGAGCCAACATATACACGTGTGTGATACTATAAATTGCCTCGATGGACATAGGAATTTAGGAATTTTATGATGTGGGCTGGACCTTGACCAGAGTTGAAATTTTGAGCCTTGCATTGTAGTTTGTGTTCTAGGCTCCAACTGTTTGGCCCGGATGGATATTGGATTCTCAATTTCACCATATGATAAGACCTATAGTATAGAGGTCCATAAATTATTTAAAAAAAAAAAAAATTACGGGTTATTTACATACTTGATAGGGGGAATAATTATTCTTCTTTTATATTTATTCATCATCAAATGGTAGATTTATAGCATATATATATATAATATATATATATATATATAGTCTATTCGATACCCTTTAGATTTAATTAATATATATACAGAAACATCCATGAAAATATTTTTTACTTCATTTATCCTTCTATTTCACTATAAATTCTATAAGAACTCACAAACTTAAAAAAGAAAAGAAAAGAAAATGTGTTATGTATTAGGCAAAATTTTGGTGTTGTAATGCGATTCAATTTTAAGTAATAAAATAAAAACAAGTTTCTTGCTTTAAATATTTAGTTTATTTGGTTATTGAAAATATAGGAAAGAGTTTAAGATATTCAATCCAAGCATGAACAAATCAATCTACATGATTAAGAGATTAATAGATCACCATGGTCATAGTAATCAAATTCCAAGCTTCATTGTGAGAAAATAAAAACACTGAAATACCGTGAGAAACACTTGTAAATTGAGATTAGTTTTAGTCTCTTATATATCATCAAAAGAAAAAGAACTTATATAAATGGGAGTCACATATGTATTAAATTTATTGAGAAACAATGGTTTTCTATAGAGGAAGAGCTCTGTCTGGAAGAAAAACTGAGTGGAAAATGAATGAGTACAAAGCCATTGAAGGAGAAGCATCCGCATCTACCTCTGCAACTCCACCGGTATGTACTAATTAAATTATGATATTTATTTGTTTCATTACATAAATAATTCATATGGTACTTGCAAATGGGCTGCATATATAATTTAACTGGTAAATATAATCATGTGTTAACCCAAAACATTAATAGTTACAAGCAGCCAATTATGATCCGATTAACCTAATCCGACACTCATCTCCTTTTGTTATGAAATTATAACCTTATTACAATTGTTTTTTTAGATAGACTGACTCGTTAATTTCATAATTGAAACTTTGAAATTGATATATAACTTCACAATATTTTTTTAACATAGTTAGATCGTGAAAATATTAAAACTTAATTGCCTAAGAAGGTCTACAAATCATTATACTGATACCGTTTTCCTTATTTAAGGGTTTACAAAGACCGTGTTTGAATATTAATGCGAAGGTAGAAAACATGCGTTTTATTATGATTCATTCCCTCGTTTCTTGACTTTGTATTAATTGTTTGGTGAGTTGAGTCTTCATTCTAATACTCCAATATTACAATTATTCATAGCCTTTCCCCGTAAAGAAGGGAATGAGTGGTTAATAGTTGCATGTTTTGGGGAGCACATCATTGTCACTTCTACTTTCCCATGTGTTCAAACTTCAATGTGTACACAAGAAGTAAAGAAAAACAAAAACGACTTAAGTTCGTAGAGCGACTAGGTTTACTTCACTTCACGAAGCCGCAAATTTTTATAATTTTTTTTTTTGATTTTTTTTTAATAATTGACTTTATTTTTTAAAATTTATTAACTTTAAAATTAGTATAAACCAAACTAAGGGTGAAAAATATATTTAATAAAGTTTTGGTGGCAATATATATATATATATGGAACATAACCTCACGGTTCCAAATAATCAGTGATCTAAAAATAAATTAAACATATTGTTGATGCGGGATTTTGCACCAACGAAACGCACGTGCGAAATGTTGCAAGGGGCCCCGAAATCACATGTGAAAGTAATGGATGAGAAATAGTAAATGCAATAGAGACAGTTTTTAAAGTGGTTCGGATGCTAAGGTAGCAAGTCCTACGTCTACTGATGCTTATATTGATGATCGGGGTCAGGTCGCTATTAGCTGACTGACTTTATAATGATATTACAAAGTATCAACTGCTGAGAAAAGAGAGAGTAATTAATTAAGTAAAAGATGTGCGAATCCCCTTAATGAGAGATGAATTCTTAATTTATAGTCAGATGCCTTGAGGCAATCATCACTAAATCTGCGAGTTGGTGGGATTATCCGTGCAAATCCTTCTTTATGTCACATTGCCCACCTTCCAGAGTGATTTGCGCGATTTAGAGCAGGGATTGGACACGTGGGAGCACCACAGCCTCCTGACTAGCCTGACGTGCACCCACTATCCTGACAGACGCAGACGATGGTTGTTCCAATGATCTGACTTTTACAGGCTAAAGGTCCTGACGTCAGCCTTTATATTTTTAGGCATAATACATATTAAAATACAATGTAAAAAAAAAAAAAAAGAAAAAAAAAAGAAAAGGAGGAAGAAAAGAATTTAATAGGACAGGTGTTTTGAATAATAAAAGAAACAACCGAGGGAGTGGGTCCTGTCAATGGAATAGAATATTTCTAACCAGCTTTGCATTATGGAAACCGAAGTTCTATTTTCTCTACTTCGTAGTCTTTGTTAGTCAAAGTTGCCGAAACCCTCCAAGGGACGCAGGCTATCTGAAGTTTCTGAATTCGAATGCATCCTAATTGTTGACTTGGGATGTGGTAAAAGCCAGCTTGCTCAACAAATTGGCGATTCCTGCAAGTGTTATGGCTTTCTCCAGGTGATAGATTGATCTGTTAACTTATAAATTTCATCCCATATTTTATTAACATAAATCTTGACATGTAGCTGATCGATCATGGAATGAGTTTAGAAGAAGTTGATGAGAAAATGTCCAAACTGGAGGTTAAGTTTTTGAGTCTTCCAGTTGAAGAGGAGCTTAAGCGTTATTCAGCTCAAACCCTTTCTCCTACAGGTTTTTCTTTCTCTTCACTTGGCAATCAATTAAACTTGAAGTCAGTTTTGGTGGCAATATATATATATATATGGAACATAACCTCACGGTTCCAAATAATCAGTGATCTAAAAATAAATTAAACATATTGTTGATGCGGGATTTTGCACCAACGAAACGCACGTGCGAAATGTTGCAAGGGGCCCCGAAATCACATGTGAAAGTAATGGATGAGAAATAGTAAATGCAATAGAGACAGTTTTTAAAGTGGTTCGGATGCTAAGGTAGCAAGTCCTACGTCTACTGATGCTTATATTGATGATCGGGGTCAGGTCGCTATTAGCTGACTGACTTTATAATGATATTACAAAGTATCAAATGCTGAGAAAAGAGAGAGTAATTAATTAAGTAAAAGATGTGCGAATCCCCTTAATGAGAGATGAATTCTTAATTTATAGTCAGATGCCTTGAGGCAATCATCACTAAATCTGCGAGTTGGTGGGATTATCCGTGCAAATCCTTCTTTATGTCACATTGCCCACCTTCCAGAGTGATTTGCGCGATTTAGAGCAGGGATTGGACACGTGGGAGCACCACAGCCTCCTGACTAGCCTGACGTGCACCCACTATCCTGACAGACGCAGACGATGGTTGTTCCAATGATCTGACTTTTACAGGCTAAAGGTCCTGACGTCAGCCTTTATATTTTTAGGCATAATACATATTAAAATACAATGTAAAAAAAAAAAAAAAGAAAAAAAAAAGAAAAGGAGGAAGAAAAGAATTTAATAGGACAGGTGTTTTGAATAATAAAAGAAACAACCGAGGGAGTGGGTCCTGTCAATGGAATAGAATATTTCTAACCAGCTTTGCATTATGGAAACCGAAGTTCTATTTTCTCTACTTCGTAGTCTTTGTTAGTCAAAGTTGCCGAAACCCTCCAAGGGACGCAGGCTATCTGAAGTTTCTGAATTCGAATGCATCCTAATTGTTGACTTGGGATGTGGTAAAAGCCAGCTTACTCAACAAATTGGCGATTCCTGCAAGTGTTATGGCTTTCTCCAGGTGATAGATTGATCTGTTAACTTATAAATTTCATCCCATATTTTATTAACATAAATCTTGACATGTAGCTGATCGATCATGGAATGAGTTTAGAAGAAGTTGATGAGAAAATGTCCAAATTAACTGGAGGTTAAGTTTTTGAGCCTGCCAGTTGAAGAGGAGCTTAAGAGTTATTCAGCTCAAACCCTTTCTCCTACAGGTTTTTCTTTCTCTTCACTTGGCAATCAATTAAACTTGAAGTCACCAAACTGTGGGAGAACTCATTTACATACCATTATCTCTTAAGGTTTTCTTGGCTTAACTATGCTTTTAAATTGAAAATGCATTCTTGGATTTCTGCTTGTGGTAAATTCAGCTTTCTCTCGTTGTGCAGTGCAAAATCAAAGCATTTTGAGGGCAAGCGGTTCACCATTCTGTGAAATCGAAGCTTATACGGTTCGTATCAATTATATTTTATACATTATATTCTTGTTCTTAGTCTCTTCACATCTTATTTTTGATATCCATCATGAACTTGACTATTTTCTCATAAAATTAATGATGCTTGATATTGTTCAAAATGCAATTAGAGATACTGCTTAATTACCATCAATATGGTGTTCTGTGATTGGATTATAAGTAGCATACCTTATGAAACAGTGTGGCTGCTCTGTTTTTCCATGGTCATGAGTTCGTGCTCTGTTTTTCATTTGTCATGATCCTTTTACTTGTTCATGCGAGATGCAAGAGGCTTGCATGAATAGCTTGATCCGATTATTTCTATAACTGTTAGTTTAAAATTTGTGCTTGCTGTCCATGTACACAGGTTGATAGTCTGATGGTAGTGGATTTCAATGGTGGATTCAGTAACAAAGGTTTCAAGTCTGCCCCTATAGGTTTCTATCCGAAGGTATTTAGAGTCTAGAATTGCTTATGAATATGCTCTTATGAAATTAATGATGACCATACTAGTAACTGATACAGATTCTGTTTATTATTTATTTTCAGGACGAACATACTGTCTTCCAAAAGACTAAACATATAAAGTATAGCAAGGGTGGGCGAGCTGAGAACATACGCCCAAGTCATTTATGCAGACTACGAAGACGACGCAACAGGGACGATGAGGAAGACGGTGAGGACAACTGGCGGCCGTCAGACTCTAATTTTCTTTCACTTATACTGAGAATAGTACTGTTACTGATGGTGCTTTTGATAGTGTTGTCCTTGATTGTCTGGCTCATGAGTTGGATGATTCTCTACGTACTTGGGTCAAACAAACAATCACACCCATGCAGCTATTAATAATGTGGCTTATGATTGCCTGGGTTTTCGACTCTTAATCTTGTTTGTAGTTCTTCTGGAACAAACTACTTGTTTGTACTTGTTTTAAGATAAACTTCTTGTTTGTACGTTTAAATGGTCGGCTTTCATTTTCTTTCACTTTGCTAATAATAGAGATGCAAAGCTTGGAAATGTCATGAAAAGGGTGATGATATGATCCAGATGTGAAAATTGAAGAATTGTATGTTTTCAATTCATTGATTTATCACTAAGGAGTTACACCCTTTATATAGGGAGTATATGATCTTCTAAATCCCCTAATTATGTCAATTGCGGACTACACAATTTTTTGTCTGACATAATTAGGAGATTACATAATCTTTAGAATATTCTAAGATCGTATACCTGACATAACTAAAAGATTACATAATATTTACACAATATTATGAAAATCTTAACACTCCCCCTCAAGTTGGTGCATAGATGTCACACATGCCCAACTTGTCTAACACTTATGAGAAAATACGTTTGGAGATAGCCTTGGTAAGAATATCGGCCAATTGATCCTCTGATCGAATCTTGGGTAGTTCAATAATCTTTTCATCCAGTTTTTCTTTGATGAAAAATCTATCTACTTCAATGTGCTTCGTACGATAATGTTGAACTAGATTGTAAGAAATGTCACATGCTACTTTATTATCACAATATAACTGGATTGGTTGATTAGGTTGATAACCCAAATCTTGTAGTAGAAATCTTAGCCACAAAGCTTCACAAATCCCAAGTGCCATTCCCCTAAATTCTGCTTCAACGCTTGAGCGTGCCACAATATTTTGTTTCTTGCTTCTCCACGTGACTAGATTACCTCCTACAAAAGTGAAATAACCAAAAGTAGATCGTTTGTCATCTACTGCTCCAGCCTAATCAGCATCAATATACGCATGCACATTTTGGTAGTCCTTATTTTTAGAAAATAAGATTCCCTTTCCAGGAGCATGTTTTAAATATCTCAGGATACGCATAACTGCGTTCATATGCTGCTCTCCAGGATTATGCATGAACTGACTGACTATACTTAATGCATAAGCAAGATCTGGCCTAGTGTGAGACAAATACATCAATCTTCCCACAAGTCTCTAGTATCTCCCTTTGTCAACTGGTACTTGATCAGTCTCGACTCCTAATTTCAAGCCTTCTTCGATTGGTGTATCAGTTGGTTGACATGCTGACATACCAGTTTCCTGCAACACATCCAAGGCATACTTTCTTTGTGATAGAAAGATACCTCTGTTAGATTGAGACACTTCAATTCTGAGAAAATATTTCAAAGAACCTGGGTCCTTCATCTCGAATTCTCTGATAAGTACTTTTGCAATGCCTTCTTTTCTTCTGGATCATTTACTGTAACCACCATATCATCCCCATATACAATAAGTGCAGTGATCTTTCCTTGCTATTTTTTAAGGAATAGTGTGTGATCTGAATTGCTCTGATGGTAGCCAAAAAACTTCATAGCTTTGGTGAACCTCCCAAACCATGCTCTCGGAGATTGTTTTAACTCATACAATGACTTCTTTAACTTTCATACCTTTTGGCTATGTTTCACTAGTAAAATACACCCTGGTGGAGGATCCATATAGATTTCTTTAGATAATTCTCCATGTAGGAAAGCATTCTTCACATCGAACTACTGTAATGGCCAATCCAGGTTTGCAGCTAAAGATAATAAGACACGTACTGTGTTGATTTTAGCTACGGGTGCAAATGTCTATGTATAGTTGATCCCATGGGTTTGGGTGTACCCTTTTGCTACTAGTCTTGCTTTGAATCTCTCAATTGTACCATCAGCTTTATACTTCATAGTGCAAACCTATCGACATCCAATAGTCTTTTTTCCGTGTGAACGGGACGATCAACAAGTTCCCAATTCTCATTCTTCTGTAACGATTTCATTTCCTCATTCATAACAACTTTCCATTTTGGATCAGATAAGGCTTCCTGCACACTATTAGGAATAGATACAGTAGATAATTGATTCACAAATGACATATTTGATTCTGATAGACGATGGTTAGACACATAATGACTCATGGGGCATTTGACTTTACTAGATAGCTATGGTTCGTATGTTGGTTTGGGAATCCCTCTAGTACTACGTGGTGTTAACTGTTTCCTAATTGGTTCAGACTCTAAATCAGGAACATTCTCAATAAATGATGGTTGTGACATACCAAGAATAAGAGACTCAGACTGAGAAGATTCTATGGACGGGTTTGATACCACCTCCACATTACCATCATCTACTTCATCTTCTTGTCGAACAATAGGTCTAGTTTGTGACTCATGGTCTCCCACATCTTGAACATCATCTTGGACAACATAGTCAAGAGTCTGAATTTCTTCTTGACAATGCTCCCCTTGAAGTTCAGACTTAGAAGGAAAATACATCAACTCTTCATGGAAAACAACATCCATCATTACAAACGTTTGTTGAGTTGGACGATGATAACATCGATACCCCTTTTGATGAACGCCATACCCAACGAAAACACATTTCAATGCACGAGGGGACAACTTGTTGCGTTGATGTTTATGGAGATGAACAAATGCGATACAGCAAAAAACATAAGGTGGTAAGTTCGGGACCATTAGAGCATTCATTGCTTTACCAAGAGCCTGAAAAGGTGTCTCGAACCGAAGAGAACTAGAGGGTACCCGACTGATTAGGTAGGTTGCAGAAGTAAGTGCTTCTCCCCAAAAGGATAATGGGATGTGAGCCTCTATTAATGAGGCACGAACGACCTCTAATAAGTGCCGATTTTTTCCCTCAGCAACACCATTTTGTCGGGGTGTGTTGGGATAAGTAGTCTGATGAATGATACCATGTGTTGCCAAGTACTGTTGAAGATTTGAACTTTGATATTCTCCTCCATTGTCACTTCAAAGGACTTGAACCTATGCATTATACTGCGTACGAACCATTTTGTGAAATCTCTGAAAGAGTAAATTAACCTCCCCTTTAGATTTCATTAGAAATACCCAAGTCATTCTCGTATAGTCATCAATAAAAGTAACAAAACAATGGGATCCACCTAAGGTAGTAACTTGTGACATCTGAATGTATAAGCATAAAAGGACTTGGACTTTTGTTGATTGTTGTTGGAAATGGGACTTGATGGCTTTTTGGTAGTTCACAAACATCACAACGGAAGTTATTGATATCATTTTTTTCAAACAAACTTGGGAAAAGTTTCTTCAGATAGCCGAACGAAGCATGTCTGAGGCGCCGATGAACTTTGTGACTCTAAATCCAAGTAATACAATTGCACCCGTCTAATACCACAACAAATCGTCTACTTTGTTTGAATACTTTTAAACTCACAAAATTTAGGCCAAAAAATCACCACACAAGATAAGCTTTTGGTTATTTTGGAGATTGACAACAAGTTATAATTTAGGGATGGGACAACTAAGATAGAATTTAAGTGTAAAGAGTTTTTTAGGGTTAACGAACCTTCTCCAATGACCCAATTAGATTCATCATTGGCAGTAGAAACAAAGTTTTGTGAGGATGACTTAAGGTTAGAAACATGCCTAGAATGAAATGTCATATGATCGGTAGCACCAGAATCAATTATCCATGCACTATTAGAAACAAATGTACACATATTTAAAGACTTACCATCATTTCCAACAGTAGCTACAAATGATGAAGATTGTTGGACATCTGCTTTCTTTTCCACAACAGCATCAATAGAACTTTTCATTTTGTCATTATTGAGCATGCCAGGTTTAGTCGTCTCTGAGTAACTTGCTTCCAAATTTGGAACCTGGTTTCGTAGAATTTCTCCACACATCCTTCCCTTGTTTTTTTGTTTGACTTTGTTGACCTTGACATGTTTTTGAACTATTTGACCCTCCCTTTTTTTTTTTTTAATATTTGATTTTTTTGACCTTTACTTTGACTTTTTCTTACTCTTTTTTTGACATTTTTTTTTTTTGACATTTTTTTTTTCCTTACAAAAACACGAAAGTAAAGAGAGAGTTCATAAAAAATATAAACAAACTCACAGTAAAAAAATTGGTGGCTCTCTCAGAGCAGCCGTCAGTTCGACGACATTAGTTATGTGGTAGCAGATCGGCAGCGGACGACAATAGCAAATGGGCAGTAGACGGCAACAACAGCAAATCAACTAGCAGAAATTGTGCAGATCGACGATTGGGATCAACCAATGGAAACTGGACCGTTTAGAATAATTGGCTAAAGGTGGCTGGAATTTGGCTGTTGACTTGATGTTGACATTGTTTGGAGTTATGGTTTGGTTTTTTTTTTTTTTTTTTTTTTTTTTTTTTTTGGCCTGTTGGGTGTTTGGTGGTTGAAAAAATGGTTGTTGGTTCTTAGGGGATTTGATGGGTAGACTTTTTCTGGAGTTGTTTGGCGTCGGCTTCTTGGCAAAAACTGGGCAAATCGGGCAGTTGTTTCTAGAATGGAATAGGATGGTTGGAGAATGGTTGTTTAGATGAGATATCAGTGGTGGTTTGGTTTGATTGGTTGAGGTCGTTTTCTGGATTGACGACAACTGGATAATGGTTATTTGCCAGTTAATTTTCTGACGGTTGCTCTACGAGCAATTTTTTAGATCAGAACCTGACTTTGATACCATGTGAAAATTGAAGAATTGTATGTTTTCAATTCATTGATTTATCACTAAGGAGTTACACTCTTTATATAGGGAGTATACGATCTCCTAAATCCTCTAATTATGTCAATTGCGGATTACACAATATTTTGTCTGACATAATTAGGAGATTACATAATCTTTAGAACATTCTAAGATCGTATAGTTGACATAACTAAAAAATTACATAATATTTACCTGATTATAAAATATTTACACAATATTATAAAAATCTTAACACCCAAATGGACATGTTTAGTGATCCAGGGATTAAGAGGACTCGGTTCCGGGCTTCACCAAAGCTTAAGAGCTCCTGCTTTTATTTAGAAACAGGGGTGGTGGCGTGGTGCCGAGATAAAGGGCAGATCATTTGTGTCCTTCAAAATCTCAGGTTTCTCTGGGCTTTAGTTTGTCAAATTTTCAAACAATTTATAGTCCATATAACTGGCTGTTAAGTTGGAATCCAGAACTGCCATAGGAGGATATGGAATGGGTAGCTTATAGTCATGTTTCGGCCCAACAGGTTTTGGGCTCACAGGTTTTTTTGTTAGGCTTTACAGAACCTGAAGCTGTTCTTGCTAGAAGAAACATAGTGAAGAGACAGAGGCTTGTTAATGGAGAAACTAGGTTTTGATCCGTTTTTGAAGGTTATATAGAGAGAATAAGTGAACTGATCATTGTGGAGATTTTGTTAAGTAGAAAGACAAGATTGTTTATGAGGTTCGAAGGCAACCTGTCAAGAAGTTAATCAAAGTTGACCAACATGTTGGAAGTTTTGTTTTTAACGGTTGATTTACAGATAATAACACATAAGGGGCTCGGTCCAAGAGTGAAGATTGGCAGGTCTGAGGAAGTGGATCCGGCGAAAGGAATAGAGTGGTGGAATCCACTCTTATAAAGATTATTTTGGCTGCCTCAATCTTATAGTGCATTCATGTTCAAACTTGGCATTGTCATGCTGATCTATAAGAAAACAATAACCAGAAGACTATATCAATGGCATTAGACTGTAAGCAAACAGCCAACTTTTAGCAATGGGGACATCTATCAGAAAGACTTGGTACTTGCAGTAAATCATTGAATTACAGTGCTAGCATATAAGTGGAGTTGTTATCATTGAATTACAATGCTAGCTTATATATTACAAGAGCAAATTACACCTCAATTTGATTAAAAAAAAAAAAAAAATTAGGGTTATGGTATCCTATGTTAAAAACCAAGAGCAAAAGAACAAAAACATATAAAAGGTCTCTAGTTAGACTCAGTGTTAACTACCAAGCGAAGAAAGCTTTGGCATTCACAAGGTGTCAAATAATTGTCGTCTCAAAGCTTCCTTCCAGCATTTCCACAACTCTACTCATTTTATTTAAATAAGAAAAACTATTCTTTGGTATATAAAATTTGTGAACTTGTACAAAACTATCATCAAACCTTCTCAATGTTTATCCATTTATTTATTTATATATAGTCATATAAAAGCAAATATATTTGAAGCCAAAACACTTCAGGTATATATTATTGTAAATCACATCATACAGTTTATGCAAAATACCACACAATTAATTCATGAAAATCTCAGGGTGGTGGGGTGGTGATGGGAGATTAGAGAGGAGCTTGAAAATTATGTTTAATTTCCCAAAGCGGTTTCAGGGGTAGATATATTAAGTTTGGTCAACATTTGACTTCCAGAACTCTAATGTCTTGAGAAACATCATCCATCATTCTTCTAAGTTATAATCTCTTTGAATGAAAGCCTACTAAGAATTATTGTATCATTCTTATGGTAATAAACTTTCAACACAGAGCTATATATATACCTTTATGGGAAGTCTACAGTACTCGGGTAGCGTTGATGGTAAACATGAATTTTTTATTCATTTGTGGAGGGTACTTGAAGAGGACATGATGCGTTAGAAATTGAAGCTGAAAGTTTAGAAGGAGGGATGAATTCAACTAAGGCCAGTAATCGTTGACCTCAGGGTAAACAAGACAAGCTATGGGAAAAACAATTTCCGCTGAAAAGAGTGGTGAGATTTGAGACAAGTCAAAAAGTCAGAGAGTGCTGATCACTGATCACTGATCAGTCATCAACAAAAAGTTGGGAGTGCGGCAGAAATTCTTAGCTTAATTATATATTTTATCTATTTCACAAATGTATACAATTTTAATGAAATATTGACGAAATTGGAGGATTGAAACTTACTCTAGGTCTAGGTCCTAAAAAGGCGGAGCTCGATGAGCTAATCTCGACACTCAGGGAATCTGAGTTTAAAGATGATCCTCTTGAAGGAATTCGTAATCCTTTAAATTCTTTCGCCTTTCGAAGGATTCCTCAAGGAAATCTCCAAACCCGAATATAAACAAACTTATCCCACGTGGATAAGGTCGGAGTTTATACCTCGGGGAGTACCTAGAATGGTGGAGATACCGTCTAGCGGAAGTTTCCTAAACATCGATTGTGTTACGAATGTAACGGATGCAATCGAAGCATGGGAAACTGTTAACTGGGTTCATATCCAAAACAAGAATTTTGGACTCAGTGATACTTACAGGTTTCTAAGATTCACACTGCAAGGAGCTGCAGGAAGCTTTTGGAGAAGTCTAGAAGCTGGTACGGGTCTGTTAGATACTGTAAGGGACTTGAAAAATACAGAGGCTATCTTTGCAATTTTCAAGGATATGCTCTGTAGAGAATTTACTGGGATAACCATTACCAGTAGGAATCTCACAGAGGTAGTTGCCTTAGAAGCTTTAACAAAGCTTAGGCTTTGTGACATGTGTCTGTTTGAAAATTTCGTCTGTGAGTATAGACGATATTTTTATCAGTTGCCTGGTGGCACACAGGAAGTCATGAAAAATACTTTCTTTGCTAAGCTTCCCCCAAGATGGGATAAGGCAGCAAACGAGGCATTTAAGCTTCTACTTGAAAAGAATCAGGTTGTTGATTCTTTGGGAGGAAGAATAGAAGCTGTCAGACAACTCGTGAGGACAAGATGTTTGAACGCCAAGCTAAATAAGGAAGCTAAAAGGCTTGAGTTCAACGAAACTTGTTGTCAAAACTTTGATGGCGTGCCAGGACAATATGGCTGTGAGTCGAGGGGTTCGACTAAACATCAAGGTTGGAAAAACCATATGAAGCGAAAAGGATCGTTCGGTAAAAAGAATTTTAAGCCGAAACGTTTTCGTAATATGGTAAAACAACCTGTTACTAATAAACGGAATCTTCCGGATCATGGAAGGTTTATTAGGCAAACAGGGAAAGGTAGACTTAACGCTAAAGAACGCAGAGCGCGTAAGTTTTGTTGCTGGATTTGTGGTGATAAAAATCATTTTGCGGATAAATGCCATCATAAAGGAAAGAAGAAGGCTGCGGTAAGATTTTTGGAAGTCAACGCGGAAAGCCAAACTTCTGAATTTGAGCCAGTTTGGGGATACGAAATTGATTCTGATGATGAGGTTTATGAATTAATTTCGGATTACTCTGATGATTCGGATTCTTCAGAGGATGACTCAAAAGATATAACTTTTGAGGAACAATCTTCAAATCTTCAACGTGTAGGTATATTCATGCAACGGACTAGTAGTCTAAATGAATATCCTAGGAATAGCGGTATTGGTGATGAGGATGATCTTATCCCAATTAGAAATGAAGATGAAAACCCTAACTTGGTAATTAGTTCATCATCTAATTACGAGGATCACTCGGGTAACCCTGATAATTGGGTAATTCCGAGGCTGACACCTAGAGAAGTTTTTGCGAAATGCTCTAAGTGGTTATTTAAAGCTGAAGGCTTGGAAGATGTACACGAAAAACCTGTTCGTGTAGCTTTGTCTCAATCTCGAGAGGGAGAATTAGTACTCTCGAATGACGAGTGGCTACGGAAGGTTTGAAATCATGCCAAACGAGCAAATGGCAAGTATAATTATGTACAACTTGGTGCTGTACAAATTCGTGTGCAGGGACTATTCTGTGGAGGAATGAATGTACCTGTTCAGGTCGCCTTACTGGACAGACGATGGCTTACGTTTGGTAAAGCTCTCGTTGGCGGGTTTCACGCTAACCTAGCTTTGGGAGATGCCTACGGAACGGTCAAACCAGGATATATGGTTAGTCTCCAGGATCCAAATCTCAAACGGATTATGGTTCTTCGAATTCATACTTCAGGCCTAGAAGACTTGATGGCTTCTAATGATGGAATAGCAATTCAGTATAGGTTAATTTATCGGTTGATAAATTCTGTAAATCCTGTACGTATGAACTCCAGTGCAGATACTGAGGTTCATGGCCCGGGATAGGATTCTGTAATTCTGATTCGACCTACAGTAGTCAATGCTAAGGCTCTTACGTGGCCGAAACGATGGGTTTTGGAATATTCAACGCAGCCCAACGTGGTGGAATTAAACCCAAATCAGGGAATTCAAATCCAGGAACTTGATAATGAGGTTGAGGTTACTCTTCCTACACCTAGAAACTCGGAGTCTCTAGAGCAGAATAAAGAGGTTCAGCCCTTCCTATCAAGGAAAAATATACTGGAAACAGATGACACTGCTAGTGATGCTGGAAGTAGTAATAGCAGGAAAATAGTTGGGTATAAATCTGTGCAAATTCTAGTATATGACGAAGAGACTCCAAGCACGAAAATGATGATGAGTCATGAAATGTATTGTCATGCGATAGTTCAGGGGACTATTGACACATGCATACGTGCTAAACTGTGTTTTCCAGAATATGAAGAATATACTCTGGATATTCTTGTAGACACAGGAGCAACCAAATGTATTGCAAGGAAGCAATATTTTCCACAGGAGCTTTGGAAATCATTAGAAAAATCTATCCTAAATACGGTTGCAGATGGAGGTCAAAATATGATCACGGATGTGGTAGAAAACGTGGTTGTACTGTTAAACAAGAAAAAATTCACTCTAAGGGAAGTCTTAGTAGTGGATTACTTAGAGGTAGATTTTATTCTCGGAAATAGCTTTCTGCGAGGTTAGGCAGAAGTTAGACCATTTACTCAGGATAACGACCACATTATCCTTGGAGGACATAAAATCCCTATTCTTGCTAAGCCTGAAGTTTCGAAAGTGAGAAACGGTTTTAGACCGGTGAAACTAAGGCAAGAAGTAGATCACATTGTTTTCCAAGTTTTGGAAACAAAGAATTGGTGGTTGAAATCTTCTGATGCGGAAGAAGTGGATGAGGCTTGTAATGTTTTCTTTCAAAGATTGTATCCTAGTTATCATACAAACCGGATCGCACGAGGTATATCGCAGGAGGATGATCCCTCTGGTGCATGCCTTGAAAGCACGGATAAATTCATACATAAGGAAAAATTCTTGAAGGTTGAAAACGAGAGCCAAAAGAACTCTTTAAGGATTGAGGAACTTGTAAAATCCTTTAAAGAAGAACTTTCTCCATGCTTTGATGATCAACTATTAAAGTTATGGGAAAGAAACGGTATATATGCTTCACTTGAATTGAAAAGGAAGGATGATAAAATTGTGACCAAATCCTATCCTTATACCCCTGATGCAGAGGAGGAATTCAGTAAGCAAATACCGGAATTGCTGGAAAAGCAATTGATACACGCCAGTAAAAGTCCACACTCTTCGCCAGCATTCATGGTTATGAATAGAGCTGAGCAGTTAAGAGGTAAAGCGCGGATGGTTATCGATTATAGGCAGTTAAATGAAAAAACCATTGACGATGCTTATAAGATACCAAACAAATCAGCTTGTTTGAATAAAGCTAGATTTGGAAAAATCTTCTCTAAATTTGATTTAAAGTCAGGATTCTGGCAAATCAGAATGGAGGAGTCAAGCATTCCTTTGACGGCTTTCACCTGTCCGAAAGGATTGTTTGAATGGATGGTTCTGCCTTTTGGGCTTAAGCAGGCACCATCAATATTCCAGAGGAAAATGGATAAAGTCTTTGGAGATTTATCTAACTTTTGTGTAGTCTATATTGATGATGTTCTGGTTTTTAGTAAAACCATGGAAGAACATGTAAATCATCTTAGACTGGTGAGCAAAAGGTTCCTTGATAATGGAATGATTCTATCTGAAAGAAAGGTAGAATGGTTTAAGAACAAGGTGAAGTTCTTAGGCGTTGAGATAGGTGAAGGAGGTATTCAACTCCAAGAACATATCTCAAAGAAGTTGCTGGAATTTCCAGATGTGCTGGAAGATAAGCACATGTTACAGCAATTTCTTGGGTTAGCCAATTACATGCGCGAGTATGTTCCTAATCTCGCTAATGTAATTAATGGCTTGACGCTTAAAGTTAGTGATAAAGTGCCCTGGGTTTGGACACTTGAAGACACTAATTGTGTTAAGCGGACCAAGGCCTTGACAAAGCAATTAAAACCTTTAAAACTCCCGGAAGATGAGGATAAACTCATTATAGAAAGTGATGCATCTCACTTGTATTGGGGAGGTGTGCTTAAGGCTAAGGGTATTGATAATATTGAACGGATTGTTCGATATGCGTCAGGAAAATTCTCTCCTGCTGAGACAAACTATCCTGTCCATGAGAAGGAAGTTTTAGCAGCGAAACAATGTATTGACCGATTTCGATTGTTCGTAATCAGTCAGGAATTTACTTTAAGGACAGACTCTAAATATTTAAAAACCTTTATGAAACTGTCTTTAAAAGATGACAAGGCTAGACTAATCAGATGGCAGATTTGGTTTGCAAATTATAGAATCAAATTTGAATATATTTTTGGTAAATCTAACTTTGTTGCTGACTTTTTGTCCAGACATTTTGCTGAAGAATTGCAGGATAATGGCGGACAAGAAGGAAACTGGAAATCACTTCTCATGTTCCAAATGTAAGCAACGGGGACATTTGAGAAGGAACTGCCCTTTCAAGGTTACTTCTACTTCAAAAGTTACTGCTAAAAATGAGAAAACTGCGGATAAGCAGGTGGCTTCTTCTTCTAAGCAGGTTACTGCAGTAAAGCAGGTTGAAGGAAAGAATCGTGACTATGATTCTGATACTTCGGATAGAAGGAACCCAAAATTTCAACGATTGAAAGGTGAAACTTCTACGAAGGAAAATACTTCTGAAGAGAGGATCACTCTTAAGAAGGAACCGACTCAGAAAAAGGCACTAGTTTGCTGGTCTTGTAAACAGGAAGGACATGAATGGGCTAATTGTCCACTGTCAAAGATCAAATCTTCTGAGGACTCATCGTCAGGCGCTACAAGCGTGGTGACACACACTCCACAAAAAAAGCGGTTAATTGACGCAGATATTTATGAGAGGTTTAGCTTTCCAGAAGGCTTAAGATTAACTTCAGCTAGTCAAACACTCTAGGAGGATCTGGAAACCCAAATTAGGATCGCGATGGGGACAGGACAAGGGGAAGTACAGCTACAGAGGTGTTTAGAGAAGCTAGCAAGAAGGTTAGCATGGCTGGAAGCTGACAAACTGTTTTATGAGGATGAGGAGTTCAAGGGAACTGCCTTACTCTATGAAACAGGAATTCAAAAACTTGAGGTAATGAGAAAATGTCATTTGTTTGACATGTCAAAACTCAAACTCGAGAATTTGAATGAATTAGTAGTGAAATTGGGAAAAACTGACTTGACGGATGTGGTTCAAGGATTAGCGGTTTATCCTAATGGAGCTATGGAATTGTTCGTTCGATGGAAAATCTTTAGAAAAGGTTTCTGTAGAGATCTTTTGACTAAAGGATGGATCGATACAATGCAAATTGACGTACAAGAAGCAATGGTGGATCTGAATATGCCAGATGCGGTTAAGCAAACGCTCTGTGTATTAAATCGGAAAGTTGACACCTTCACTTGCATGATTACTTCCTCCCAAAGAATCAACAACCTGATTCTTTTCAAGTAGAAGCTTAAATGCCTCGTTTGCTGCCTTATCCCATCCTGGGGGAAGCTTAGCAAAGAAAGTATTTTTCATGACTTCCTGTGTGCCACCAGGCAACTGATAAAAATATCGTCTATACTCACAGACGAAATTTTCAAACAGACACATGTCACAAAGCCTAAGCTTTGTTAAAGCTTCTAAGGCAACTACCTCTGCGAGATTCCTACCGGTAATGGTTATCCCAGTAAATTCTCTACAGAGCATATCCTTGAAAAGTGCAAAGATAGCCTCTGTATTTTTCAAGTCCCTTACAGTATCTAACAGACCCGTACCAGCTTCTAGACTTCTCCAAAAGCTTCCTGCAGCTCCTTACAGTGTGAATCTTAGAAACCTGTAAGTATCACTGAGTCCAAAATTCTTGTTTTGGATATGAACCCAGTTAACAGTTTCCCATGCTTTGATTGCATCCGTTACATTCGTAACACAATCGATGTTTATGAAACTTCCGCTAGACACCATTCTAGGTACTCCCCGAGGTATAAACTCCGACCTTATCCACGTGGGATAAGTTTGTTTATATTCGGGTTTGGAGATTTCCTTAAGGAATCCTTCGAAAGAATTTAAAGGATTACGAATTCCTTCAAGGGGATCATCTTTAAACTCAGATTCCCTGAGTGTCGAGATTAGCTCATCGAGCTCCGCCTTTTTAGGACCTGGACTTGGAGTAAGTTTCAATCCTCTAGTTTTGTCTCCTTTCCTTTTTTTCTTCATTTCTTCCTCATAATACCTGCTGATTCGTTCAGCATCAGAGGTAGAAATTTCCGGAATGTCAACCTTCCGTTTTCCATCTATTTTAGAAACAAAGTCTTCTTCCTTAACACCTTTCATAAAGAGTTTTTCCGCCTTTTCCCAATCACCTTGGGTTTCTTTGGCCATAAACTGTGCATATCCTGGAGGCAATCCGGGATATTTTGCCTGCAAACTAGCTGCGAACTGATCCAAAACATCCTGACCACCCATGGTCAATCTAAATCAGGTCTTAACTCAGTTGCAAAGTCTGACTCTTTATATGGTGTAGGATCTGGATCCGGCTGGGACTCGCCGTACCAATAAGGAATTACCGCCTCAGCTTTTTCCAACCACTTATTCCGAAGCTCTAGCTCAGAGACTTCAATGGTGGAAATCCGGCAAATAAAACACAAAATCTTTGTGCACCCTTGACTAAAAGCCTTTTGAATAGTATCCAAAAGTCGCTTTACACCTAGCCAAGTCAGATACTCTTCTCGAATATCTAGGTTGCCATTACAGAGGTCCAACACAACCCGTTTAACCTCTTGTTCGGTATATCCTTCAATAGGCCACACTTTTCGATTTCACTCAACACCAGAGACATCTCCTATTTTACCCGCTTAGTAAAATAGTTAGAACACGTTCTAGTGTTTTGACCTTTTGAAGTACAGAATTAACCTTTTCAATCTGGTTCCCAATCTGGGTTAATTCTTCGTTTAGAGCAAATATACGATACACCGTATAATTCACTCTCCTGTCTAAGTTTTCAAGCTTCTGGGTCAAAAGCTCTAACTTATCTACGACAGTATTTAACAAACCGATTTCCGGTTTTACTTTGAGACCATGATCTAAATGAAAACAAGTCTTACTCAAACAAACTTCATCATTTAAATCATTATTCATGCTACCAAGAACTTTCAACAGGTTAACAGGTATAAACACCTATACCCCCCGTCTTCCAAAGCTCTGATACCATTTACACCCAAATAATATTTGTAATATCCAGTCTTACAAATATTATTACAATTAATTAAACACCTTAGTTAATTAATTGGAGAGAAAATTCATAGATTCAGTTTAACAGATTAATTCATACCTAGATATCGATCGTCTTGAATAGATCATTTTCTCTTGTCTCGAGTATACAATTAAAAGTAAACAAGAGATCGAGAGATTTTTTCAAAACTGAAAATATTATTAACTTTCTCTGATTATAAATATACAACGCTTCTCTTTATATAGAGAAGTTCGGATTTCAAAATTTTTGAATCCGTAGATAAGATAAACTTTACAAAACACAATGTCAATCACAAAACACATGTGATTTGACTTTAGCCTAATAAAAATTAACACGTAGCTTAAAAAAATAAAGAAAATATGACATGGGTCCCATATGTCTCCCATGTTTAAAACAAACTAAATTATTACATTTTACACATGTTACTTATTACACAATATTCAAGATTGCCTTTAAATATGCTGCGTTAAATTTCGTCGGCAAAATCTCGACGGTCCACGTATTATTTCCGCCTGTTGGATACACGTCAGCATATTACGTGTTGGACGTTTCTGGTTGTCCAAATCTCCATCCTCTAGAATTTTATCAATCTTTGAAGTTATCCACTTCGATAAGATCAATAAAATCTTTTAGAGTTGCATCTTCTTGGGCTTCCTGGTCGTGGGCTAAGACCAACCTTAGAAGATCAATAGTTCCTTCCATTAAGGCCTCCTTCGGTAGATGAGCTAAATCAAACCCTTCTAAAAATGTTCTCAACTGGGCCTGATTATGTTGAAAAAGAGTATCCTGGATCAATGCATACCTGTCTGGTATAACTACCAGAATTCCATTCTGAATATGGACAGTAGCATTCACTCTCACGAGCTCTTCCAGTTTGGATTTAACCAGTAACATTTTGGCAATGTGTAACCTGGTCCAAACTTCCTCTTCTTTCTTCTGAATTTCTTCTAATGCAAAAGAACTCATTTTTACCTCACTATCGAGCATAATTCGGTACCATGGTTCTCCTACAAGAAATTCCCATATTTGTACAGGCTGAACATCATAGCTATCTTGCAATGAGGAAGTAATCATGCAAGTGAAGGTGTCAACTTTTTGATTTAATACACAGAGCGTTTGCTTAACCGCATCTGGCAGATTCGGATCTATTTTACGTTCTTATGTTAAGCAAAGTCGTATTGGATAAGGTCATGAATTTGAAATAACAGTAAAACAAGTACTTTTTGATAATTAATATGTCCAAAGACCTAAATAATTAATGTTTGAGAATGTTAAAGTACATTAACAATTTTTAGGTTAATTATCTGCACACCTAAGGGTGGAACAAATGGGTTGGGTTAGACGGGTCAACTCTAACCTGACCCGCATTTAAGAGGGTTCAACCCGAACCACCCGAACCACCAATAAGGCGGGTCAGGTTGAACCCAACCCGTCAGCAACCCCCAGGCGGGCCGGGTTGAGAAATGGCAACCCGGCGACCCACGGGTTGCTGTTTTGTCCTTTCTAGAGGAAGGACCGCCAACCCGCCGGGTTGATTCGTGGGTTGGCTGTTGCCAACCCGGCGGATTGGCTGTTGCACCAACGGCCAACTCGTCTGGAAAACAAATAAAAAAAATTAATTTGTTTTTTCCAATTACCCTTTTACCCTTAAAATATAGCCATTTCATAGCCATTAGAGAGGTCTTTTTCGTTATTTTCTTTTCCCATTTTTTTCTATAAATTGGCCCTAAACTCTCATCTTTTCTCACAACTCAAATTCTCTCATTCTCTCATTTTCTTTAATCTCTAATCTCTCAATTATTCATTTATTCTCTTAATCTCTTTGTTATCAATTTGCTCTTATTTTAATTTTTATTAGTTTTTGCAATTTTCAATTCATATTTCCATATTCCAATTCTCTTTCTTTAATTTTTTATTTCTTCTACATCAATTTTTTTTCAACTACAGTAGATAGATATTTCTCTCCCATCAATTTCAATGATGAAGAAAACTACTATCCTAGTCCTAGTCCCGCTGATTTTACTAACATAAATGCAGAAGATTCAAATAATCCCGCAGCTTTCCCAGTCTCAGAATCTAATACACCTCAAAATATGCCCTCGATTCCTCCCCATACAGCTCCCGGTGGTTCTAAAAGTCGTCCTCGTCCAACTTCATCTCAAGCTGAGGCGGGTTCATCAACTGCCGTCGAAACCGAAGACAAACACACATCAGACATTTGGGTGCATTTCGACAAGTTTTACGAGACAGAAAATGATGTTCAAGTCAAGAAAGCAAGATGCAAATATTGTGGAAATATTTATAAAGCTGATTCAGGTAATGGTACTAATACTTTAAAAAGGCATACTAATAAACATATTGCTCAACATGGAAATAGAGAAACCAATCAAACTCAAATAACTAATATGGGTACTACTTGGTGTTGGAGTGGTGCCCTAGAGCCAATCAATTATTGTGGAATTGACTCTTTGTAATAATGTTCATTAATCAATAAAAGACATTTTATTCTATATCATGTAAATAATTATTATTGCAATATGTATTGATATATGTCCTTAGAATGGTAGAATCGTGACGAGGGTATCAAGTGTTTCAAATCTTGATAGTGAGAACCCTATGAGCACATATGGTGGCCATTTTAGAAACGTTCGTAGCCCCAGTATTATTCTGAAGTAAGGGCACAGATAATACGGTAAGACTATCATAGTGTTGAACGACCCTGTCAAAAGGCAGTGACTGATCTCACTTGTCAAGGTTGTTTGGTGACAACCTGGTGCAACACATGGGTGCTTGCTGTAGGTGGATATACAGCAGCAAGTTCACTGGACTGACCCATCAAAGGATTCCATATGGATGGTAACCTTAGTGTCTATGAAACAGATCCTCTAACGAATGATGGTGCATGTAATCCTTAGACTTGAGATCATCGGAGCGCCTTGTGCACCGATTGGTGTAGTTTGACATTAGTCTAACGCAGTTCTATTCAGAGCTGTCAATACGGTGGTGATTGGCTTCATCGAGGAGTGTATCAAGACTATGGTGGATCGACATAGGATTCATCACTCCTGGGTACGGGAGAAGTTATCTCACGGCACAATTCAGTATATGGCAATGACACTAAAACTGTGGCCATAGTGGGATTGAGTTGTTGCTCTATCCGGATTATAATACAGGTCATTGGTCTAGAAACTGAATACATAATATCGAGAGTAACCGAAGGTTGACACTATTTCTATGCCTTCCTCTCGTCGAGATAAGGGATGATGAAATGATCGAATTATACAGTAACCATTTCGTTGATAGGTAGCTACTTTGCTGAATCCGAATCTGTCGGGTGGCCATGATGCCTTACTAGGGGCCAATCTTGGTCTATGTATTAGTGAGACGATTAATTGGTGTTAATCGCGATACTATACAATGTCATTATGATGAGGAGACTATGGGTCACACACATAGAAGATAATTTAAGACTCAAGAAGAAAAAATGGCGTTTTCGTCTTTTTAGGCAAAAAAGTATTTTGGTAATTTCACAGTGCAATTAAATTTGCTGAGGTCGTAGCCTTTATTTAATTTATTAGAAAAATTCAATAAGTGAAATTACGTTTAAATATGTGTTCGCATATATTTAATTAAATCATCATTATTGTTAAATGTTAATATATAAATTAAATATATATTAATTGATTTTAATTGAGATAATGATGAAATAAAAATAAAATATCTAATTGGGAGTGTTTGGTATCATGGGATGTTTGGGTTGGAGCCCAAACGTATTCTATAAGGGAATAGGGCAATTAGACATTACTATAAAAGAAATGTGCTAATTGTATAGGTGAGAGGTTTTTCATTATGTCATTTGATTGAAAAAGAAAGAAAGCCTCCGGCCACAAAAACACTCCCACGGCAATATTGCATTTTGCCCAAAATCATTTCATTTGATTTTCTTCTTTAATCTTAAAGCTAAGGAGGATCTAGCAAATCCTTTCTTAGTTCTTTGTGATTGCCTTCGTGTGGACTACGTCGGATCTATCCTACACTTGAATCGGTAGCAAAAACATTCAAAGACAAATTTGGAGGAGCCTCCAAACATGTGTATGCTTTTCTAAACTCATGATTAATATTTCTGTAGATTCTTATTATGATAAAATTGTAAAATTATACCCTTGATCTTGGCTCAATGGGAACGATCCTTGTATTATAAAATTTTGTTTTCCGCTGCGTATATGGACCGTTTCCTAACACTTGGCGTTATAATTCTGATGTATATAGGGAACAGTTAGCTTTATATATTGATGCAATTGATCAACCTATTATTATGGCTGAAGATAAATATTTTGAAAGATTTATTAAAAATTCATTTTTTCCAGGATTTAAAAGTTATACAAAAACTGCAACTAAAAATGATTTAATAAAAATGTTTGGAAAAGTGAAATTAGAATTAAAAAATAAAATACATAGTTGTCATGTTAGTGTGGCTCTACTACCGATATTTGGAGTGGTAGAGCTAAACAATATTATATTTGTGTGACTAGTCATTATTTTGATAATGAATTGAAATTAAATAAATCTTTGTTAGGATTTAGATTAATGGATGTAGATTATAGTGGTCAACAAATTTATAATAAAATTGTTGAAGTTTTAGAAGATTATGATGTTCTTGATAAAGTGATAAGTTTAACTTTAGATAATGCAAGTGTTAATACTACAGCTATAGATTTTTTTAAAACTAATTATCCTTTTTATAATAATTTAAAGATTTTTCACCAATGTTGTGCATGTCGTATTATTAATTTAATTGTAAAAAGTGGTATGAAAACAATTAAACAAAATATTGATAGAATTAGGGAATCTTTAGCTTGGATTACTAGTAGTAATAAAAGAAATGCTGAATTTCAAGACGCTTGTATAAAATCAAATATGTCTCCTAGAACTTTTGTATTAAACATGCCTATTAGATGGAATAGTACTTATTTAATGTTTGATTCATGTTTACCTTATGCAAATATAATTAGTTATTTTGTAGCAAATAATAGAGGTCCTCATTATTTGGTAGAAAATGATTGGCATATAGCTAAAATATTTCATTCTTTTCTTAAAATTTTTTACCAATCCACTTTATAACTTTCTGATGTGTATCCTACAAGTCCATTGGTAATACATACAATTATAAAAATTTTTGAGATATTTACAAAAAACAAAAACAATGAAATTTTAAAGGCACCAATAAAGGCAATGGAATTTTTTTTTTTTTAAATATTGGGAACCCATTCATTTTCTTTATTTTTTAGGTGCTATATTTGATCCTAGAATTAAATTAGCAGGTTTAGAAAATGGTTTTGACATTTTAAGTGAAAATTTACAAACCAAAGCATATGTCAATCAAATAGGAGAGGTAAAAAATAGTCTTGCAGAAGTATATTTCCAATAGGAAAACAGGTATAGGAACCCGCAAAGAGGCGAAATATCCAGGAAAGCTGCATCAGAAGAAAAAATGAAGACTTCTACTCTTGGAGTGCACTGAATAGCCCGAAGAGGACCCGAATTCGAAGCACCACCTCCTCTTCAGAAGCACCACCTCCTCTTCAGAAGCACCACCACCAACAACAACAACCAATATACTGTTCTCCATGCAGTCGCAGAGTAATGAACTTCAACAACATTTG
Source organism: Pistacia vera (assembly GCF_008641045.1). Taxonomy (NCBI): domain Eukaryota; kingdom Viridiplantae; phylum Streptophyta; class Magnoliopsida; order Sapindales; family Anacardiaceae; genus Pistacia; species Pistacia vera. The sequence goes on along the minus strand of NW_022195577.1, from coordinate 227,247 downwards.
GCAACCCCCGAAATGTTACCAGTAGATCCACAACAGAGAGCCAACTTTGATGTCTTAGACTATTGGAGAGCTAGAAAATGTATTTTTCCAGTATATCAAGACTCGCCTTGGATGTTTTCGCTGTTCATGTCTTAACTGTCTCATCCGAACAAAAATTTAGTGCAAGTGAAGAATTTTAAATGAAAGGAGGACTAAACGTTCTCCAAAAATGATTGAAGTCCTCACATGTCTTCGAGATTGGGAACGATCGTGCCATCAAGATCAATACGAGGTAGTCGACGATACTTTAATAGAATCATTTCAATTTTGTAATAAAGATGATATGGATGAGGGAGGTCCTAGTGAACCACCCCCAAATTAGTTGTTTTGTAAAATGTAATTTGTAAATTAATTGTCAATTATTGCACTCTTTTTTCTTCACCAAGTTTTTCTCCCATTGGGTTTTTCTTGGTGAGGTTTTTAACGAGGCAATAATTTTTATAATTTCTTATTTTATTTTTTGATAAATGAATAAATCTAATTTTCTTAATTAAAATTGAATTAATATTTGAAATGTTAACTAAAAAAAAATTAATTTAATTGAATTATTGATATTTGAAAAATTAACTAAAAACAATTACATTTATAATTTATTTATTTATAAATTGTTAATTATTTATTTGAAAAATTAAATAAATAAAACAAAATTAAAAAAATTAAAAAAGAGGGTTAACCTGGCCCAACCCGCAACCTAACCCGGCGGGTTAGGGCTAGCGGGCCGGGTTAGGCCAGCCATTTCTCCAAACATGGCAGGCCTAACCTGGCCTGCCTTTGTTGGCGGGAGGGTTAGGACCGACCCTCCAAAAGTTGTAACCCGTCGCAGGCCGGGCCGGGTGGGTTACTTTTCTAGCTTTATGCACACCTCCAAGTGGCGCTATGCCAATTAGTCCAAGTGTTGGTTCTCCCGAAGTGGTAAAAGAGTTTTCTAGTATCCCACTTTGGTTGTCCATATTCTTAATCAATTTTGTTGTCCATACTCTTAATCTTTAGATTAAAATATTGACATTTGAATGGTGTCCCCCGTCAAGGAATAAAGCTTCTGTTTTATTTATAAAAGATTGCGCAGCTAAAAATTAATAATATAGAAATAAAATCGTTTCATACAAGTACTAGCTTTGCATTATGGAAACCAAATTTCTGTTTTCTGGAATTTGTTACTCAAACTTGCCCAAGCCCGAATCCAAGGGACGCACACTATCTGAAGTTTCTGAATGCGAAAACATCCCAATTACTGACTTGGATTCTGGTGATGCCTGCAAGTGTTATAGCTTTCTCCAGGTGATAGATTGATCTGTTAACTTATAAATTTCATCCCATATTTTATTAACATAAATCTTGACATGTAACTGATCCATCATGGAATGAGTCTGCTACATATGGAACTTGGGCTATTTTGGCTGCCTGTGGAAGACAAGTTTGTACCAGCTGCCCAGCAAATCTTTCATTCTTCAGGTCTTTCTTTCTCTTTACTTGGCAATCAATTCAATTTGCAATCAATTCTTGCTTATCTAGCTTGGTATATTGCATTCTGGAATATCAGGAACATCTGTTAACTCTTATTGTCAAAATATTCCTTAATTAGTCATACGTCTGGAAGCTCTAAAAAACAAAAAATTTTGACATTTAAATCTTTTTATCATATGGTAATTCATTTGCATCCCAACCCAAATTACAGCATTAATTTGTTGATTATCTCTTAAGGTTTTCTTGGTTTAACTATGCTTTCAAATTGAAAAAAGATTTGTGGATTTCTACTTGTGGTAAATTCGGGTTTGTCTCACTGTGTAGTGGAAAATCAAAGCATTTTGTTGGCAATGGGCTCCAGCATTGCTCTGGCCTTATACTACAGTAGGATCGCAAGCGGTTCACCATTCTGTGAATTCGAAGCTTATACAGTTCGTATCAATTTCTTGACTATAGGAGTATGTACCTAATAATATTTTATATATTATTGTCCTTAGTCTCTTCACATCTTAACTTTGATATCCATAATATATTGACTATTTTCTCATAAAATTAATGCTGCTTGATATTGTTCAGAATAAAAGAATATACTAAATGCAATTAGAGATACTACTTACATCAATATGGTGTTCTGTGATTGGATTATAACCATACCTTATGAAATATTGTGGCTCCTTGTGGTGCTCTGTTTTTCCGTTATGGTCATGAGCCGGGGCTCTGTTTTTTAATTATGGTCATGATCCTTTTATTTGGTGTCCTGTGATTGGATTATAACCATACCTTATGAAATAGCGTGGCTCGTTGTGGTGCTCTGTTTTTCCATTATGGTCATGAGCCGGTGCTCTGTTTTTCATTTATGGTCATGATCCTTCTATTTTTTCCATGCAAGATGCAAGAGAATTGTATGAATAGCTTGAAATTATTTCTATAATTGTCTGTTTGAAATTTTGTGCTTGCTACCCATGTACACAGGTTCATAGCCTGATAAAGGATGAATATATCAGCAGCTCAATGGATTTGAATGGTGGATTCAGTAACAAAGATTTCAAGTCTGCCACTACAGGTTTCTATTCGAAGGTATATAGAGTCTAGAATAGCTTATGCATATGCTTTTACGAAATTAGTGATGACCATATATACTAGTAACTGATACGGATTCTGTTTGTTCTTTATTTTCAGGACGAACGTACTGTCTTCCAAAAGATTAAATATATGAAGTGTAGCAAGGGTGGGCGGGCTGAGAACATAGGCCCAGGTCGTATACGCAGACAACGAAGCAGACGTAAAAAAAAAGGCAAGGACGATGAGAAAGACGGTGAAGACAACCGGCGGTCGTCAGACTCTTAATTTTCTTTCACTTATAATGCTAATAGTACTGTTACTGATGGTGCTTTCGATAGTGTTGTCCTTGATTGTCTGGCTTATGAGTTAGATGATTCTCTACGTACTTGGGTCAAACAAACAATCATACCGATGCAGCTTTTAATAATGTGGCTTATGATTGCCTGGGTTTTGGGTTAGATGGTTATCTACTCTGAACAAACTTGTTTGTTTGTACTTCTTTTAAGATAAACTTCTGGTTTGTACTTTAAAGGTCAGCTTTCATTTTCTCACTTACACTGCCAATAATAGAGATACAAAGCTTAGAAAGGTTATGAAAAGGGTGTTGATATGATCCAGAATGGACGTGTTTAGTGATCCAGGGATTAAGAGGACTCGGTTCTGGGCTTCACCAAAGCTTAAGAGCTCCTGCTGTTATTTAGAGGGCAGATCAATTGCGTCCTTCAAAATCTCAGGTTTCTCTGGGCTTTAGTTTGTCAAATTTTCAAACAATTTATAGTCCATATAACTGGCTGTTAGAGTTGAAATCCAGAATTGCTTTCCGGCCCTTGATTTAAAATGGGTAGCTTATAGTCATGTTTCGGCCCACAGGTTTTGGGCTCACAGGTTTTGTTGTTCGGCTCTACAGAAGCTAAAAGAAACACAGTAGTGAAGACACATAGGCTTGTTAATGGAGAAACTAAGTTTTTGCTCCCTTTTTGAAGGGTATACAGAGAGAAAGAGTGAACTGATCATTGTGGAGATTTTGTTAAGTAGAAAGACAAGATTGTTTATGAGGTTTGAAGGCAAAGACCCCGAAATGGGTCCTGGAAACTTATCAAGAAGTTAGTCAAAGTTGACCAACATGTTGGAAGTTTTGTTTTTAACGATTGATTTACACATAATAACAGGAAAAACTATCAGAAAGAGTTTGCCCTATATTAAAAGACAAAGATACAATTAAATCATTGAATTACAAGGAATTAAGGCTTCCTTCGAACATTTCCATTATTTTATTCATTGCTGGCCGATTCAAGGGATTAGTCTGTATGCACCACAAGCTCACTATTATCATCTTCCTTGCACATTTTTTATCCTCTTTGTTAGAGTGAAGCACACAAAACGTTGCCGTTGTGCATTTAGTGGAACACTGTCGTTTTACTTTTGTCATCACAAAGAAATCCAGACCATTGAAGGACATTAAAATCTGACGGCCAGGATCCATTCTACCCAAAACAGAATGCAAAAAATGACTTTACCTTGCTGCTGTATTTTTTAGTTTTGTGGCTGGGTTTTATTTTTCAGTTTTGTGTATTCTGTGAAAAAAGATCTGCTCTGTATCGTCTCTTTCTTGGTTGTAATCTTTGTGTGGTTGGTTGTAATCACTTGTAAGGGTTGCGTTTCCCTTGAGTCTTGAGGATCTAAGTTTAGAGTTCTCATAGGAAGATTTCAGTTTGTTGTGTGAGAGATATATGATGTTTTAGAGTGGATTTGGGTGTAGAATATGTTTGTATCAGGTTGTATTAATCTTTAGTGTAGCGAGCTCTGAGTTTCTTGAGCTCAACGTGGATGTAGTTTATCCTATATAGATAAGCGAACCACGGTAAAAATTCGTGTGTCTTTGTTCTTGATTTCTTTACATTCTTTGTTTGTGTGTTGTGTGTGAAATTGGTGGATGATTTTTTGAGTGTTAGTAGTACAGATTAACTCAACAATGGTATCAAAGCCATTATTTAGGGTTTGTCAATTTTTTAGGGTTTACTGTTGAAATTAGGGTTTGTCAATTTTTTAGGGTTTACTGTTGAAATTAGGGTTTGATAAATTTTGGGGGTTTCTTGATTTCAAGATTCAGTGAGGTCTAGAGTTAGGAAATCTTCGAAAATTAGTCCTTAATTTCTTGTGATAACCACAAATTCGAGTGAAACCCTTGTTCTTCAAATCTGTCTGAAAAATTATCAAACACCATTACCATCAGTTACACAGAATGAGTACCACACGGGTTGAAATCACACACTATGATGGCAAAGTTGATTTCAACACATGGAAGAAGAAAATGAAAGCACTTCTGTCACATAACAAAGTGGCAGTCGCACTGGAGAAGGACCAAACCAAATGGCCCGAGGAAAAGCTGAAAAAGAAAGCCGAAATTAACGAGGAGGCGTACAATCTCATCATCATGAATCTGGCCAACAACGTTTTGCGAAAGGTAGATGGTGCTGAGACACCGTTAACTCTCTAGGGTAAGCTAGAATCACTCCATGCAATTCAATCTGCCCCTAATCTTGGTTATTTGAAAGGTATATTGTTTTCTTATAAGATGGATAGTGTTAGGACCATAGAAGAGAACCTAGATGAGTTCTTGAAAATGACCCTCGTACTCAAGGGCACTGATCAAGAACTCAATGAGTCTAGTTTAGCCATGATTCTCTTAAATTCCATTACTGAAGAATATATGGTTGTCAAGAATGCCCTGTTGTACACTGGAACTGTCCCTAGTATAGACCTAATTACATCAGGTTTAAAGGCTAGAGAACTAGAGCTTAGGTCCAGAAGAAAAATAACAGTAGTCTGTTTGTGAAAAGAAAGGGAGATTCTAGGCAGTCTGGGGGTAATTCTTAGTTTAATACTGGTTCTAGAAGTAAAAAGAAAAACAAGAATACTCATAAGGGAAAAGGAGAAACAAGGAAATGTTTCTTCTATAACAAGACTGGTCACCTAAAGAAAAACTGTTATAAGTGGATCAGGAATCAAAAACAGAATAGTACAGAGAGCAATCTAGCCTCTAGTAAAACTGATATCCAAGAATCTGAAGTGTTGACTGTACCTAGGTCTAAAAATGTAGAAGAATGGATATTAGATTGTGGGTGCTCATTCCATATGAGCCCTAATAGGGAGTGGTTTCAAGAGTTTGAAGCTGGTGAGTTAGAAACTATTTACATGGGATTAATAATGCCTGCAAGGTTCAAGGGATTAGGAGTATAGTTCTAAGTCTTGATAATGGTAAATCTGTAAAATTGACTAGGGTGAGATATATACCAGAACTGAAAAGAAACTTGATTTCCTTAGGTACATTAGACGAATTAGGTTGTTGTTATAAGGTTGAAGATGGTTGCCTAAATGTGTATAAGAATAAGAACTTAGTTCTAAAAGGTGTCAAATGAAATGGCCTCTACATCGTGTGTGGTAATTACTATTCAAATTATGTTAATTTTGCTTTGTTCACTACTAATCTTACTGTTACAAAAAAGTGGCACCTCAGAATGGGCCACATGAGTAAAAAAGGACTCAACATTCTGAGCCAACAAGGTATGTTTGGTAAGGACTCTATCGATACTTTAAATTTTTGTGAGACATGCATATTAGGTAAGCAACATAGGGTGAGCTTCCAGAAAGGAACTCACCTGGCCACTAATAACCTAGAATATCTTCATGCTGATTTATGGGGGCTTGAAAAAACCAAAACACATGGGGAAATAGTTACTTTTTGTCTATAGTTGATGACTATAGCAGAAAAGGCTGGGTTTATCTGCTTAAGACCAAAGATGAGGCTCTAGCTAGGTTTAAGAGTTGGAAAGCATTAGTAGAGAACCAAACTGATAGGAGAGTTAAAGCTCTCAGAACTGACAACGGCCTAGAATTCTGTAATAGTGAGTTTGACCAATTCTGTAGTGATCAAGGAATACTTAGACATAGGACTATGAGGAAGACTCCACAACAGAATGGAGTCACTGAGAGAATGAACAGGACTTTGTTAGAAAAAATTAGATGTCTACTGTTCACATCAGGTTTACCAAAATCCTTATGGGGTGAGGCCCTTAATACTGCAGCTTATTTGGTTAATAGGAGTCTCTCTAGTGCCATTAATTTCACATGCCCAGAAGAAAAATGGACTAATAGGAAGCCCAACCTAGGTCACCTTAGAGTTTTTGGATGTGCTGCTTATGCACACACTAGTGAGGGAAAATTAGAACCTAGGTCCTTGAGATGCATATTCTTAGGTTACCAAGAGGGGACTAAAGGGTACAGGTTGTGGGAAAGAGAGGCACCAGGGGTAAAAGTTATTATTAGTAGAGATGTTATTTTTAACGAAAATCTTTTTCCTTGTAGAATCTCTAATAATCCTACAAGTACCTCTACCATTGAGGAAATTAGTCAAGATCAGTACAATGGGACACAAATTGAGGTGGAGCAAGTTAGAGTTCAAACTGAACTGGAAAACCAAGAGCAAACACCTGCAATTTTAGATCTGGAACACGAATCAGAGGATGATCAAACTGAAATTTCAGAACAGCCACAACAGGAATCACTGACACAATACCAACTCACCAGAGACAGAATCAGGAGAGAAATCAGACCTCCTACAAGATACTCATATGCTCACTTAGTGTTTACATCTTTGGTTGCAGGTGCAGAACTGAACCAAACAGGTACGATGAAGCAATAAGGTCCAAAGACAGGGAGAAATGGCAAGCTGCCATGGAAGAGGAGATGCACTCCTTGAAGGTAAATGGGACCTGGTCCCTAGTATCCTGTCCTAAAAATCAGAAGCTTATTGACTGCAGATGGCTGTATAAGGTAAAGGAAGGTATGACTTTTGTCCTCCTAGATTTAAAGCTAGGCTTGTAGCAAAAGGCTACACCCAAAGGGAAGGGATTGATTTCAATGAAATCTTCTCCCTTGTAGTCAAATATAAAACCAGTAGGATCATGCTATCTATAGTTGCACATCTAGACCTAGAACTAGAATATTTAGATGTAAAAACTGCTTTCTTGTATGATAATCTAGATGAAAAAATCTTTATGAAACAGCCTATTGGGTTTATTGATAAAAACTGTCCTGAACATGTTTGCTTGTTACACAAATCCTTGTATGGGCTTAAACAAGCCCCTAGACAATGGTATAAAAGGTTTGACACCTTCATTACCAGTATAGGATTCAAAAGAAGTGAGTATGACAGTTGTTTTTATTATGATTTAAATTCTGGCATGCCTGTGTATTTACTGCTTTATGTAGATGACATGTTGCTAATTAGTAAATCAAAAAACAGAATAAATGACTTGACGTCTAGGCTGAATTCTGAGTTTGACATGAAGAACTTAGGTAGTGCTAAAAAGATCATAAGGATAGTCATTGACAGGAAAAGAGAGGACTGTGAACTAAAACTTCAGCAGTCCTCCTACTTACTGAAACTGGTATCCAGATTTGGAATGTCAGATTCCAAGCTAGTATCTATGCCTTTAGCTAGCCATTTTACACTTAGTAAGACTCAAAGTCCCAAGACTGAATCTGAATTCATTAAGATGGAAAAAATTTCTTATGCCAATGTGATAGGATCAATCATGTACGCCATGATTAGCACCAGACCTGACCTATCTTATTCCATTTCACGTCTTAGTCATTTTATGTCCAATCCAGGTACAGAACACTGGTTAGCATTGAAATGGTTACTGAAATATATTAATAGTACAATATATGTTGGGCTGGAATATAAGAAAAGAGGAAACTCGCTTGATCTTGTGGGATATGTAGACTCTAATTTTGCAGGAGACAGGGACACAAGGAAGTCTACTACCTCATACTACTTCACATTGGGATGAAATTGCATAAGCTGGAAGTCCCAGCTTCAACCCATTGTTGCGCTCTCCTCCACTGAGGTAGAATACATTGCTATAGCAGATGTATTCAAAGAAGGATTATGGCTTAAGGGGATTCTATCTGAGGTGGAGATGATTGATAAGAAGACAGTAGTGTTTTCGGATAGTCAGAGTGCACTTCACCTGAGTAGAAATCCAGTTTACCACGAAAGGACGAAGCACATGGATGTTAGATATCATTTCGTGAGGGATTTAATGGCTAAAGGAATCATAGACTTGAAGAAGATATCAACTGAGGACAATCCAGCTGACATGGGCACAAAGGTAGTAACTGTCACAAAGTTCAAACACTGTTTAAACCTTCTGTTTATAAAATAAGCAGCAAATAACAGAACTGAGAAGGATTCTTGGGAGGTAGCTGCACTAGAGAGAATTAGACTAAGTTGTTTGGTTGTGTTTGTGTTTTTAGAGCTTCAAGGTGGAGAATGTTAGAGTGAAGCACACAAAACGTTGTCGTTGTGCATTTAGTGGAACACTGTCGTTTTACTCTTGTCATCACAAAGAAATCCAGACCATTGAAGGACATTAAAATCTGACGGCCAGGATCCATTCTACCCAAAACAGAACGGAAAAAACGACTTTACCTTGCTGCTGCATTTTTCAGTTTTGTGGTAGGGTTTTATTTTTCAGTTTTGTGTATTCTGTGAAAAAAGATCTACTCTGTATCGTCTCTTTCTTGGCTGTAATCTTTGTGTGGTTGGTTGTAATCACTTGTAAGGGTTGCGTTTCCCTTGAGTCTTGAGGATCTAAGTTTAGAGCTCTCATAGGAAGATTTCAGTTTGTTGTGTGAGAGATATATGCTGTTTTAGAGTGGATTTGGGTGTAGAATCTGTTTGTATCAGGTTGTATTAATCTTTAGTGCAGTGAGCTCCTAGTTTCTTGAGCTCAACGTGGATGTAGTTTATCCTATATAGATAAGCGAACCACGGTAAAAATTCGTGTGTCTTTGTTCTTGATTTCTTTACATTCTTTGTTTGTGTGTTGTGTGTGAAATTGGTGGATGATTTTTTGAGTGTTAGTAGTACAGATTAACTCAACACTCTTCATTTGCAATGCCTTGAAATCCAAGTTCTTCATCTAGTTCAAGATGGTTGTAAATCCAATGTGGCAAATATGTTTTACTTGTATGATTAACTCCATTAGTATTGTTTCTTCCTCCAACCATTTCCAAAACCATCATTACGTAGCTATAAACATCTGATTTGTGAGAGACTCTTCTATAGTTTCTATAGAAAACTTCGGGAGCACTATAGCCAACAGTTCCAAGAACAACAGTCACAAATACTTTACTCTCCTATCAAATTTTAGCAAGACCAAAATCAGAGATCTTTGGACAAAAGTTCTCACCGAGGAGAATGTTATGAGACTTTATATCAAAATACAAAATCCTTGGATTGTAGCAGCCACGGTGAAAATACTCTAACCCTCGAGTTATACTAACTGCAAGTTGATACAAGGTTTTCCACTTTAATCTATGTTTCGTTTTCACATATGAACTTCTCGAGAGATCCATTGGACATATACTCGTAAATGAGAGCTCTCATACAATCCTCAAAACAATAACCTAAAAGAGTTATTATGTTTTCAAGGAAAGTTTTACTCATGCTATGCGCTAGCCACTTCATTAATAAAATCTTCACCATTACCTTTTGATTCATGTAAGACCTTGACTGCCACTTCACGGCCATCATCAAATCTGCCTTTATAAACACGTCCGTAGCCTCTTCTGCCTAGTTCCTCGCTGTATGTTTTTGTCATTTTCTTAATATCTAAAGAACTGTAACTTTTAGGAGGAAGGGATCCGCAGTTCTTGAAGATGAGCTCTATGTTCAGATGTTTATAAGTTTTCTTCTTCCAGAAGGTGGTCAGTTTCAATGACAATTTTTTCCTGAAGCAAAGAGCTAGAATTATGACCAACGTTAGTTGTTACTGCTGCAAAAAGAGAAAAGATTCATCTGACCATATGAGACTATCGTGTGTAAATCTTTTAGTAGAAAGAATTTGATGAGAACATTACCTAGAACAACTGTGCTGATAAGGCCTTTTCCATTTCCTGCTATACAGAGTGTAACAGACGGCCATAAATTATTTTTAAGTTCAACTTTCAATATTTGGGCTAAATTTAATGAATAGTGAGATACGAAGACCAAAATAACAGTAAACAGACAAACCATAAATAATAAAGAGAAAAAAGAAATACACACGATTTTACCTTGGTTCACCTGATTAGCACGCTACATTCAGCTGAGTCAATATTATTGCAATAATATCTCACATCTCTCGTTTACAATGAATTTAATTTACCTTATTGTTTGTTATATAATAACGAGACCTCTGAATGTGTCTGCGTAGCCCATTAATACTGAGGTAGTCGACAACTTCAACATACATGTTAAGTGTTCTTCCAATAATTCATAGTCTTTCACGGTCCACCGGTAACATAAACAGTAGCCCACCTTTTTTATATCATCAATTAGTAATAGCATTATATATCTTAATATGACTCAATTAGAAATCTCTCACTATTCCTTTAGATTGCATTTGAAATACATGTCAAGTAAAAAATATATTATATAATTTGGACCAGGGCCATCTCTACAACATTTGTGACCTTAGACGGGAGTTACTTTGGGGCCTTCTAATAATATATACATATATTAAAAAAATCATTTTTTTATTTATTTTTATTTTTTTAAATTTTTATTTTTTTTTTTTGCCTTTTGAGATGAAAAATCACTAGGAGAGGTGGACAGCAATCGGCAGGCTAACAAGGTTAGGTTGGTGGGGGCTTTTGGAGAGTAGATGTTGGAGAAGTGATGAGTGGTGAAATGGGTGATTTCCAATGTCAAGATTGATAAGAAAAGGCTTGAGCAGTCACGGCCCAAAAGGTATCGGTGGCCGGCGATTGACAGAGTAAACGGATGAGGTATGATAGAGGTTTTTGTGAGAGGGCTGAGAGGAGGAAGATGGTGGTGTTGGGAAAGGCCAATAATGTCAGCTACATGTCGAAAAGGCTGGAAATGGCTGTCGTGTGGTGGAGTTGGGTTGTGAGATTCATCAAAAATTAGCCAAATCGAGGGCTATCAAGGTTGGGAAATGATAAAATGATGATTTCGATTGATTTTGGTGAGAAAATCGACCGAAATCAACTCCAAACCTCTGGCGGCAGAAGAGGGCTAGAGATGATTTATGTGAATGTCAAATTTTGGGATTGAATTGGGGATGAGTAATTTGAGATATGTAAATGACTATTTTAGCCTTTCATTGTTAAAAGAGATTCAATATGTTAATTTAGGGGTATAAACTGGAATATATGAAACTAGACGTACAAACTTACTATTTTATCAAACTTTAGGTTAGAATATATGTAAAAAGTTTATAATAAATTTGGGCTTTTTTGGCTTTTTTTTTTGGGGGGGGGGGGGGGGGGGGGNACGGTCCACCAGTAACATAAACAGTGTCCCACCTTTTATATATCATCAATCAGTAATAGCATTATATATCTTAATATGACTCAATTAGAAATCTCTCGCTATTCCTTTAGATTGCATTTGAAATACATGTCAAGTAAAAAAAATATTATATAATTTGGACTAAATTGGACTCCGCCTAAAAATAAAATACTACCCATGTTAAAATCTACTTACTTGATACAGATTTTGGAAGATTTTGAATATCAACTATAGGTAGATTTTTGAACATCAGGCGCTGTACACAACAACAAAATCAACCAAAGAAATAGAAATACTAGAGGCTACGACACAATTAACCGTCTAATATTTTATGAAAATCCCAAGAACCAAGCCAAGAGAGATTATGACACGGTTTAGATATAATGACTGGAGAAGAGGAGCTTGAAATGATGTTTGTCTGTTTACAGGTTTTAAGTTTGCTTCTAAAAAGGAAGTGGAGGGTGTTTAGTTAATTCCAACGCGGTTTCAGAGGTTTTCCACATATATATTAAGTTTGGTCAACATTTTTCTACCAGAACTCTAATGTCTTGAGACACACATCGTTCTTCTAAATTCTAATGTGGTGTTAGAAAATTGAGGGTGTTATGCCTAGAAAAGTAGGGCTGATGCGGTGCCCTGTCAATGCAAGTGGTCAGATTTTAGGTAGGTCCTGCAGTCATTCAGACACAGCCACGTCGCGTGGTAACATGAGTAGCATGCTCATGCCAGTGCAGTGGGTGCATGCCAGAATGACAAGAGGTTGGAGGCGCTCCACGTGTCTAATCCCTGCAGGCGTCGCGTGAATCACTCGAGCAGGTAAACAAAAGGACACAAGGAAGGATCTGCATGGCAACCTGACCCATTCCCAGATTTAGCAATCATTACCTCAATACATCCCACTATAAATAGAGAGCCTATCTCCTGTTTGTGGGATTGGCTCATTTTATTCTAATATAGCACATATACTCTCTCTCTCTCACTCGTAATCACTTGTAAGTCAGCTCGTTGAACGCGACCTGACCCTTTATATTAATACAATATCAGTAGATGTAGGAATCGCTTGTTTAAGCATTTGAACCACTTTAAAAACGTCGTTTCTCCATCTTTTACTCATTTCTGTACCCCCATTCACGTGTGTCCTTTGGGTCAGCTCAGCATTTCACACGTACGTTTAGTTTGTGTCAAAATCTAGCATCAATAAAGGGCATGCCAAACAATGATGGAAAATTCTGGTTAGCATAATAGTATTCTTTCCCAAATATGGCAACTAATTTGACAAATATATATCATGCACATTGTTTCAAACTATATATATACTTTTATGGGTAGTCTACAGTACTCCGGTAGCGTTGATGGTAAACACGAATTTTTTATTCAACTGTAGCTTTTTCCAGTCATCACCCCCCGAACAAAAATGAAACCTAAATGTGGAAAAATTCTGAAATTTTTAATGTACTAAGAGTGTTTAGTTGTTAGCTTTTCTCTTAGGGTTTGTGAAGTTAATGACATAATAATCACCCTTAATCCGTACTTTAAAGATTTGGAGATGTCCGCATTTGAGATTCATTATATATTTGCTCACATTTTGTGCAAATATAAATGAGAGAATATATATGTATATTTATATATATTAATTTTTTTAAATAGATATTAATTAATAAATGAATATATTAAGAATTGTGAAAGGGATTGGTAATGTGATTATAAAAGGTCTTTGTAATTATTATAAGAGTGACCACATATTAATTATGTGACAATGGTTAGAAATTCGGTTAGGTTGGGCGGCTTTTGCGTTGGTAAGAGAGGGACAAATTCATTAATTAATTAGTTAATTGATAGGTATGTATCGATTCACGTAACAGAAAATTTTTAATTTCATTTAATACTTTACACTTAATAAATTAATAACATTATATTTTAGATATTATTACTGCTCGATATTGTTTAATGATAAAAGATCGCGTACGGCCAATTAATTTTATTAGATTTTATTTTCATTTAAATTATTGGACTTTCAAATATGTGGATGCTATTATTGCTCTTCTGTTGGTGAATTAATTTATTGATCTTTGACCATGACATTTAACGAGATTGTTGAAATGATGCTCATGGGAATTAATTAAAGTAGGTCTAATTAAAAGTTATTTTTATATTTTTGCCCACTTATTTGTTAAATTTTTTACTTTGTCACTCTTGGGTAGTTCAAGTGGTAGGACGAGCGATATAATATATGGTTAAGATGTATGGTCTCATCAAATTTCTTAACTCCTAAGATTTAAGCATGAGATTATGACGGTGGGATGCTCTTCTAGCCACCCAAAGGGATTGCTGAGGATGCGAGTTCGGTTAGTAATTGAAGTTGAAAGTTTAGCAGAAGGAACTTTTTATATGAATGGTTGATGGATTCAACTAAGGCCATTAATAGTTGACCTCAAAGTAAACGAGACAAACTATAGGAAAATGTGGACAATTTCCATTGAAAAGAGTGGTGAGGACAGATTTTGGAACAAGTCAAAGAGTCGTGTGTACTCGGGTTGCTAGTCCCCAACCTTGACTAAATTTGTGGATCAATCTCAGCAGGATCATTAAATTGCATGTTTTACTAATTCATTAACAGATTAACACAATTTATAAAAAAGGGTAATTTGATACAATATCATTGAATTACAATGCTAGCATACAAGTGGAGCTGAAGAATCTCTTGCGGGTGATTCTGGAGACGTTAAGAAAGGTTGGGGTGGGATTTGCAAGGAATCAAGGCTTCCTTCCAACATTTCCAATGCTTTACTGATTGTTGGCCGATCTGAGGGCTTCGTCTGTATGCACCACAAGCTCATTATTATCATCTTCCTTGCATATTCTCTATCCGCTTCATTTACGACCCCTTGCAATCCTATTTCTTCATCAAGTTCAAGATGGTTGTAAATCCAATGTGGAAAATATAATTCACTAGTATGATCAACTGCAACATCAATATTCTTTCTTCCTCCGACCATTTCTAAAACCATCATTCCATAGCTATAAACGTCTGACTTGTGAGAGACTTCACCAAAGTTTCTGCTAAACACTTCTGGAGCAATATAACCAATAGTTCCTCGTGCACCTGTCATTGATACGGTACTTTCTTTCTTTGGACAAATTTTAGCTAGACCGAAATCAGAGATCTTTGGACAAAGGTCTTCATCTAGGAGAATGTTGTGAGGCTTTATGTCGAAGTGCAGAATTCTTGTGTTGCAACCGCGGTGTAAATACTCTAATCCTCGAGCTATGCCAACTGCAATTTTGTACAATGTTTCCCAATTCAACTTACGATCTGTGTCCGATTGATTTTTTTCATATATGAACTTCACAAGTGATCCATTAGGCATGTACTCATAGATAAGAGCTCTCCTATGACTCTCAAAACAAAAACCTAAAAGGGTGACTATGTTAACATGAGAAGTTTGACTAATGCTAGCCACCTCGTTGATAAATTCTTCCCCATTACCTTTCGATTCACTTAAGACCTTCACTGCTACAGTACGACCATCAAGTAAGCTACCTTTGTAAACGCCTCCATAGCCTCCCTGACCTAGTTTATGCTTGAATGAATTAGTCATCTTCTTAATTTGTAAATAGCTATACCTTTTAGGAGCTAAGGCTCCATAGTTCCTCAAAAAGACCTCAATGTTTTGATAATTCTTAGTTTTCTTCTTCCAGAAGACCAAGTAATTATTCGATAAAAAATTTTTCCTAAAGCAGAAAGCTAGAAAGATCAACATGCCAATTGCAGTGGCTACTATCGCTGCAATCAAAGAAAGGAATCATCAATTGTGATGCCACCAAAAAACAGAGCTGACAGGAAACAGGGTACTGTTTTTAGGAGGAGGAGTTGAAGGCTGTATTACCTATAGCAACTTTTGTGATAAGGCCATTAACTTTGACTGCAAAATACACCATAACATTATAGGAAGAATTTGATAATTAAGATGAATCGTGAATTCCTGAAAAACATACCTGGATCACACTGCTGAGCATGAGGCCTATCCGTGCAGAAACACTTGAAATGATAAGTGGAAGCATCGAACCCACACATGCCACCACTTTCTTCACAGACACTAAAATTACTTGCTGTCCAGTTAAGCAAAAACCCACTTTTTATCACCTCTCCAATCCCAAAACCACCGCCGTTTCCGGCATACACGTCCACCGGAGCCACCACCAGGTCACCGCTACATTCCCTGGAAGCATTTACCAGGTTAGCATCATTGCTAACCAGCGCCAAAACTGTCCCTGCAGTTTTGTTCTTATCTTCACATATACCATCTCTGTACCGTAAATGTAAAACCCCATTCCTGATTTTAGTTAGATCATGAATTGTATTTAAGTTAATTAATTCTTTTTTTCTATTTGATTTTTTGGTATTGTGGTAAGATAGGGGTATTTCTGTCAGTTTTTAAAGCTGTGTTAAGGGGGTGAAATCGAAGAAATAAATCCTGATGGGTTTGCATGTATCAAGAGGGAAAAATTTGGACATTTTTGCTAGGGAAAGCTTATGTGGCTGGGTTAAACTGAAATTTAGAGGAATTGGGGGGCAGAAATAAATTTTAGAAAGTGTTTGTTTAAAGGAGAAGGGAACTGGGCAGTTCGCCCAAAAAGAAGAAGAAAAACGAGAGGAGAAGAAAGAAAGAAGAGAGGAGAGAAAGGAGAAAGAAAAGAAAAAGAAAAAAAAAAAGGGAGAAGAGAAGAAAGTGGTTTGGCCGGAGATAGAGTGAGAGAAGAGAGAAGAACAAGAGAAAGGAGAGTTTATTAGTTTAAGTCTGTGAACAGTGCATCATCAAATCGTGATCTGGAGCTCATTCGCCGTCCGATCGTGCTGATTTTTCGGATATGTTGTTCATGAACACAGCTCTACATTCTGAACGGTGGAGATCGAAATCTAAGCACTGTAATAGGCAGCCAATTATAGGATAGAAGAGTGAGTGGATCTAAATTGTTTTCTTGAAAAACTTATACTTATACCTTTGCATGTCGAGATATGATATTGTTTATGGGCTTTGCATAAATTTCTATTCATGCAGTGTTTTGTGACATGTTGTTTTATGTGGGTTCGGCTGGTGTGTTAGGATGTGTTGGTTGCAAATATTTTGCTGTTATATGGAGGTTGCTGGCTATACTGACTGCATGGTTTTGGTGAATTCTGGAAGTTATGTTATGGGAGTGAAAAACTTGTTTAACTTACCTTTGCATGTCACAGCACATGGACAAGTTTTTTGTGTAAATATTTATTAGATGTATTTAGAGGGAATGAATTTTCATGTTGAGTGTCATGCAAATGCATTTATATAACTCTCATGATATAAAGTTTTTTGACCATATGTAAATTTTGAGTTGGAAAAAGACTTGTAGAGAAAAGGTTTGGTTTTGGTCTTTTTTTTTGGACGCTGCTGGGTTTGGAATGGATGGGTCTTGAAGAGTGAATGGAGTTTGCATTAAATTGTTAGAAATGGGTCAAGTCCGTAGTAAGTGTTAGAGTTGTCTTACTTGTTCAATTAGTTGGACATGGTCTTCATGATTTCTTTATACTTTTCCTTGGGTTACTTTTTAAAATCACTTCTTCATCTTTGATGTTTTTGATGTGTTATTGTAGAATGTCTTAATATGGTTATGACCAGATAAAAAGGAATTATTGTTCACGGGTGGTGTTGGATTAATGCGTATGACAGATTTTATTGGCTCTGCCTGGGCGTGAGTGGTCCGCCAGGTATGACAATTTTTGAGGCTCTGCCCGCGCGATGATAGACCTTGCCGGGTATGACAGGTACGTCCCTCGCTCTGCCTACGTGTGGGACGCCACCAGGTATGACAGATTTTATTGGCTCTGCCTGGGCGTTGAGTGGTCCGCCAGGTATGACAGTTTTTGAGGCTCTGCCCGCGCGATGATAGACCTTGCCGGGTATGACAGGTACGTCCCTCGCTCTGCCTGCGGTGGGACGCCCACCAGGTATGACGATTTCCCCCAGGGTACTAGTTGTGGTGAGAGTTTTAATAATAAGTTGAGGTTTTATACAGAATCCGATAAGTTAAAGGAAGTAAGTCAGAGTACAGTTTACTGAGTGCAGGATGATTAGAAATAAATTATATATGTAGCTGAGAACGGGGTGGTTGTTCATTGCATATTCATAAAGTTACATTGTGCCATGATTTGCTTGAAAATTGTTGTATGTTAGCATTATTCTTTTTTAAGAACTTTTATAAACCTCCCCCTTTTTCCCCACTCACTGAGTATTTTTAGCTCACCCCTTTAAATGTTTTTCCCCCACCAGGACCTCCGGAGATCGTGCCGAGCAGTGAGCCTCCGCTCAGGGTTGTGCACGCGTTGACATCTTTTATGTGGGTCTTATATTTATGTCGCATTGTAAATCTGGACTTTCGTTTCAAGAACTATGTTTTCCATGATGTATTTCCTTTTGTTTCATATTTTGGAATGTGTAGTATAAGTGGAAAACCTGATACACAACGTTTCCCAACTATTTCTTTTGTAAAACGAAAGATGATGTATGTCTTTTGAGATGTTTGGAGATGGAAATACTATGATGTATTTCAGGAAAAGTATGTCTTTAAACAGGTTTCGCAGTGTTTTTCTACATGGCACGTCTCGGGTATCCGAGTCTTGTGGGAGCGCCGGATCCTATGGGATGAGGAAATTCGGGACGGGCTGTGTCAGTAAAAGTCCCCAGGCAAAGAGAGTTGCAATTGTATAGCAAAACGAGTTCACTTTGGTAAGAAGAAGCGCAAAGCGGTCCTCAGGAAGAGCAAGTTTTGGATTCGGTGACTGGAGAGATCTATGCAAGAAGCGTTAGAGTTATTTGTTTCAGAAATGCGGAGTTTGGATCATCGCGTAACGAATGGTTTGTTGTAGGAGATTTCGTGGATAATGTAGTCGATATTGTTTAAGTTCAGAACTGGGTTTCCGTTGCTATTGCAGGAGATTTCAAATCCAGGATAGCCACAGAAGGGTTGTTGTTTTTCCCGGATATAAAATGGGAAGGTTATCGTTTGTCCATCGCCACAAGTTTCGCGCACACTGCAGGCTTTGTAAAAATGGTCCACTTTGGCTAAAACTGTTCCGGAAAGAACACAAAGAATGAAAACACAGAAATCTGGAACTTGATTCTTCATTTGGAGATGATGAAATTATGAAGAAGAAAGAGAGAAAAGAGAGAGAGAGATTGTTATGATTTTATAAATAATTTAGAAATGAATAGAGAGAGAGTTTCACATCTTAGCTGTTGAATTTAAGGCAATGACCCACATGGGGTGAGAATTAAAATACAAGTTGACCACTTGTTTCATTACTGAATCTACTTGGTTGCAATGAATTTAATTAAAAAAAAAATTAAGTTTTCCATTGAATACCTTTTCTTCATAATTTAAGAAAACAAGTAAAAGATGAGAGGCATAATCTATACATTAAAGTAAACGATTGCAACTGTTTAATTCTATGAGAAAAATTTAAGACATGAAATAGTAAGATTCATACATTACATAACATAAAAGGAAATGATTCATAAACAGGGAAAGGCACCACCCCCCCTAAATTACATGACATGAAATTAAGAAAAATCTGATAATTAACTGGATTGATGCATTTGCCTCAGTTGTTTTGCCACATCAATCATGTTTGGCCTATCTTCCTCTGAATCAGAGAGACATGTGAAGGCCAGTTCTAGAAAAGCTTGCAGATGTTGTTCATTTCCATGGCATAAACCATCTCCAGCAAATTTACAATTTGCTATCTCATTGAACCTATTATTGTCAATATATTCCTGCAACCTATCCTTCACAGAATGCACACTGCAAAACTCAAAATGGGCAAGAATATCATGGAGTCTCTTACCAGTCAAAAGCTCAAGTAGCAATACACCATAATTGTAAACATCGCACTTCTCATTGAAATCACCTGTATATAAATACTCAGGTGCTAGATGTGCTGATGTTCCTACAACGATACCTCTTACATGAGTTTCACCTTCTGGGATAAACTCAGATAGTGAAAAATTAAAGAGTTTGGGAACATAGTCTTCATCAAATAAGATGTGCGATGAATTGATATCCCTAAACACAATAGGCCTGGAGAATCCGATGTGAAGATATGTCACTGCATTGGCTATCTCCATTGCAATCTTTATCCTATGTCTTAATAGCAAAGGCTCAAAAAAGGGAGAAGTCCCATACTTGACATCATCAAAAACCAGGATGGGTAATTGAGTCTCTAAGCAACATCCAATCAACTTCAAAATATTTTTGTGTCTCATTTGTGATGTGAATACAACATTATTTAACCATAAGCAGTGTTTAGATGGCCCCCTTACACGGAACTTCATAATGGAAACTTGACGGTTCTGCAGAAATCCCCTAAACAATGTATAACCACCGCCAATAGATATTATATTTTTCTGTGCGTAGTTGTTTGTTGCCGTCTTGAGCTCTTCAATGGAGAAGCCACGGATTGGATTAGATTTTCCATTACAAGTGACAATCAACTTTTCAAGTAAAAGTTTTCCATTCTCCAACATCAATGCTTTTCTTTGTTTTCGATCGGTGTTTTTCTGATACTTGCATACTTTTAAACATGAAACCATCTCACCTGTCCCCAAACCCAGAAATTCTTTTAACTTCATTAATCCAACTATGGAGCATGAAGCATTTTAAGAACGTAAGGAACAGAACAAGTGAAAGAAAATTGCATGCTAGACAAAGCAAAATTAAGAAGCAGAGGAGTTCACCTGTGCACGGCCAATTAGCGGATCAAGATGAAGAAAACGTGAGCCTGAGTTTGAGAGAGATTGGTTACAAAATCGGAAGCAGAATGAAAAAAACCAGAAATGGGGTTTCAGAAGTCTTCCCCTTATTAAATTCAGTCAACGTTATGCTTTCAAAAGTCATGAGAAAAATTTTCCCTTTACAAAGTCCTATAGGAAATTGCTAGGAAGTTATCTGGATTTATGACAATTTGGCAGTATGTTCAAACGATGACTCAAGGTTTATATACGAGTTCTAAATTATTATTATTATTGTTATTTTATCATTTCTATTATGCTTGAAAAAGTAAGGCGTCTTGTCAGCATGGGATAGTCAGAACTTGGAAAAGTTCTGCGACCATTCACGCGCACCTACGGTGCATAATGATGTAAGTGACATGCTCCTGTTAGTGCAGTGGGTGAGCGTCAGGCTAGCGAATGGTTGGATATTGTCCACGTGTCCAATCCCTGCATAAGTTGAGGAAATCACTCAAGCAGGTGAGCAATGGGATGTAGAGAAGGATTTGCACGGTATCCACCTCACTTGCAGAATCAGTAATCATGACCTTGGTTTATCTCACTCTAAATAGAGGGCTTCCCTCTCATTTGCGGGATGATTATTTTACCTAATCTCACTCTAGAATAGTTTACTCTCTCTCCCTTGTATTCTCTAAGCTATAACACAGTTCGCTTAATGCGACCTGGTCTTATTCATTAATACAATATAAGTGGACGTAGGATTCGCTTTAGAGCATCTAAACCACCTTAAACATGGCTTCCCACCTTTTATTTAACCAAATATTTCCATATCACATGTGACTTCTAAGTCCGCTTAGCATTTCTCACGTGTGAATAATTGGTGTCAAAATCAAGCATCAACAGTTCGACGCTAGAAGGAGGGTCTGATTTAATACCTGCTCTTCATCAGAAAAAATCTCTGAATAATCGGTCCCACAACAGCAAATGGCTCGCGATTTTGAATCTGAGCGAACCAATTATGACAATGAAGAGATGCCCCAGGAAGAGGACACTTCTCCCGAAGTGCCGCCAATCTGGCAGAACATCATAGGGGATATCCCTTCAAGCTCGCGGCTTGATCCGACTGTCATGAGTTACTTAGAGAGGTTCAATAATACTCTCCAAACAGTCAGCCAAAGGTTAGACTGGCTGAGTTGGGTCATGCCACCTGAATCCAATGAGGCGGTTCCACTGCTGAAAACACCTGTAGGTCGCGTGAAAGTGCGGAAAAGGGCGGAAGCCCATATCGTGCACACTGCAGTGCATCAGAGAAAGGGAAAGCAAGTGGCGCATAGCGGACCTAAGGGCTCCGATAGCGAACACTGATCGCGCCCCGGGTAGATTACCCGTGGCATTATGACTCGGCAATATGTCGCAGCATGAGCCATCCCACGCCACGTCGCATGAGCACTCCCACAAAAGTGCAAGGCGAGGAGATTCCCAATATTGCCAAAAGGACAACTTCGATCGTCGTCGTGTAGGGGATTCCCACTGTCCGTGGGTCGGTTTGTACAATCGCGAACGTTAGGAAGGTTCCCTAAACAACTTGATGCAGTCACACGGCTCTAGCCAGTGTGTGCCAAGATTGGCCGAAGCTTCCGACCGAAGTGAGAAAGAGTCCGATTTGCGGTCTTTCCTTAGCCGCAACCGCGAGGGTCGAACCTGCATTGTGGAAAGTGATCCCCAGGCAGCTCCGCTGCCTTAAATTGAGGAGCTACAACGAGCTCTGGATCAGCTTAAGGCTCAACAAAATGAGCAAAGATAGGTCGCAGAGGCGTCTCCCTTTTCTCCGACAGTGTTAGCTGCCCCCCTACCATTGAGATTTAAAATGCCCGACATGCGAGCATTTGATGGGAACTCTGATCCGCAGGATCATTTGTACGAGTTCAACGACCTCATGGAACTCCACCAAGTCTCTGAATTAACAAAATGTCGTTGCTTGGCGGTGACCCTTACCTCCCATAACAAGTGATGGTTTAAGTCGCTCCCAGCAGGATCGGTCAGCTCGTGGCCTCAAATGAGCTCGACATTCCTAAGGTACTTCCAGGCGAACAGGAAGTTATCGATGCCTCTAAGCTACCTGAGCAACATAAGGCAAGAGAGTGATGAATCCCTCTGAGCTTATATAGAAGGATTCCACAGAGAGCTCGACAAAGTGGCTCACACTCCCGAAGAGTCTGTATAGACTCCCATCATTGCAGGAGTTTGCCTGCATACAGACTTGTGGAAGGAACTGCAATCTAAGGATGATGTTTCCCTCACTCGCTTCTACAACCTTACTGAAAAGTACCTCTGCACTGAAAACTCCATGGCTGCGCTTAACCACCGCGACCACGGCCCTTTGGGCAGTGCTCTTGACCGGGCGGGGGGGGGGGGGGGGGGGGGGGGGGGGGGGGGGGGGGGGGGGGGGGGGGGGGGAATAGGAGGGTTGATCGCCGATGGGCTAATGACGATCAGCGAAGAGGAAAGAAGCAGCGGTATGAGCCCAAGAAATCATATGCCCTAGTTCCTCATCGCGATTGCGACAAGAGTCAATTCACTCCTCTGAATGCCTCAGTATTGGCTATTCTGGATAAATCAGAGGAGGCCAGCTTGCTCGAGGAATCCGAGCCCATGAAAAATCCCCTTTCAGCCAGAAACAATAAAAAATAATGTCGGTATCATCGGGATAATGGGCACCACACCGATGAGTGTTGGGCCCTCAAGCAAGCAATTGAGGACCTCATTAAGCAGGGGCACTTCTAAGAGTATGTTGATGATTCTGCCCCATATTCGGGAGAAAGATCAAGAGGAACCGGGAAAGAAGCGTTGTGGTCGCAAAAGTCTCTACTGTGTGGGGATCATTTTTGGGGGGACCACACCTCGTAGGGAATTCTCGAGGTGCCCATGAAATGTATCCTTACGCAGCCCGTCATGACCCTATAAGTGTGATGAGCATGACACTACAACCTGCAAAGGTTCATAGAGATGAGGAAATCACATTCTCTAAGAGAGACGCGGTGCGATTGTATCATCCCCACGATGATGCTCTCGTCATCATGCCTGAAATAAGATGGTGCATGGTCCACAGAATGTTAGTGGACAATGGAAGCATCGTGAACACTTGTTCCAGCGAGCCTTTGAGAAGATGAAACTGGACGAGGCAAATCTGAAGCCTGCCTTTATCCCTCTGTATGGTTTCACCAGGGATTATTTGATTCCCAAAGGGACGATCTCGCTCCCAATCACGTTGGGAGAGACCAACGAGATGACCAAAATGACTGAATTCTTAGTAGTGGACTGTCCATCTACTTTCAATGGCATCTTGGGACGACCTCTACTGCGAAGCTTTAAAGTAGTCACTTCAATCTACCATCTAAAGATGAAGTTCCCTACCCCGGCGGGGATAGGGGAAGTAAGTGGATCTCAACGCACATCTCGCGATTGCTATGTAAGGGCAGTACAGATGACGTGCAAGGAAAAATGAGCTCCAGTTGGGATCCCTGAGCAGGCAATGACGATCAGTAGGATCGAGCCATAGCTTAGCCTAGTTGAGGATAACATGGATCCTCGCATCTAGGAATGCCCTTGCAGCGGGCCGATTGAGGACCTATCTGAGGTATCAGTCGATCAAAGCGAGCCGAGCCGAGTGTTAAGAATCGGAAGTAATCTCAACCCCCAACTTGCTAACAACCTAACCAGTTTCCTCAGAGAAAATACTGACGTATTCGCATGGACTCATGCTGACATGGTCGGGATCAGCCCGTATATTATATGTCATGCCCTGAATATAGATGCTGAGGTCAGGTCGGTCCGCCAGAAGAGAAGAGCAATGGATCTTGAGTGATATACCACCTTGAAAGTCAAGGTAGATAATCTCCTCTTAAACGGATCCATCTGAGAGGCACTCTACTCGAGTTGGGTCTTCAACCCGGTCTTGGTAAAGAAGCCTAACGGCAAATGGTGAACCTACGTTGACTTCATCGACCTCAACAAAGCTTGTCCGAAGGACAACTTTCCCTTGTCGAGAATCAACCAGCTCATTGATGCCACCTTTGGGCACGAGCTACTGAATTTTATGGACGTCTACTCGGGATATAATCAAATTTTGATATATGCACCAGAGGAAGAGCATATCTCATTTGTTACAGATCGGGGGTTGTATTGCTATAAGGTTATGCCGTTCGACCTAAAGAACGTTAGGGCGACTTACCAGTGACTGGTTAACCGAATGTTTTCCAAGCAGATCAAAAAATCAATGGAAGTCTATGTTGATGACATGTTGGTCAAATCGCATGTCGCTTCAAATCATATAGCGCTTCTCGTTGAGATGTTCGGTATACTCCGAAGGTACAGAATGAAGCTCAACCCTCTCAAGTGTTCGTCCGGAGTATTCTCGGAAAAATTCTTGGAGTATATGGTTAACCAAAGGGGAATAGAAATCTACCTTGAAAAGATCCAAGCTCTCCTTGATATGAGAAGCCCGACCAACTGAAAACAGGTTCAGAGTCTTAATGGGAGAATAACGGCTCTCAGTCGCTTTATATCAAAGGCAACAAATCGTTGTTTGCCATTTTTTAACATACTCAGGGCCAATAAGAAGTTCGAATGGACTCCCGAATGCAAACAGGCTTTCCAAAGCATTAAAGAGCACTTTGGAAAGCCACCTCTTCTGTCCAAGCCTCTCCCTCAGGAAGTTCTTCTCTTGTATCTGTTCGTCTCTCAACATGCAGTCAGTGCAGCTCTAATCCGGGAAGAAGACAGGGTCTAATGACCAATATATTATGCGAGTAGACGTCTGTTGGACACCAAAATATGGTATCTAGAAATGGAGCGATTAGCTTATGCCCTGCTAATAGCCTCCAAGAAGTTGCGACCTTATTTCCACGCCCACACAATCCATGTATTGACTAACTATCCGCTTAAGCAAGTCCTCTAGAAACCAGAGGCTTCAGGTAAGTTGCTCAAGTAGCGATGGAACTGAATCAGTTCGATCTGTAGTACTGACCGAAAGCGACCATCAAAGGGTAGGCTGTTGCTGATTTCATTTCGGAGTTCTCATACCAACTAGTTAAAGAATCTGAGTAACAGACCAGCGAAGTCACCTAGGAAACCATTCAGAATCTATCGACCTGGGACCTCTATATCGATGGATCCTTGAATAAGAGAAGGGCCGGGGTAGGCCTTCTCCTCTTTAGTCCCAAATGGACTTGCATCCATGGTATTCTTCGGTTTGGGTTTAAAGCGACCAACAATGAAGCTGAGTATGAAACATTGCTCATTGGTCTGCGGTTGGCAAAAGAAATAGGGTCAACCGCGATCAGCATTCACAACAACTCCATGCTAGTTGTTAACCAGATCTTAGGGGCATACCAGGCCAAGGAAGAAAACATGATCAGTTAGAAGGCTAAAGCCGCACTCGAGCCATTCAAGCACTTCACGATCACGTAGATTCCTAGAGAAAGTAATTCTGTCGTGGATGCCTTGGCAAAAATAGCCTCGTCGCTGGACTCAGATGCATTAGAAAGTATTCCTGTTCGGTTCATAGAGATCTCTAGTATTAGTTTGCCCGAACAGGCCGTGAATGTGACAGAATCAATTTCCTGGATAACCCCAATTATCCAGTATCTCCAAGATGGGACCTTGCCCAACGACAAGATTGAGGCAAGAACCATATGGACTATAGTTGCTCGTTACACACTTATAGGAGATCAATTGTACAAGCGAGGGTTTAGCGCCCCTCTCTTCCGATGTGTAACCGATAAGGAAGCAGACTACATTGTGAGGGAGATACATGAAGGGATCTGCGGTAACCACACTGTCGCGCAATCCCTCGCTAACAAAGTTGCTCGTCAAGGGTACTATTGGCCCCTACTCCAAGAAGACACCAACTTTGTAAAAATTTGTGACAAATGCCAGCGGTTCACGAATGTACCGCGAGCTCCTTCCCACTAACTAACGACCATGACAAGCCTCTGGCCATTCTCCATATGGGGAATTGATCTTATTTGGCTCATGCCAGCTGGAAAGGGAGGGGTCAAGTATGCGGTGGTCGTGGTGGATTATTTCACCAAGTGGGTTGAGGTCGAACCCTTGGCCGCGATCACTACCAAAAAGCTCACGAACTTCGTCTTCAAAGACATAGTGTGCCGCTATGGAATTCCTCATTCCCTTATCTCTAATAATGAGAAGCAGTTTGATAATGTAGAATTCAAGCAGTTTTGTGACGAGCTAAGGATCCACAAAACGTTCGCCTCAGTCGCAAGACCGCAAGCAAATGGCCAGGTTGAAGCTGTCAACAAGACTATCAAGCATACTTTGAAAGCTAAACTTGGCATTGTCAAGGGAAATTGGGTCGACGACCTCCCAGAAGTCTTATGGGCATAAAAGACAACTCCGAGGACCTCTACTTTAGAAACACCTTTCTCACTAGCGTATGGCTGCGAGGCAATGATCCCTATGGAAGTAGGGACTGGCTCACTTCGGAAAGACTTGTTTAATGAAACTGACAATGAAGGGTTCATGCGCACAAGTCTGGATTTAGTTGAAGAACATCGCGGCAAGGCTCAATTGAGAAAAGCAGCCTACCAGTAGAGCGCGAAAAGATTATTCGACTCTAAAGTCAGGAGAAGAGACTTTCAGGTCGGTGACTTGGTTTTGAAAGAAGTTTTTCTCAGTACAAGGAAACCAAGCACATGAGTATTGGGACCAAACTGGGAAGGCCCCTACCGTGTCGCTAAGGTGATACGCCCAGAGACTTATCACTTCAAAAGGCTCAACGATTCAGAAGTACCGCGAGCTTGGAATGCTGAGCATCTTCGCCCGTATTATTAGTAATTCCGAACTCACTCTTTCCTTGTAAAAATTCCCTTGTAAAGCTTTTGTAATTAAGATCGCTGTCAAATAAAATTCATCTTGTATAAATGTAATTTTGTTACTCGCATCGCTCTTATCTTTCTATTCGCATGTGTAATATTTGTGAAGTATAGAAAATTATAAGTACTCACAAGTAATTTAATATTGCAAATAATTGGAACACGACCTCCTGTTCACATATGCAATGTTTGTGAAGTGAGAAAAGCTATAAGTACTCACGAACAATTTAAAAAGCGATCAAATTCATTTCATAAATCATTTCGTAGAGGGGACTATGCAAAAACAGATAAGCAAAGTTGTGGGAAAAGTAGAGGTAGAAGCGATCATTCGTCTTCGTCCTTAGGCCCTTCCAGTACGACCTCGGTATCCATAGGCTGGTCGTCGACCTCTTGGTCAGCTACTGGGTCCTCCGGAACATGTTCCTTCGGATGATCATCTTCCGGAGAAATTTCCTGATATGCCTTATCACCGGCTTGTGCCATAAAGGCAAGGATCTTCTAGTAATCTTCCTAAAGGTCGGTAAGGTCCATGGTTGGATTCTTTGGCCTCAGGGCATAAATTAACTGGATCGACCCGTTAGTAGCCTTTCTCTCGATCTTCAACTCTTGTCGCTTCTTCTCTTTAGTTAAAGAAGCGACCCGCCCTTGGGACATTTCTAGGTCCGCTTCAAGAGCTTTCTTCTTCTTCTGCTTCTCAGAAGTCTCCCACAACAAGCTCTCTCTTTCTCCGCCCGCATTGCCCACTCAGAGCTTGCTCACAGCTTCGCCTCTTTCTCGCCAGCCTCCCTGGTGAGCCTGGCCATCGTCCTCTAAAGTTGTTTGAGCTCTTTTCCCCTCTTTTCCAATTCGATCTTCTGGAATTCCACTATATTGAAGGTAGAGTTCCTCTCCGACATGTATTGATTTGTTTGGACGATGTTCAAGTCCAGCCCTTCTTTCGTAGCTACCAAATCCAGCTTCAGTTGCGTATTCTCTTCCTTCAACTCGGAGAGTCCCCCAACAACTTCTAGTTGGGTCTTCTACTGGGCCAGGTGTAGGGCGAGCAAAGACTTCGCAAGTAATAAGCAAGTGTTAGGCTACTTTCCTGAAAAAGAGTGGGTATTGAAAAGTCCTCGATGAGGATAAATCGCTTTACTTGGCTCTGTAGCTGGACTGCCCTGATCATCAGGTTTGCATGGTTAAAGGCTATGAGCTCATCAAAAACCTTGGCAAGCTGCCACTCCAAAGGGTGAACACCACTGGTTGAAGGTGCTCAGGAAGCTGACCCATAGAGTTCAGCACCGAAGTGTCGACTATTATAGCCAAGGGCACCTCACTAGTTGAGCCCTTGCATTATCTTCTCCTAGAGGTCGCGGTCTATCTTCTGTGCGAATGACTTGGGAGAATTGCAACCTCGGTCGCACGCCTTGAGCTCCCTCCGGTGTGAAGAGCTTTATAAAGCTATGACCTCTTAGGCTGCACCCCCAAGACCTCTGGCTTGGACTCTGACTCTTTAAGCTGCAACACCCTTCTTTTCTTGGCCTTCTGGCCCATGGTTTTCTGTTTTGGGTGAGCAGCCGCTGGCTGAGCAGTTTCGATTGGTTGTTTGAGAGGTGGTTGTGCCCCCATTTGCGTTCCTTCAACGGGGATGTCGCTAGGACCCGTCTCGGTTGGCCCTATGGCACGACCTAGGGAAAAAACGAACGCTTTCTCCCTTAACGATTTCAACACTTTGGGTAGCTTGTCCGCTGCATACAGATGTTGTTAGTTAAAGGTTCGCTGCATGCAAAGGTAAAATCTAAAGGGACCGCGGACAATTAAGCAGTAAGGGTTCCAAGGTCGATTTAGAGTTAAAGAAGTCGTACTTCCTCGAGTTCGTGGTTGTCACGAGTCGCTTCACATTGCAACAGTAATCTGGTAGGCTACCGAACGAAACTATTCGGCTGATGTCGAAAAGTTCTGTCAGCCTGGTTGACTTGTTCCCTACGAAGAGACAAGAGAGATCGTTAGAAAACAAAGCCAAAAAGAAAGAAAAAATTCACCAAGTATAATTAGGGGAAACCCTGCTCGGCTTCCTAAAACGGCAGATGCCATCATAATGAAAAAAGAAAAACTTGGTCTCATATGCCCCGACGTTGCTGGGGTAATTGTGAATGCCTCCTTTGATCGTGGGTCGCCTCGAGAGGTAGTAAGAATTTTTGTCCTTGCTCTTCTTTAAATAGTACGCGTAGGAGAGCTCCAGCGCAGTCAGTTGGCTGAGGCTGTACTCGACGCACATGATATACATAGCCACAGCTATGATATACATGTTAGGCGTCAGTTGTAAAGGTGCGACCCCGAAGTGATCGAGGATTGACCTGATAAAAGGATGGAAAGGAATCAATGCTCTGCACTTGAATATAGCTTTAGAGATCGCAGCCATTCCCTCTAGCGGATTCCGAGCTGTGTGGTTCTGGTAACGATAGACGTCCACGCTAATTACATATTGGTCTAATGCCTCCTGTACCTCGTCTCGGGTAGCTACCGACAGAATCTCTTGCGCAGGACCCACTAGGGCATCCAACATTTGCGAGCTTGTCCCCTCATCCGATCTGGTCGCTATAGGGTCCATGTCATCTACTGTCTGAAAAAAGGGGGACACGTGGAGATTACTCAGTCTTCGTACAAAATTTTGTACGACGACGTGGAAGAGCAAAACCCTTGGGGACCACCCCCAATGGCTTGGCTCCAAAAAACTTATTCCTTATAGAAACTCACCATTATCAACTGGTTAACTACACTCGAAACAGAAAATAGAAAAACACTGAAAGGACCTTCCTTACCTTTATTTTTCGGCTATGGGGATTGAACTTCTCCCTGTAAGTAGAAGATGCGCACCAACTTAAAAAATTGGAAGTCTGGTCTCGCGAGAGCTCCTTGCTTTTCTCTGAAAATGTAAGTGTTGTGACATTGCTTAAAGGGAGCCTAGAGTTTTATAGTGGAGGGAATGGCGATTGGGATTTTCGAAGCCGAGCGATGTTTGGACGGAATGCTTTTCTGGTCATTGATCGTAACCACGTGTCATGAATCAGCGAGACAGAGTAACCGCCACGCTTTAGGCAATTTAATCGTCATGTCTCTCCATTGAAATAATCGAGCGACGACTCGATTCTCTCCTCCGCATTAAATGCGCCCCCATCCACATTTAATGCCCTGATAAGGAATGTCGTTGTAGCATAGCTTGCATTTAAGGCATATGGCTGACATTTATTGCGTACAGGGCACGTTTGTCAGAATAAAGGACACCTCATTAATAGATTAGCTTTCAAGCGCAACGGATAACATCTGAAGAGGTCATTGGGATAGAACACTCTTCGTCGCATGTTAGTTGCAGGACGATGTGATTCATTCGATAGAAATATGCTAAGTATAACCAGGTCGCAGACCTCGGTTAAGATAAGAGACGCATTGATACGACATTGAATAGTGTCTGATCTAGGTTGTCAATCTTGCAGAAGGGGACCATATCAGGTTGTTCATAGAAAAATGTTTTGCGACTTCATTTGTAGCCAAGTCGGATCGACCAGGCGTCATTCGGGACATATGAAATCAAGGCATAATTATGAAGTTCTCAAGGTTCGATTCTCAAACCTTAAAAACTAGGGGATTTCTGTTATGCCTGAAAAAGTAAAGCTAACACAAAGTATTGTCACCATGGGATAGTCAGAACTTGGGAAAGTTCTACGACCGTTCATGCGCACCCACATCGCATAATGATGTGAGTGGCATGCTCCTATCAGTGCAATGGGTGAGCGCTAGGCTAGCGAATGGTTGGATATTGTCCACATGTCCAATCCCTGCATAAGTTGAGCAAATCACTCAAGCAGGTGAGCAATGGGACGTAGAGAAGGATTTGCACGGTATCCACCCCACTTGCAGAATTTAGTAATCATGACCTTGGTTTATCCCACTATAAATAGATGGCTTCTCTCTCATTTGTGGGATGATTATTTTAGCTAATCTCACTCTAGAATGGTTTACTGTCTCTCCCTTGTATTCTAACACAGTTCGTTTAATGTGACCTGGTCTTATTCATTAATACAATATCAGTGGACGTAGGATTCGCTTTTGAACTTATGAACCACTTTAAACATGGCTTCCCACCTTTTATTTAACCAAATATTTCCATATCAAGTGTGACTTCTAAGTCTGCTTAGCATTTCTCACATGTGAATAGTTGGTGTCAAAATCAAGCATCAACAATTTCTTTGAGAAGATTATGTTCTATTCTCTCTGTCTCGATCTCCCTCTATCGGCCCTTGGATTTCAATGGTGACCATATTTTTGAAGCAAATTTGACGACATTGATGGCATTACTATTGAAAAATAAAGCCAACACACACAATAATAAAAACAGAAAAGTAAAAAAGACAATCGATTTACCCTGGTCGGTTCGTATCCAATATAGTAATTATGTCCATCATTCAAGATAAAGAAGATTTTATTGAGTTTCAAAAACCTGCAACAATACAATAATAGTAACGACAATTTAACTATTTCTTTCCTCTCTCAATATTTTCTCACATTAAGTTTTTTACTATTATAATATTGTATATATAATAGTAAATCTAACCTCATTTGGGCTAACTTGATCTAACCTGACCAAAGCTCAAATATTTAAAAATCAATTCTAAACAAAATTACTAATAAGACATACCGTAAACCACTAAGGTCATGCAAATTAAGAACCATATCCATCAATTACAACAAAAACAAATTGAATCTCCATTGTCCAGGATAAGAAATTTACTCTGTAAATGCATTAATTGATTACACCATATACCGAAGTACATAAACAACAATCATCCCCGGAGAAAAAAAAGAATGCTAAACGAAGATAAAAATGGAAAAAGAATATCTGGCAACTGAATTTGTCACTGACTCATATAATCACTGCCATTTGCAGGTTGAGTCAGATGTCATACAGAAAAGGGGCATTCAGCCAAAACTGTTTTCGATGGAATCGATGCTGGTTGGTGCGGTTTTCCATATGGTATCACTTACACAGAATAAAGATTAAGGAATATATTTATTCATTCATCAAGAATTAAATCACACTGTTAAATTCTTATCCTGCTTACTAATCACGTTTAATCTTTTTATTTCAGTAAAGAAATTCCAAAAGTTGATTCTTTTGCTTGAAGCACAAGCTGGAAAATTAACGGGTCAATAAGCTGACCCAGTCCCATCCCAAGTTTGCTCAAGTCCCTGAACTTCAGCTCAATACTCACGTTTCTCTAAGTTTCAAGATTTTTCAAAGAAGTCCATAATTTTAGTGATTTCATAAACTGGCATTTTCTTGAACTTTTTTTTCTTCCGATATTTCATATGGTGTTTGGTTTTGTTAATTGATTAAAACTAACTGGTCATGAGTGTCTATATTGCAATACTGACCTGAAAAACTAATATGAAATTGTCTGTTTGGTTTGGTTATTGATGAAAAATGATCATATGTTGATTTCAAATAATTATAAAAATTGAATAAAGTGATTTAATGGAAGTTCTTTTTTTTTTTTTTTTTAATAATTTTTGTTGGTACCGAATTTTGCACCAACCAGCGAGATCCGATCGACCTTGCCGGGATCGGAATCGATGTGTGCATGATTAGTGATAATCAACGATGGATATGAATAAAATGAACCAAAAACAAAGAGATTTTTAAAGTGGTTCGGCTAGGTTAATAGCCTATGTCTACTGTGTTTTTGTATTTGTTGTGGGAGTTTACAATGCAATTCTTATCTGAAATTCGTAACCCTCTCCTCATTGTCTGATGGGGGTTTATATACAAGATTTGTACAAAGGAAGCAACGAAATTTAAGGGATTAGAACTGATTTGAATCATAATTCCAATATCCTCGCGATTGGGCATTGTGATTGCGCAGTGATCACCGTTGATCCAGTCATTCCTGCAGTATCTGAAATTTGAAGTAATCTAGGGATTGATTGAATAACTCCTTAAATTGTTCACGACTAGCTTATGCTGGGTGGAGCTATAGCTCGATGAGATTATGTTGGGTCGATCAATCGCAGTTGATAAACTCATTCTGGATCGAGCTATATCCTCGAATGGGCCCGAGCTTGACAGAAAAACTACACACAACAATTTTAGATTCAGGGATTTATTTGACCCCTAGGTTTAATTAAATAACAAAATTCCTCTCAGATTTCAAAAATAATAGAAATTCTACTGTTGTTAGTGAAATGTAAATGTATCGTAAACAATTTATCAATATGAAAGGTTAATAAGTATTTACCAAATTGCCTATTTTCCTTTTATTTTAACATCGAAAAATCAACGACAAGGAGATTTCTATTATTTCTACAACCACAAGAGGAATTTTATTATTTAATTATACGGATTTTTATTATTTAACTATACCTAAGGAGAATTTTTTTTACATACATAATTATTTATAACCTTACCGAGATAATTCCTTTGTAGTCCCTTAACTTGATACAGATTTTGGAAGATTTTGAATATCAACTATAGGTAGATTTTGAACATCAGGCGCTGTACACAAAGACAAAATCACCAAAGAAATAGAAATACTAGAGGTTACGACACAATTAACCGTCTAATATTTATGAAAATCCCAAGAACCAAGCCAAGAGAATTATGATAGGGTTTTGATATAATGACTAGGGGTGAGCACGGGTAGTAGATAGAACCGGAACCTGGGGGTAGAACCGGAGCCGAAACCCGAAACTTACCCTGAACCGGCACTGTGCGGGTAGGTTCCGGTTCCAATTTTTTGGAACCGACACTGTACAGTTCAGGTTCCGATTCTTGTGTGTGGAGGAACCAGAATTGGAACCAGAACTTGAAAAAAGAATCTAAAAATGGTACCCTGTTTGGAACCTGTAACGGGGACCCGGTTTGAAACCGATTTTAAACTTGTTTTGGAACCTGTTTGGAACTGTTTTGGAACCTGGACTGTAATGAAATATTTATGAAATGTGAATAATGGGGGGTTTCTATTATTTTACATATAAAAAAATTTAAAATAGAAAAAATTAAATTTTTAGAATAACCTAATTAAATAAATATACTAATACAATTATACATTACATAATTACACCATATTAAAAACTTAATATAAAGTTTTCTTAATTAAGTGAATAATTGGAATTATGGTCCTATTAAAGTGTTTTAAATTTTTAATGTTATTAAAAGAACTATTTTGATATAAAATGTATATTTGATTGAATAATAATATATTTATTATTTACTCAATATCAAGTTCTAAGTATATTTATAGTAAATTAGCAATTAATTAATAAATTTAATACTAGTTAAATATATATTAATCAATTATAAGTTTAAAAAACATTATAGTTAAATGATTACTTAATTAATTATAATTTATAACATTATTAATTGATTTATAGTATAATTAATTATAGCATTACATTAATTGATTACTACTTAATTAATTGACTTATAAGTTATAATATTTAGTATATTACTTAATTAAAAATTAAAAATTTAATTAATTATAGTATTACATTATAGATTTATAGTATAATTACTTAATCAATTATAACATTTCATTATAAACATGAGTACAAACTTAATTAAATGATTAAAAAATTAATTAATCATAATATTACATTAAGATTTATAGTATAATTACTTAATTACTATAACATTACATTATAATATGATTATATGATTAATTAAAATACTTTGATTAGTGCACATAATTAAATGTGTATATTAATGATTATGACATTATATTATAAATATTAGTAATTACTAATTTACTACATAAACATTAACAATTTAGCATAATACTTAATTAAATTATTAGAAATTTAATTAATTACAATATTACATATTAATTTATAATACGAGTACGTAATTAATTGTAACATTACATTATAATTAAATTGATTTTAATTAATTATAATATTCTATATAAACAAATTAATTATAATATATATTAAGATTATAGTATGATTACTTAATTCATTGTAACATTTTATATTCATTAATATGATTAGTTGATACAAATATAATATAACATTACATAATTAGATGATTATTTAATTGATTAGACATTTATTATAAAAATTAATTATAACATTACATATAACAAATAATTACTTAATTAAGATTAGAAATTAATTAATTAAATATTACATTATAGTTAAATAATTACTTAATTAAATTATAACATTATTACTGTTAGGGCAAAAAATGGTCCTTGGCCCAAATAGGAAAATGGGCGCGATACTGAAAAAGAAGCCAAGCCCAATCTTGATATGACCCTACCGGGCTAGGCCCATTCGGTACAATGTGTAGCCGGCCCAGACCCCGTGGGCACGAGCCTCCTAATCCCAGTCCATTTCCAAGTCCTGGGCGAGTATAGAGCCCACGATCTCCTCGAATATTTCCTATTCCTGATCACTTCCTGTTCGAAGTTACTCTCCTAATCAGAATCACTCCTATTCGGACACTGGTAAGACAGCTCACCACGACCCTAATTCTTCTAGGGTTACATTAGAGTCATACTAGGACTCCTACTTCTACCAGGATTGGGAGACCAGACAGTCACTATATAAGCAGAGGCCAGCCCTCTCACAAGGGACATTCAACCTTCACACCTAAAGCTCTGACTTGAGAGCTTACATCACTGCCGTTAACAGTCCCCGACTAGACTTCCGGTAACCTCTTATTCCCTAGCCCTCACTATTTGCCCTTCAGCCTAGCTAACTTGAGCACAGAGTCAGCTACGCACAAACACCACACCGGTGTTCTCGTTCGCTTCACACAGTGTGTTTTCTACGTATGCAGGTACAGAGGATCGCAATGGCCTCAACCTTGCGGGATCAGACCTTCATTTCGTACAGGTAGATTTTACGTCTACAATTACATTACATTATATTATGATCACTTAATTAATTATAGTATTACATAGTTAAATGATTACTTAATTAGTTATTAAATTTATAACATAGTAATTTACTATATTATTATTTATTACATTACTAATAAATGATTAAAAATTTAATTAATATATATTATATTAATATTAAATCTGATTACTTAATCACTATAACATTACATTATAATATGATCACATAATTAATATTAATATTACATAATTAAATAATTATTTAATTGATTTGAGTTATGATATTAATTATAAACATTAGTAATTACTAATTTACTACATAAACATTAGCACAATACTTAATTAAATGATTAAAAATTTAATTAATTATACATTACCGTATAAACATTACATTATAAACATTAATTAAACATTACATATAGTTAAATAATTACTCAATTAAATTATATATTATATATTACATTATATTATGATCATTTACTTAATTATAACATTACGTAGTTAAATGATTACATAATTAGTTTAAAATTTATAACATTATATTATAAACATTAGTAATTTACATATATTACATTACTAATTAAACGATTAAAATTTAATTTAATATAACATTACCTTATATATTAATATAGATACTTAATCAATCATAACATTCTATTATAAACATTAGTATATTAATTAAATGATTAGAAATTTAATTAATTATATATAAATTATAGATTTATAGTATGATTACTTAATTCATATAATATATAACATTACATTACTATTATAGTATGTTCATATAATTAATATAACATTAC
The DNA here is from genome assembly GCF_008641045.1 of Pistacia vera. Classification (NCBI taxonomy): domain Eukaryota; kingdom Viridiplantae; phylum Streptophyta; class Magnoliopsida; order Sapindales; family Anacardiaceae; genus Pistacia; species Pistacia vera. The sequence continues at coordinate 189,984 of NW_022195577.1, read as the reverse complement.
ATAAAAAATATTAAATGATTACTTAATTGATTATGACATTATATTATAAACATTAGTAATTTACTAATTTACACAATACTTAATTAAATTATTAGAATTTCATTAATTATAAAATTACATTATAAATTTATAGTATGATTACTTATTAATTATAACATTATATTATAAACAATATTACAATATTTAATAAATGATTAACAATTTAATTAATTATAATATTACATTATAATTAATAGTATATTATAATTAATTATAACATTACAATTTACATTGTAGTATGATACTTAATTAATTATAACATTACATAATTAAATGATTACTTAATTAATTATGACATTATATTATAAACATTAAACATAAGCAATTAATAAATTATTAGAAATTAATTGATTATAACATTACATTATTGTTAAATAACTATTTAAATAATTATAAGTATTTATAACATTACATTATAGTATGACACTTAATTAATTTTAACATTACATTATAATTTTGAATTGTGATGAATAATTGTTTGTGTTTAGTTTTGATTGACGAATTATATGAATGTGATAAATTGATTGAATTCAAGTGTTGCCTAGAGATTACAGGTTATGAGTTACATTGGACACAAATGAATAAATAATCAAAATTTTTAGGGGTGTATTTATAACTTTTAAAGTATTTTATCATTTTTAACTAATAGGGCGGTAATTGATTTTTACAAGGATACCCGGGAAAAGAACCGGAACCTGTATTTAGGTTCGATTCCTTAATTGAAGAACCTGTACTGTGCGGTTTTGGTTCTCCCGAAAAGTGCAAGGTACTCGGAACTGCTCACCCCTAATAATGACTAGAGAAGAGGAGCTTGAATGATGTTTGTCTTTTACAGGTTTTAAGCTTGCTTTTAAAAAGGAATGGAGGGTGTCTAGTTAATTCCACCCGGTTTCAGAGGTTCCACATATATACAAGTATGGTCAACAATGCACACTGTTTCAAACTATACATATACTTTTATGGGTGTCTACAGACTCGGGTAGCGTTGATGGTAAACATGAATTTTTGATTCAACTATGGCTTTTTGAACATTCATCACACTTCAGCCATCTATATAACATAAATCATCTCAATCTCATGTGATTTTGTGGGTATTAGTAAATAATACCTAACTAGCTTTATCGGTTCCATTGCAACTCGTGTTTCCTGTCATCACCCCCAACAAAAATGAAACCTAAATGTGGAAAAATTCTGAAATTTTTAATGTACTGAAAGTGTTTAGTTGTTAGCTTTTCTCTTAGGGTTTCTGAAGTTAATGACTAATAATCACCCTTAATCTGCACGTTAAAGATTTAAAGATGTCCGCATTTGAGATTCACTATACATTCGCTCACATTTTGAGCAAATATAAATGTGAGATATATATGTATATTTATATATATTAAATGTTTTAAATAGATATTAATTAATAAATGAATATTTAAGAATATGAAAGGGGTTGGTAATGTGATTATAAAAGGTCTTTGTAATTATTATAGAGTGCCCACATATTAATTATGTGACAATGGTTAGAAATAGGTTAGGTTGGGCGGCTTTTGTGTTGGTAAGAGAGGGACAAATTCAGTAATTAATTAGTTAATTGATAGGTATGTATTGATCACGTAACAGAAAATTTTAATTTATTTAATACTTTGCACTTAATAGATAATAACATTATATTTTAAATATTATTACTGCTCGATATAGTTTAATGACAAAAGATCACGTACGAGGCAATTAATTTTATTAGATTTTATTTTCATTAAATTATTGGACTTTCAAATATGTGGATGCTATTATTGCTCTTCTGTTGATTAATTAATTTATTGATCTTTCACCATGAAATTAACGAGATGTTGAAAGATGCCCATGGGAATTAATTAAGTAGGTTTAATTAAAAGGTATTTTTACTTTTTGCCCAATTGTTAAACTTTTACTTTGTCACTCTTAGATAGTTCAGTGGTAGGACGAGCGATAGAATATGTGGTTAAGATGTATAGTCCATCAAATCCCTTAACTCCTAATATTTAAACATGAGATCATGTCGGTAGGATGCTCTTCTGGCCACGAGAGGAATTGTCGTGATGCGAGTTCAGTTAGTAATTGAAGTTGAAAGTTTGGCAGAAGGGACTTTTTATATGAAGGTGATGGATTCAACTAAAGCCATTAATAGTTGACCTCAAAGTAAACGAGACCAACTAGAGGAAAAATATGGACAATTTCCATTGAAAAGTGGTGAGAACAGATTTTGGAACAAGTCAAAGAGTCATGTGTACTCGGTAGCTAGCCCCCAACCTTGACTAAATTTGTAGATTAATCTCAGCAGGATCATTAAATTGCCTGTTTTACTAATTCATTAACAGAGTAATACAATTTATAAAAAGGGGAATTGATACAATATCATGAATTACAATGCTAGCATACAAGTGGGGCTGAAATCGCTTGCGGGTGATTCTGGAGAAGTAAAGAAAGGTTTGGGTGGGATTTGCAAGGAATCAAGGCTCCCTCCAACATTTCACCTGCTCTACTGATTGTTGGCCGATCTGAGGGCTTAGTCTGTATGCACCACAAGCTCATTATTATCATCTTCCTTGCATATTCTCTATCCTCTTCGTTTAGGATCCCTGTAGTCCTATTTCTTCATCAAGTTCAAGATGGTTGTAAATCCAATGTGGAAAATATAATTCACTAGTATGATAACTTACCATCAATATTCTTTCTTCTCCGACCATTTCTAAAACCATTATTCCATAGCTTAAACGTCTGACTTGTGAGAGACTTCACCGAAGTTTTGCTAAACACTTCTGGAGCAATATAACCAATAGTTCCTCGTGGCACCTGTCATTGATATTATACTTTCTTTTTTGGACAAATTTTAGCTAGACCGAAATCAGATTTTGGACAAAGGCTTCATCTAGGAGAATGTTGTGAGGCTTATGTCGAAGTGCAAAATTCTTGTGTTGCAACGCGGGTGTAAATACTCTAATCCTCGAGCTATGCCAACTGCAATTTTGTACAATGTTTCCCAATTCAACTTACGATCTGTGTCCGATTGATTTTTTTCATATAGAACTTCTCAAGTGATCCATTAGGCATGTACTCATAGATAAGAGCTCTCCTATGACCTCAAAACAAAAAAACTAAAAGGGTGACTATGTTAACATGAGAAGTCCCACTAATGCTAGCCACTCATTGATAAATTCTTCCCCATTACCTTTCGATTCACTTAAGACCTTCACTGTATAGTACGACCATCAAATAGGCTACCTTTGTAAACGCCTCCATAGCCTCCCTGACCTAGTTTATGCTTGAATGAATTAGTCATCTTCTTAATTTGTAAATAGCTATACCTTTTAGGAGCTAAGGCTCCATAGTTTCACAAAAGACCTCAATGTTTTGATAATTCTTAGTTTTCTTCTTCCAGAAGACCAAGTAGTTATTCGATAAAAAAATTTCCTAAAGCAGAAAGCTAGAAAGATCAACATGCCAATTGCAGTGGCTACTATCGCTGCAATCAAAGAAAGGAATCATCAATTGTGATTGCACCAAAAACAGAGCTGACAGGAAACAGGGTAAGTTTTTAGGAGGAGGAGTTGAAGGCTGTATTACACTATAGCAACTTTGTGATAAGGCCATTAGCTTTGACTGCAAAATACACCATAACATTAAAGGAAGAATTTGATAATTAAGATGAATCGTGAATTCCTGAAAAACATACCTGGATCACACTGCTGAGCATGAGGCCTATCCGTGCAGAAACACTTGAAATGATAAGTGGAAGCATCGAACCCACACTTGCCACCACTTTCTTCACAGACACTGCAATTACTTGCTGTCCAGTTAAGCAAAAACCACTTTTATACACCTCCAATCCCAAAACCACCGCCGTTTCCGGCATACACGTCCGGAGCCACCACCAGGTCACCGCTACATTCCCTGGAAGCATTTACCAGGTTAGCATCATTGCTAACCAGCGCCAAAACTGTTCCTGCAGTTTTGTTCTTAACTCACATATACCATCTCTTACCGTAAAAGTTCCCCAGGCAATGAAGAGTTGCAATTGTATAGCAAAACGAGTTCACTTGGTAAGAAAGAAGCGCAAAGCGGTCCTCAGGAAGAGACAAGTTTTGGATTCGGTGACTGGAGAGATCTATACAAGAAGCGTTAGAGTTATTTGTTTCAGAAACTGCGGCGTTTGACACGCGAACAGACTGGTTGTTGTAGGAGATTTCGTGGATAATGTAGTCGATATTGTTTAAGTTCAGAACTGGGTTTCCGTTGCTATTGCAGGAGATTTCAAATCCAGGTAGCCACAGAAGGGTTGTTGTTTTTTCCGGAATAAAATGGGAAGGTTATCGTTTGCCATCGCCAAAAGTTTCGCGCACACTGCAGGCTTTGTAAAAATGGTCCACTTTGGCTAAAACTGTTCGGAAAGAACACAAAGAATGAAAACACAGAAATCTGGAACTTGATTCTCATTTGGAGATGATGAAATTGTGAAGAAGAAGAGAGAAAAGAGAGAGAGAGATTGTTATGATTTTATAAATAATTTAGAAATGAATAGAGAGAGAGTTTCACATCTTAGCTGTTGAATTTAAGGCAATGACCCACATGGGGTGAGAATTAAAATACAAGTTGACCACTTGTCATTACTGAATCTACTTGGTTGCAATGAATTTAATTAAAAAAAAAATTAAGTTTTCCATTGAATACCTTTCTTCATAATTTAAGAAAACAAGTAAAAGATGAGAGGCATAATCTATACATTAAAGTAAACGATTGCAACTGTTTAATTCTATGAGAAAAATTTAAGACATGAAATAGTAAGATTTATACATTACATAACATAAAAGGAAATGATTCATAAACAGGGAAGGCACCACCCCCCCTAAATTACATGACATGAAATTAAGAAAAATCTGATAATTAACTGGATTGATGCATTTGCCTCAGTTGTTTTGCCACATCAATCATGTTTGGCCTATCTTCCTCTGAATCAGAGAGACATGTGAAGGCCAGTTCTAGAAAAGCTTGAGATGTTGTCATTTCCATGGCATAAACCATCTCCAGCAAATTTACAATTTGCTATCTCATTGAACCTATTATTGTCAATATATTCCTGCAACCTATCCTTACACGAATGCACACTGCAAACTCAAAATGGGCAAGAATATCATGGAGTCTCTTACCAGTCAAAAGCTCAAGTAGCAATACACCATAATTGTAAACATCGCACTTCTCATTGAAATCACCTGTATAAAATACTCAGGTGCTAGATGTGCTGATGTTCCTACAACGATACCTCTTACATGAGTTTCACCTTCTGGGATAAACTCAGATAGTGAAAAATTAAAGAGTTTGGGAACATAGTCTTCATCAAATAAGATGTGCGATGAATTGATATCCCTAACACAATAGGCCTGGAGAATCCGATGTGAAGATATGTCACTGCATTGGCTATCTCCATTGCAATCTTATCCTATGTCTTAATAGCAAAGGCTCAAAAAAGGAGGAAGTCCCATACTTGACATCTTCAAAAACCAGGATGGGTAATTGAGTCTCTAAGCAACATCCAATCAACTTCAAAATATTTTGTGGTCTCATTTGTGATGTGAATACAACATTATTTAACCATAAGCAGGGTTTAGATGGCCCCCTACACGGAACTTCATAATGGAAAACTTGACGGTTCTGCAGAAATCCCCTAAACAATGTATAACCACCGCCAATAGATATTATATTTTCTGTGCGTAGTTGTTTGTTGCCGTCTTGAGCTCTCAATGGAGAAGCCACGGATTGGATTAGATTTTCCATTACAAGTGACAATCAACTTTTCAAGTAAAACTTTTCCATTCTCCAACATCAATGCTTTCTTTGTTTTCGATCGGTGGTTTTCTGACTTGCATACTTTTAAACATGAAACCATTCACCTGTCCCCAAACCCAGAAATTCTTTTAACTTCATTAATCCAACTATGGAGCATGAAGCAGTTTAAGAACGTAAGGAACAGAACAAGTGAAGAAAAAATGCATGCTAGACAAAGCAAAATAAGAAGCAGAGGAGTTCACCTGTGCACGGCCAATTAGCGGATCAAGATGAAGAAAACGTGAGCCTGAGTTTGAGAGAGATTGGTTACAAAATCGGAAGCAGAATGAAAAAAACCAGAAATGGGGTTTCAGAAGTCTTCCCCTTATTAAATTCAGTCAACGTTATGCTTTCAAAAGTCATGAGAAAAATTTTCCCTTTACAAAGTCCTATAGGAAATTGCTAGGAAGTTACTGGATTTATGACAATTGGCAGTATGTTCAAACGAGACTCAAGGTTTATATACGAGTTCTAAATATTATTATTATTGTTATTTTACATTTCTATTATGCTTGAAAAAGTAAGGCGTCTTGTCAGCATGGGATAGTCAGAACTTGGAAAGTTCTGCGACCATTCACGCGCACTACGGTGCATAATGATGTAAGTGACAGCTCCTGTTAGTGCAGTGGGTGAGCGTCAGGCTAGCGAATGGTTGGATATTGTCCACGTGTCCAATCCCTGCATAAGTTGAGGAAATCACTCAAGCAGGTGAGCAATGGGATGTTAGAGAAGGATTTGCACGGTATCCACCTCACTTGCAGAATCAGTAATCATGACCTTGGTTTATCTCACTCTAAATAGAGGGCTTCCCTCTCATTTGCGGGATGATTATTTTACCTAATCTCACTCTAGAATAGTTTACTCTCTCTCCCTTGTATTCTCTAAGCTATAACACAGTTCGCTTAATGCGACTGGTCTTATTCATTAATACAATATAAGTGGACGTAGGATTCGCTTTAGAGCATCTAAACCACCTTAAACATGGCTTCCCACCTTTATTTAACCAAATATTTCCATATCACATGTGACTTCTAAGTCGCTTAGCATTTCTCACGTGTGAATAATTGGTGTCAAAATCAAGCTCAACAGTTCGACGCTAGAAGGAGGGTCTGATTAATACCTGCTCTTCATCAGAAAAAATCTCTGAATAACGGTCCCACAACAGCAAATGGCTCGCGTTTTGAATCTGAGCGAACCAATTATGACAATGAAGAGATGCCCCAGGAAGAGGACACTTCTCCCGAAGTGCCGCCAATCTGGCAGAACATCATAGGGGATATCCCTTCAAGCTCGCGGCTTGATCCGACTGTCATGAGTTACTTAGAGAGGTCAATAATACTCTCCAAACAGTCAGCCAAAGGTTAGACTGGCTGAGTTGGGTCATGCCACCGAGATCCAAGAGGCGGTTTTCACTGTGAAAACACCTGTAGGTCGCGTGAAAGTGCGGAAAAGGGCGGAAGCCCATACGTGCACACTGCAGTGCATCAGAGAAAGGGAAAGCAAGTGGCGCATAGCGGACCTAAGGGCTCCGATAGCGAACACTGATCGCGCCCCGGTAGATTACCCGTGGCATTAGACTCGGCAATATGTCGCAGCATGAGCCATCCCACGCCACGTCGCATGAGCACTCCCACAAAAGTGCAAGGCGAGGAGATTCCCAATATTGCCAAAAGGACAACTCGATCGTCGTCGTGTAGGGGATTCCCACTGTCCGTGGGTCGGTTTGTACAATCGCGAACGTTAGGAAGGTTCCAAACAACTTGATGCAGTCACACGGCTCTAGCCAGTGTGTGCCAAGATTGGCCGAAGCTTCCGACCGAAGTGAGAAAGAGTCCGATTTGCGGTCTTTCCTTAGCCGCAACGCGAGGGTCGAACCTGCATTGTGGAAAGTGATCCCCAGGCAGCTCCGCTGCCTTAAATTGAGGAGCTACAACGAGCTCTGGATAGCTAAGGTCAACAAAATGAGCAAAGATAGGTGCAGAGGCGTCTCCCTTTTCTCCGACAGTGTTAGTGCCCCCCTACATGAGATTTAAATGCCCGACATGCGAGCATTTGATGGGAACTCTGATCCGCAGGATCATTTGTACGAGTTCAACGACCTCATGGAACTCCACCAAGTCTCTGAATTAACAAAATGTCGTTGCTTGGCGGTGACCCTTACCTCCCATAACAAAGTGATGGGTTAAGTCGCTCCCAGCAGGATCGGTCAGCTCGTGGCCTCAAATGAGCTCGACATTCTAAGGTACTTCCAGGCGAACAGGAAGGTATCGATGCCTCTAAGCTACCTGAGCAACATAAGGCAAGAGAGTGATGAATCCTCTGAGCTTATATAGAAGGATTCCACAGAGAGCTCGACAAAGTGGCTCACAATCCCGAAGAGTCTGTATAGACTCCCATCATTGCAGGAGTTTGCCTGCATACAGACTGTGGAAGGAACTGCAATCTAAGGATGATGTTTCCCTCACTCGCTTCTACAACCTTACTGAAAAGTACCTCTGCACTGAAAACTCCATGGCTGCGCTTAACCACCGCGACCACGGCCTTTGGGCAGTGCTCTTGACCGGGCGGGGGGGGGGGGGGGGGGGGGGAATAGGAGGGTTGATCGCCGAGGGCTAATGACGATCAGCGAGAGAGGAAAGAAGCAGCGGTATGAGCCCAAGAAATCATATGCCCTAGTTCCTCATCGCGATTGCGACAAGAGTCAATTCACTCCTCTGAATGCCTCAGTATTGGCTATTCTGGATAAATCAGAGGAGGCCAGCTTGCTCGAGGAATCCGAGCCCATGAAAAATCCCCTTTCAGCCAGAAACAATAAAAAATAATGTCGGTATCATCGGGATAATGGCACCACACCGATGAGTGTTGGGCCCTCAAGCAAGCAATTGAGGACCTCATTAAGCAGGGGCACTTTAAGAGTATGTTGATGATTCTGCCCCATATTCGGGAGAAAGATCAAGAGGAACCCGGGAAAGAAGGTTGTGGTCGCAAAAGTCTTACTGTGTGGGGATCATTTTGGGGGGACCACACCTCGTAGGGAATTCGAGGTGCCCATGAAATGTATCCTTACGCAGCCCGTCATGACCATAAGTGTGATGAGCATGACACTACAACCTGCAAAGGTTCATAGAGATGAGGAAATCACATTCTCTAAGAGAGACGCGGTGCGATTGTATCATCCCCACGATGATGCTCTCGTCATCATGCCTGAAATAAGATGGTGCATGGTCCACAGAATGTTAGTGGACAAGGAAGCATCGTGAACACTTGTTCCAGCGAGCCTTTGAGAAGATGAAACTGGACGAGGAAATCTGAAGCCTGCCTTATCCCTCTGTATGGTTTCAACAGGGATTATTTGATTCCCAAAGGGACGACTCGTCCCAATCACGTGGGAGAGACCAACGAGATGACCAAAATGACTGAGATTCTTAGTAGTGGACTGTCATCTACTTTCAATGGCATCTTGGGACGACCTTACTGCGAAGCTTTAAAGTAGTCACTTCAATCTACCATCTAAAGATGAAGTTCACCCGGCGGGATAGGGGAAGTAAGTGGATCTCAACGCACATCTCGCGATTGCTAGTAAGGGGTACAGATGACGTGCAAGGAAAAATGAGCTCCAGTTGGGATCCCTGAGCAGGCAATGACGATCAGTAGGATCGAGCCATAGCTTAGCCTAGTTGAGGATAACATGGATCCTCGCATCTAGGAATGCCCTTGCAGCGGGCCGATTGAGGAACTATCGGGTATCAGTCGATCAAAGCGAGCCGAGCCGAGTGTAAGAATCGGAAATAATCTCAACCCCAACTTGCTAACAACCTAACCAGTTTCCTCAGAAGAAATACTGACGTATTCGCATGGACTCATGCTGACATGGTCGGGATCAGCGTATATATATGTCATGCCCTGAATATAGATGCTGAGGGCAGGTCGGTCCGCAGAAGAGAAGAGCAATGGATCTTGAGTGATATACCACCTTGAAAGTCAAGGTAGATAATTCCTCTTAAACGGATCCATCGAGAGGCACTCTACTCGAGTTGGGTCTTCAACCCGGTCTTGGTAAAGAAGCCTAACGGCAAATGGTGAACCTACGTTGACTTCATCGACCTCAACAAAGCTTGTCCGAAGGACAACTTTCCCTTGTCGAGAATCAAACAGCTCATTGATGCCACCTTTGGGCACGAGCTAATGAATTTTATGGACGTCTACTCGGGATATAATCAAATTTTGATATATGCACCAGAGGAAGAGCATATCTCATTTGTTACAGATCGGGGGTTGTATTGCTATAAGGTTATCGTGTCGACCTAAAGAACGTTTGGGCGATCTACCAGTGACTGGTTAACCGAATGTTTCCAAGCAGATCAAAAAATCAATGGAAGTCTATGTTGATGACATGTGGTCAAATCGCATGTCGCTTCAAACATATAGCGCTTCTCGTTGAGATGTTCGGTATACTCCGAAGGTACAGAATGAAGCTCAACCCTCTCAAGTGTTCGTCCGGAGTATTCGGAAAAATTCTTGGAGTATATGGTAACCAAAGGGGAATAGAAATTACCTTGAAAAGATCCAAGCTCTCCTTGATATGAGAAGCCCGACCAACTGAAAACAGTGTCAGAGTCTTAATGGGAGAATAACGGCTCTCAGTCGCTTTATATCAAAGGCAACAATCGTTGTTGCCATTTTTTTACATACTCAGGGCCAATAAGAAGTTCGAATGGACTCCCGAATGCAAACAGGCTTTCCAAAGCATTAAAGAGCACTTTGGAAAGCCACCTCTTCTGTCCAAGCCTCTCCCTCAGGAAGTTCTTCTCTTGTATCGTTCGTCTCCAACATGAGTCAGTGCAGCTCTAATCCGGGAAGAAGACAGGGTCTAATGACCAATATATTATGCGAGTAGACGTCTGTTGGACACCAAATATGGTATCTAGAATGGAGCGATTAGCTTATGCCCTGTAATAGCCTCAAGAAGTTGGACCTTATTCCACGCCACACAATCATGTATTGACTAACTATCCGCTTAAGCAAGTCCTCTAGAAACCAGAGGCTTCAGGTAAGTTGCTCAAGTAGCGATGGAACTGAATCAGTTCGATCTGTAGTACTGACCGAAAGCGACCATCAAAGGGTAGGCTGTTGCTGATTTCATTTCGGAGTTTCATACCACTAGTTAAAGAACTGAGTAAAAGACCAGGAAGTCACCTAGGAAACCATTCAAAATCTATCGACCGGGACCTCTATATCGATGGATCCTTGAATAAGGGAGGGCCGGGGTAGGCCTTCTCCTCTTTAGTCCCAAATGGACTTGCATCCATGGTATTCTTCGGTTGGGGTTTAAAGGACCAACAATGAAGCTGAGTATGAAACATTGCTCATTGGTCTGCGGTTGGCAAAAGAAATAGGGTCAACCGCGATCAGCATTCACAACAACTCCATGCTAGTTGTTAACCAGCTCTAGGGGCATACCAGGCCAAGGAAGAGAAAACATGATCAGTTAGAAGGCTAAAGCCGCACTCGAGCCATTCAAGCACTTCACGATCACGTAGATTCCTAGAGAAAGTAATCTGTCGTGGATGCCTTGGCAAAAATAGCCTCGTCGCTGGACTCAGATGCATTAGAAAGTATTCCTGTTCGGTCATAGAGATCTCTAGTATTAGTTTGCCCGAACAGGCCGTGAATGTGACAGAATCAATTTCCTGGATAACCCCAATTATCCAGTATCTCCAAGATGGGACCTTGCCCAACGACAAGATTGAGGCAAGAACCATATGGACTATAGTTGCTCGTTACACACTTATAGGGATCAATGTACAAGCGAGGGTTTAGCGCCCCTCTCTTCCGATGTGTAACCGATAAGGAAGCAGACTACATTGTGAGGGAGATACATGAAGGGATCTGCGGTAACCACACGTGCGCGCAATCCCTCGCTAACAAAGTTGCTCGTCAAGGGTACTATTGGCCCCTACTCCAAGAAGACACCAACTTTGTAAAAATTTGTGACAAATGCCAGCGGTTCACGAATGTACCCGCGAGCTCCTTCCCACTAACTAACGACCATGACAAGCCTCTGGCCATTCTCCATATGGGGAATTGATCTTATTTGGCCATGCCAGCTGGAAAGGGAGGGGTCAAGTATGCGGTGGTCGTGGTGGATTATTTCACCAAGTGGGTTGAGGTCGAACCCTTGGCGCGATCACTACCAAAAGCTCACGAACTTCGTCTTCAAAGACATAGTGTGCCGCTATGGAATTCCTCATTCCCTTATCTCTAATAATGAGAAGCAGTTTGATAATGTAGAATTCAAGCAGTTTTGTGACGAGCTAAGGATCCACAAAACGTTCGCCTCAGTCGCAAGACCGCAAGCAAATGGCCAGGTTGAAGCTGTCAACAAGACTATCAAGCATACTTTGAAAGCTAAACTTGGCATTGTCAAGGAAATTGGGGTCGACGACCTCCCAGAAGTCTTATGGGCATAAAAGACAACTCCGAGGACCTCTACTTTAGAAACACCTTTCTCACTAGCGTATGGCTGCGAGGCAATGATCCCTATGGAAGTAGGACTGGCTCACTTCGGAAAGATTGTTAATGAACTGACAATGAAGGGTTCATGCGCACAAGTCTGGATTTAGTTGAAGAAACATCGCGGCAAGGCTCAATTGAGAAAAGCAGCCTACCAGTAGAGCGCGAAAAGATATTCGACTCTAAAGTCAGGAGAAGAGACTTTCAGGTCGGTGACTTGGTTTTGAAAGAAGTTTTTCTCAGTACAAGGAAACCAAGCACATGAGTATTGGGACCAAACTGGGAAGGCCCCACCGTGTCGCTAAGGTGATACGCCCAGAGACTTATCACTTCAAAAGGCTCAACGATTCAGAAGTACCGCGAGCTTGGAATGCTGAGCATCTGCCCGGATTATTAGTAAATTCCGAACTCACTCTTTCCTTGTAAAAATTCCCTTGTAAAGCTTTGGTAATTAAGACGCTGTCAAATAAAATTCATCTTGTATAAATGTAATTTTGTTACTGCATCGCTCTTATCTTCTTTCTATTCGCATGTGTAATATTTTGAAGTATAGAAAATATAAGTACTCACAAGTAATTTAATATTGCAAATATTGGAACACGACCTCTGTTCACATATGAAAGTTTGTGAAGTGAGAAAAGCTATAAGTACTCACGAACAATTTAAAAAGCGATCAAATCATTTCATAAATCATTTCGTAGAGGGGGACTATGCAAAAACAGATAAGCAAAGTTGTGGGAAAAGGAGAGGTAGAAGCGATCATTCGTCTTCGTCCTTAGGCCCTTCCAGTACGACCTCGGTATCCATAGGCTGGTCGTCGACCTCTTGGTCAGCTACTGGGTCCTCCGGACATGTTCCTTCGGATGATCATCTTCCGGAGAAATTTCCTGATAGCCTTATCACCGGCTTGTGCCATAAAGGCAAGGATTTCTAGTAATCTTCCTAAAGGTCGGTAAGGTCCATGGTTGGATTCTTTGGCCTCAGGGCATAAATTAACTGGATCGACCCGTTAGTAGCCTTTCTCTCGATCTTCAACTCTTGCGCTCTTCTTTAGTTAAAGAAGCGACCGCCCTTGGGACATTTCTAGGTCCGCTTCAAGAGCTTTCTTCTTCTTCGCTTCTCAGAAGTCTCCCACAACAAGCTCTCTCTTTCTCCGCCCGCATTGCCCACTCAGAGCTTGCTCACAGCTTCGCCTCTTTCTCGCCAGCCTCCCTGGTGAGCCTGGCCATCGTCCTCTAAAGTTGTTTGAGCTCTTTTCCCTCTTCCAATTCGATCTTCTGGAATTACTATATTGAAGGTAGAGTTCCTCTCCGACATGTATTGATTTGTTTGGACGATGTTCAAGTCCAGCCCTTCTTCGTAGACTACCAAATCAGCTTCAGTTGCGTATTCTCTTCCTCAACTCGGAGAGTCCCCCAACAACTTCTAGTTGGGTCTTCTACTGGGCCGGTGTAGGGCGAGCAAAGACTTCGCAAGTAATAAGCAAGTGTTAGGCTACTTTCTGAAAAAGAGTGGGTATTGAAAAGTCCTCGATGAGGATAAATCGCTTTATTGGCTCTGTAGCTGGACTGCCCTGATCATCAGGTTTGCATGGTTAAAGGCTATGAGCTCATCAAAAACCTTGGCAAGCTGCCACTCCAAAGGGTGAACACCCTGGTTGAAGGTGCTCAGGAAGCTGACCCATAGAGTCAGCACCGAAGTGTCGACTATTATAGCCAAGGGCACCTCACTAGTTGAGCCCTTGCATTATCTTCTCCTAGAGGTCGCGGTCTCTCTCGTGCGAATGACTTGGGAGAATTGCAACCTCGGTCGCACGCCTTGAGCTCCCTCCGGTGTGAAGAGCTTATAAAGCTATGACCTCTTAGGCTGCACCCCAAGACCTTGGCTTGGATCTGACTCTTAAGCTGCAACACCCTTCTTTCTGGCCTTCTGGCCCATGGTTTCTGTTTGGGTGAGCAGCCGCTGGCTGAGCAGTTTCGATGGTTGGTTGAGAGGTGGTTGTGCCCCATTTGCGTTCCTTCAACGGGGATGTCGCTAGGACCCGTCTCGGTGGCCTATGGCACGACCTAGGGAAAAAACGAAACGCGTTCTCCCTTAACGATTTCAACACTTTGGGTAGCTTGTCCGCTGCATACAGATGTTGTTAGTAAGGTTCGCTGCATGCAAAGGTAAAATCTAAAGGACGCGGACAATTAAGCACGTAAGGGTTCCAAGGTCGATTTAGAGTTAAAGAAGTCGTACTTCCTGAGTTCGTGGTTGTCACGAGTCGCTTCACATTGCAACAGTAATCTGGTAGGCTACCGAACGAAACTATCGGCTGATGTCGAAAAGTTCTGTCAGCCTGGTTGACTTGTTCCCTACGAAGAGACAAGAGAGATCGTTAGAAACAAAGCCAAAAGAAAGAAAAAATTCACCAAGTATAAATTAGGGGAAACCCTGCTCGGCTTCCTAAAACGGCAGATGCCATCATAATGAAAAAGAAAAACTTGGTCTCATATGCCCCGACGTGCTGGGGTAATTGTGAATGCCTCCTTTGATCGTGGGTCGCTCGAGAGGTAGTAAGAATTTTGTCCTTGCTCTTCTTTAAATAGTACGCGTAGGAGAGCTCCAGCGCAGTCAGTTGGCTGAGGTGTTTTACTCGACGCACATGATATACATAGCCACAGCTATGATATATACATGTTAGGCGTCAGTTGTAAAGGTGCGACCCCGAAGTGATCGAGGATTGACCTGATAAAAGGATGGAAAGGAATCAATGCTCTGCACTGAATATAGCTTTAGAGATCGCAGCCATTCCCTCTAGCGGATTCCGAGCTGTGTGTTCTGGTAACGATAGACGTCCACGCTAATTACATATTGGGCTATAATGCCTCCTGTACCTCGTCTCGGGTAGCTACCGACAGAATCTCTTGCGCAGGGACCCACTAGGGCATCCAACATTGCGAGCTTGTCCCCTCATCCGATCTGGTCGCTATAGGGTCCATGTCATCTACTGTCTGAAAAAAGGGGGACACGTGGAGATTACTCAGTTCGTACAAAATTTTGTACGACGACGTGGAAGAGCAAAACCCTTGGGGACCACCCCAATGGCTTGGCTCCAAAAAACTTATTCTTATAGAAACTCACCGTTATCAACTGGTTAACTACACTCGAAACAGAAAATAGAAAAAAACACTGAAAGGACCTTCCTTACCTTTATTTTTCGGCTATGGGGATTGAACTTCCCGTAAGTAGGAAGATGCGCACCAACTTAAAAAATTGGAAGTCTGGTCTCGCGAGAGCTCCTTGCTTTTCTCTGAAAATGTAAGTGTTGTGACATTGCTTAAAGGGAGCCTAGAGTTTTATAGTGGAGGGAATGGCGATTGTGGATTTCGAAGCCGAGCGATGTTGGACGGAATGCTTTTTGGTCATTGATCGTAACCACGTGTCATGAATCAGCGAGACAGAGTAACCGCCACGTTTAGGCAATTAATCGTCATGTCTCTCATTGAATAATCGAGCGACGACTCGATTCTCTCTCCGCATAAATGCGCCCCCATCCACATTTAATGCCCTGATAAGGAATGTCGTTGTAGCATAGCTGCAGTAAGGCATATGGCGACATTTATTGCGTACAGGGCACGTTTGTCAGAATAAAGGACACTCATTAATAGATTAGCTTTCAAGCGCAACGGATAACATCTGAAGAGGTCATTGGATAGAACACTCTTCGTGCATGTTGTTGCAGGACGATGTGATTATTCGATGAAATAGACTAAGTATAACCAGGTCGCAGACCTCGGTTAAGATAGAGACGCATTGATACGACATGAATAGTGTATGATCTAGGTTGTCAATCTTGCAGAAGGGGACCATATCAGGGTGTTCATAGAAAAATGTTTTGCGACTTCATTTGTAGCCAAGTCGGATCGACCAGGGTCATCGGGAACATATGAAATCAAGGCATAATATGAAGTTCTCAAGGTTCGATTCTCAAACCTTAAAAACTAGGGGATTTCTGTTATGCCTGAAAAAGTAAAGCTAACACAAAGTATTGTCACCATGGGATAGTCAGAACTGGGAAAGTTCTACGACGTTCATGCGCCACCCACACGCATAATGATGTGAGTGGCATGCTCCTATCAGTGCAATGGGTGAGCGCTAGGCTAGCGAATGGTTGGATATTGTCCACATGTCCAATCCCTGCATAAGTGAGCAAATCACTCAAGCAGGGAGCAATGGGACGTAGAGAAGGATTGGACGGTATCCACCCCACTTGCAGAATTTAGTAATCATGACCTTGGTTTATCCCACTATAATAGATGGCTTCCTTCTCATTTGTGGGATGATTATTTGAATGGTGGATTCAGTAACAAAGATTTCAAGTCTGCCACTACAGGTTTCTATTCGAAGGTATATAGAGTCTAGAATAGCTTATGCATATGCTTTTACGAAATTAGTGATGACCATATATACTAGTAACTGATATGGATTCTGTTTGTTCTTTATTTTCAGGACGAACGTACTGTCTTCCAAAAGATTAAATATATGAAGTGTAGCAAGGGTGGGCGGCCTGAGAACATAGGCCCAGGTCGTATACGCAGACAACGAAGCAGACGTAAAAAGAAAGGCAAGGACGATGAGAAAGACGGTGAAGACAACCGGCGGCTGTCAGACTAATTTTCTTTCACTTATAATGCTAATAGTACTGTTACTGATGGTGCTTTTGATAGTGTTGTCCTTGATTGTCTGGCTTATGAGTTAGATGATTCTCAACGTACTTGGGTCAAACAAACAATCATAACCATGCAGCTTTTAATAATGTGGCTTAGGATTGCCTGGGTTTTGGGTTAGATGGTTTTCTACTCTTTGTTTGTACTTCTTTTAAGATAAACTTCTGGTTTGTACTTTTCTCACTTACACTGCTAATAATAGAGATGCAAAGCTTAGAAAGGTTATGAAAAGGGTGTTGATATGATCCAGAATGGACGTGTTTAGTGATCCAGGGATTAAGAGGACTCAGTTGTGGGCTACACCAAAGCTTAAGAGCTCCTGCTGTTATTTAGAGGGCAGATCAATTGTGTCCTTCAAAATCTCAGGTTTCTCTGGGCTTTAGTTTGTCAAATTTTCAAACAATTTATGGTCCACATAACTGGCTGTTAGAGTTGAGATCCAGAATTGCTTGCCGGCCCTAAATATAAAATGGGTAGCTTATATTCATGTTTAGGCCCACAGGTTTTGGGCTCACAGGTTTTGTGGTTAGGCTCTACAGAACCTGAAGCTGTTCTTGCTAAAAGAAACAGAGTAGTGAAGACAGAGGCTTGTTAATGGAGAGACTAGGTTTTGATCCGTTTTTGAAGGGTATACAGAGAGAATGAGTGAACTGATCGTTGTGGAGATTTTGTTAAGTAGAGAGACAAGATTATTTATGATGTTTGAAGGCAAAGACCCCAAAATGGGTCCTAGAAACTTATCAAGAAGTTAGTCAAGGTTGACCAACATGTTGGAAGTTTTGTTATGAGGCTTTAGATCAAAATGCAAAATCCTTGGATTGCAGCAGCTATGGTGTAAATACTCTAATCGTTGAGCTATACTGATTGCGATTTGATACAATGTTTCTAACTTCAATCTATAATTCGTATTTGATGAATTAGTTTCATGTATGAACTTTTCGAGAGATCCATTGGACATATATTCGTAAATGAGAGCTCTCATACAATCCTCAAAACAATAACCTAAAAGAGTTATTATGTTTTCAAGGAAAGTTTTACTCATGCTATGTGCTAGCCACTTCATTAATAAAATCTTCAACATTACCTTTTGATTCATGTGAGACCTTGACTGCCACTTCACGGCCATCTGCCATCATCTAATCTGCCTTTATAAACACGTCCGTAGCCTCCTCTGCCTAGTTCTTCGCTGTATGTTTTTGTCATTTTCTTAATAACTAAAGAACTGTAACTTTTAGGAGGAAGAGATCCCCAGTCCTTGAAGATGAGCTCTATGTTCGGATGTTTATAAGTTTTCTTCTTCCAGAAGGCGGTTAGTTTCAATGACAATTTTTTCCTGAAGCAAAGAGCTAGAATTATGACCAACGTTACAATTCCAGTAGCTACTATTGCTGCAAGAAGAGAAAAGATTCATCTAACCACATATGAGATTGTCATCTGTACATCTTTTAGTAGAAAGAATTTGATGAGAACATTACCTAGAGCGACTTTGCTGATAAGGCCTTTTCCATTTCCTGCGATACAGATCGTAACAGACGGCTATAAATTATTTTTAAGTTCAACTTTCAATATTTGGGCTAAATTTAATGAATAGTGAGATACGAAGACCAAAATAACAGTAAACAGACAAACCATAAATAATAAAGAGAAAAAAGAAATACACACGATTTTACCTTGGTTCACCTGATTAGCACGCTACATTCAGCTGAGTCAATATTATTGCAATAATATCTCACATCTCTCGTTTACAATGAATTTAATTTACCTTATTGTTTGTTATATAATAACGAGACCTCTGAATGTGTCTGCGTAGCCCATTAATACTGAGGTAGTCGACAACTTCAACATACATGTTAAGTGTTCTTCCAATAATTCATAGTCTTTCACGGTCCACCAGTAACATAAACAGTGTCCCACCTTTTATATATCATCAATCAGTAATAGCATTATATATCTTAATATGACTCAATTAGAAATCTCTCGCTATTCCTTTAGATTGCATTTGAAATACATGTCAAGTAAAAAAAATATTATATAATTTGGACTAAATTGGACTCCGCCTAAAAATAAAATACTACCCATGTTAAAATCTACTTACTTGATACAGATTTTGGAAGATTTTGAATATAAACTATAGGTAGATTTTTGAACATCAGGCGCTGTACACAACAACAAAATCAACCAAAGAAATAGAAATACTAG
The DNA here is from genome assembly GCF_008641045.1 of Pistacia vera. NCBI lineage: Eukaryota > Viridiplantae > Streptophyta > Magnoliopsida > Sapindales > Anacardiaceae > Pistacia > Pistacia vera. Next base: position 170,677 of record NW_022195577.1, on the reverse strand, counting down.
AGGCTACGACACAATTAACCGTCTAATATTTTATGAAAATCCCAAGAACCAAGCCAAGAGAGATTATGACACGGTTTAGATATAATGACTGGAGAAGAGGAGCTTGAAATGATGTTTGTCTGTTTACAGGTTTTAAGTTTGCTTCTAAAAAGGAAGTGGAGGGTGTTTAGTTAATTCCAACGCGGTTTCAGAGGTTTTCCACATATATATTAAGTTTGGTCAACATTTTTCTACCAGAACTCTAATGTCTTGAGACACACATCGTTCTTCTAAATTCTAATGTGGTGTTAGAAAATTGAGGGTGTTATGCCTAGAAAAGTAGGGCTGATGCGGTGCCCTGTCAATGCAAGTGGTCAGATTTTAGGTAGGTCCTGCAGTCATTCAGACACAGCCACGTCGCGTGGTAACATGAGTAGCATGCTCATGCCAGTGCAGTGGGTGCATGCCAGAATGACAAGAGGTTGGAGGCGCTCCACGTGTCTAATCCCTGCAGGCGTCGCGTGAATCACTCGAGCAGGTAAACAAAAGGACACAAGGAAGGATCTGCATGGCAACCTGACCCATTCCCAGATTTAGCAATCATTACCTCAATACATCCCACTATAAATAGAGAGCCTATCTCCTGTTTGTGGGATTGGCTCATTTTATTCTAATATAGCACATATACTCTCTCTCTCTCACTCGTAATCACTTGTAAGTCAGCTCGTTGAACGCGACCTGACCCTTTATATTAATACAATATCAGTAGATGTAGGAATCGCTTGTTTAAGCATTTGAACCACTTTAAAAACGTCGTTTCTCCATCTTTTACTCATTTCTGTACCCCCATTCACGTGTGTCCTTTGGGTCAGCTCAGCATTTCACACGTACGTTTAGTTTGTGTCAAAATCTAGCATCAATAAAGGGCATGCCAAACAATGATGGAAAATTCTGGTTAGCATAATAGTATTCTTTCCCAAATATGGCAACTAATTTGACAAATATATATCATGCACATTGTTTCAAACTATATATATACTTTTATGGGTAGTCTACAGTACTCCGGTAGCGTTGATGGTAAACACGAATTTTTTATTCAACTGTAGCTTTTTCCAGTCATCACCCCCCGAACAAAAATGAAACCTAAATGTGGAAAAATTCTGAAATTTTTAATGTACTAAGAGTGTTTAGTTGTTAGCTTTTCTCTTAGGGTTTGTGAAGTTAATGACATAATAATCACCCTTAATCCGTACTTTAAAGATTTGGAGATGTCCGCATTTGAGATTCATTATATATTTGCTCACATTTTGTGCAAATATAAATGAGAGAATATATATGTATATTTATATATATTAATTTTTTTAAATAGATATTAATTAATAAATGAATATATTAAGAATTGTGAAAGGGATTGGTAATGTGATTATAAAAGGTCTTTGTAATTATTATAAGAGTGACCACATATTAATTATGTGACAATGGTTAGAAATTCGGTTAGGTTGGGCGGCTTTTGCGTTGGTAAGAGAGGGACAAATTCATTAATTAATTAGTTAATTGATAGGTATGTATCGATTCACGTAACAGAAAATTTTTAATTTCATTTAATACTTTACACTTAATAAATTAATAACATTATATTTTAGATATTATTACTGCTCGATATTGTTTAATGATAAAAGATCGCGTACGGCCAATTAATTTTATTAGATTTTATTTTCATTTAAATTATTGGACTNTAGTATGATCACTTAATTAATTATAACATTACATAATTAAATGATTACTTAATTAATTATGACATTATATTATAAACATTAAACATAAGTAATTAATTAAATTATTAGAAATTTAATTGATTATAACATTATATTATTGTTAAATAACTACTTAAATAATTATAAGTATTTATAACATTACATTATAGTATGATCACTTAATTAATTTTAACATTACATTATAATTTTGAATTGTGATGAATAATTGTTTGTGTTTTAGTTTTGATTGACGAATCTTATATGAATTGTGATAAATTGATTGAATTCAAGTGTTGCCTAGAGATTACAGGTTATGAGTTACATTGGACACAAATGAATAAATAATCAAAATTTGTTAGGGGTGTATTTATAAACTTTTAAAGTATTTTTATCATTTTTTAAACTAATAGGGCGGTAATTGATTTTTTACAGGATACCCGGGAAAAGAACCGGAACCTGTATTTTAGGTTCCGATTCCTTGAATTGAAGAACCTGTACTGTGCGGTTTTGGTTCTCCCGAAAAGTGCAAGGTACTCGGAACTGCTCACCCCTAATAATGACTAGAGAAGAGGAGCTTGAAATGATGTTTGTCTTTTTACAGGTTTTAAGCTTGCTTTTAAAAAGGAAGTGGAGGGTGTCTAGTTAATTCCAACCCGGTTTCAGAGGTCTTCCACATATATATCAAGTATGGTCAACAATGCACACTGTTTCAAACTATACATATACTTTTATGGGTGTCTACAGTACTCGGGTAGCGTTGATGGTAAACATGAATTTTTGATTCAACTATGGCTTTTTGAACATTCATCACACTTCAGCCATCTATATTAACATAAATATCTCTCAATCTCATGTGTATTTTGTGGGTATTAGTAAATAATACCTAACTAGCTTTATCGGCTTCCATTGCAACTCGTGTTTCCTGTCATCACCCCCCCAACAAAAATGAAACCTAAATGTGGAAAAATTCTGAAATTTTTAATGTACTGAAAGTGTTTAGTTGTTAGCTTTTCTCTTAGGGTTTCTGAAGTTAATGACTTAATAATCACCCTTAATCTGCACGTTAAAGATTTAAAGATGTCCGCATTTGAGATTCACTATACATTCGCTCACATTTTGAGCAAATATAAATGTGAGAATATATATGTATATTTATATATATTAAATGTTTTAAATAGATATTAATTAATAAATGAATATTTTAAGAATTATGAAAGGGGTTGGTAATGTGATTATAAAAGGTCTTTGTAATTATTATAAGAGTGCCCACATATTAATTATGTGACAATGGTTAGAAATTAGGTTAGGTTGGGCGGCTTTTGTGTTGGTAAGAGAGGGACAAATTCAGTAATTAATTAGTTAATTGATAGGTATGTATTGATCCACGTAACAGAAAATTTTTAATTTTATTTAATACTTTGCACTTAATAGATTAATAACATTATATTTTAAATATTATTACTGCTCGATATAGTTTAATGACAAAAGATCACGTACGAGGCAATTAATTTTATTAGATTTTATTTTCATTTAAATTATTGGACTTTCAAATATGTGGATGCTATTATTGCTCTTCTGTTGATTAATTAATTTATTGATCTTTCACCATGAAATTTAACGAGATTGTTGAAATGATGCCCATGGGAATTAATTAAAGTAGGTTTAATTAAAAGTTATTTTTACATTTTTGCCCACTTATTTGTTAAACTTTTACTTTGTCACTCTTAGATAGTTCAAGTGGTAGGACGAGCGATAGAATATGTGGTTAAGATGTATAGTCTCATCAAATCCCTTAACTCCTAATATTTAAACATGAGATCATGTCGGTAGGATGCTCTTCTGGCCACTGAGAGGAATTGTCGTGTATGCGAGTTCAGTTAGTAATTGAAGTTGAAAGTTTGGCAGAAGGGACTTTTTATATGAATGGTTGATGGATTCAACTAAAGCCATTAATAGTTGACCTCAAAGTAAACGAGACCAACTAGAGGAAACATATGGACAATTTCCATTGAAAAGAGTGGTGAGAACAGATTTTGGAACAAGTCAAAGAGTCATGTGTACTCGGGTAGCTAGCCCCCAACCTTGACTAAATTTGTAGATTAATCTCAGCAGGATCATTAAATTGCCTGTTTTACTAATTCATTAACAGAGTAATACAATTTATAAAAAAGGGTAATTTGATACAATATCATTGAATTACAATGCTAGCATACAAGTGGGGCTGAAGAATCGCTTGCGGGTGATTCTGGAGAAGTAAAGAAAGGTTTGGGTGGGATTTGCAAGGAATCAAGGCTCCCTTCCAACATTTCCACTGCTCTACTGATTGTTGGCCGATCTGAGGGCTTAGTCTGTATGCACCACAAGCTCATTATTATCATCTTCCTTGCATATTCTCTATCCTCTTCATTTACGACCCCTTGCAGTCCTATTTCTTCATCAAGTTCAAGATGGTTGTAAATCCAATGTGGAAAATATAATTCACTAGTATGATCAACTGTACCATCAATATTCTTTCTTCCTCCGACCATTTCTAAAACCATCATTCCATAGCTATAAACGTCTGACTTGTGAGAGACTTCACCGAAGTTTCTGCTAAACACTTCTGGAGCAATATAACCAATAGTTCCTCGTGCACCTGTCATTGATATTATACTTTCTTTTTTTGGACAAATTTTAGCTAGACCGAAATCAGAGATCTTTGGACAAAGGTCTTCATCTAGGAGAATGTTGTGAGGCTTTATGTCGAAGTGCAAAATTCTTGTGTTGCAACCGCGGTGTAAATACTCTAATCCTCGAGCTATGCCAACTGCAATTTTGTACAATGTTTCCCAATTCAACTTACGATCTGTGTCCGATTGATTTTTTTCATATATGAACTTCTCAAGTGATCCATTAGGCATGTACTCATAGATAAGAGCTCTCCTATGACCCTCAAAACAAAAACCTAAAAGGGTGACTATGTTAACATGAGAAGTCCCACTAATGCTAGCCACCTCATTGATAAATTCTTCCCCATTACCTTTCGATTCACTTAAGACCTTCACTGCTATAGTACGACCATCAAATAGGCTACCTTTGTAAACGCCTCCATAGCCTCCCTGACCTAGTTTATGCTTGAATGAATTAGTCATCTTCTTAATTTGTAAATAGCTATACCTTTTAGGAGCTAAGGCTCCATAGTTCCTCAAAAAGACCTCAATGTTTTGATAATTCTTAGTTTTCTTCTTCCAGAAGACCAAGTAGTTATTCGATAAAAAAATTTTCCTAAAGCAGAAAGCTAGAAAGATCAACATGCCAATTGCAGTGGCTACTATCGCTGCAATCAAAGAAAGGAATCATCAATTGTGATGCCACCAAAAAACAGAGCTGACAGGAAACAGGGTACTGTTTTTAGGAGGAGGAGTTGAAGGCTGTATTACCTATAGCAACTTTTGTGATAAGGCCATTAGCTTTGACTGCAAAATACACCATAACATTAAAGGAAGAATTTGATAATTAAGATGAATCGTGAATTCCTGAAAAACATACCTGGATCACACTGCTGAGCATGAGGCCTATCCGTGCAGAAACACTTGAAATGATAAGTGGAAGCATCGAACCCACACCTGCCACCACTTTCTTCACAGACACTAAAATTACTTGCTGTCCAGTTAAGCAAAAACCCACTTTTTATCACCTCTCCAATCCCAAAACCACCGCCGTTTCCGGCATACACGTCCACCGGAGCCACCACCAGGTCACCGCTACATTCCCTGGAAGCATTTACCAGGTTAGCATCATTGCTAACCAGCGCCAAAACTGTTCCTGCAGTTTTGTTCTTAACTTCACATATACCATCTCTGTACCGTAAAAGTTCCCCAGGCAATGAAGAGTTGCAATTGTATAGCAAAACGAGTTCACTTTGGTAAGAAAGAAGCGCAAAGCGGTCCTCAGGAAGAGACAAGTTTTGGATTCGGTGACTGGAGAGATCTATACAAGAAGCGTTAGAGTTATTTGTTTCAGAAACTGCGGCGTTTGACACGCGAACAGACTGGTTGTTGTAGGAGATTTCGTGGATAATGTAGTCGATATTGTTTAAGTTCAGAACTGGGTTTCCGTTGCTATTGCAGGAGATTTCAAATCCAGGATAGCCACAGAAGGGTTGTTGTTTTTCCCGGATATAAAATGGGAAGGTTATCGTTTGTCCATCGCCACAAGTTTCGCGCACACTGCAGGCTTTGTAAAAATGGTCCACTTTGGCTAAAACTGTTCCGGAAAGAACACAAAGAATGAAAACACAGAAATCTGGAACTTGATTCTTCATTTGGAGATGATGAAATTGTGAAGAAGAAAGAGAGAAAAGAGAGAGAGAGATTGTTATGATTTTATAAATAATTTAGAAATGAATAGAGAGAGAGTTTCACATCTTAGCTGTTGAATTTAAGGCAATGACCCACATGGGGTGAGAATTAAAATACAAGTTGACCACTTGTTTCATTACTGAATCTACTTGGTTGCAATGAATTTAATTAAAAAAAAAATTAAGTTTTCCATTGAATACCTTTTCTTCATAATTTAAGAAAACAAGTAAAAGATGAGAGGCATAATCTATACATTAAAGTAAACGATTGCAACTGTTTAATTCTATGAGAAAAATTTAAGACATGAAATAGTAAGATTCATACATTACATAACATAAAAGGAAATGATTCATAAACAGGGAAAGGCACCACCCCCCCTAAATTACATGACATGAAATTAAGAAAAATCTGATAATTAACTGGATTGATGCATTTGCCTCAGTTGTTTTGCCACATCAATCATGTTTGGCCTATCTTCCTCTGAATCAGAGAGACATGTGAAGGCCAGTTCTAGAAAAGCTTGCAGATGTTGTTCATTTCCATGGCATAAACCATCTCCAGCAAATTTACAATTTGCTATCTCATTGAACCTATTATTGTCAATATATTCCTGCAACCTATCCTTCACAGAATGCACACTGCAAAACTCAAAATGGGCAAGAATATCATGGAGTCTCTTACCAGTCAAAAGCTCAAGTAGCAATACACCATAATTGTAAACATCGCACTTCTCATTGAAATCACCTGTATATAAATACTCAGGTGCTAGATGTGCTGATGTTCCTACAACGATACCTCTTACATGAGTTTCACCTTCTGGGATAAACTCAGATAGTGAAAAATTAAAGAGTTTGGGAACATAGTCTTCATCAAATAAGATGTGCGATGAATTGATATCCCTAAACACAATAGGCCTGGAGAATCCGATGTGAAGATATGTCACTGCATTGGCTATCTCCATTGCAATCTTTATCCTATGTCTTAATAGCAAAGGCTCAAAAAAGGGAGAAGTCCCATACTTGACATCATCAAAAACCAGGATGGGTAATTGAGTCTCTAAGCAACATCCAATCAACTTCAAAATATTTTTGTGTCTCATTTGTGATGTGAATACAACATTATTTAACCATAAGCAGTGTTTAGATGGCCCCCTTACACGGAACTTCATAATGGAAACTTGACGGTTCTGCAGAAATCCCCTAAACAATGTATAACCACCGCCAATAGATATTATATTTTTCTGTGCGTAGTTGTTTGTTGCCGTCTTGAGCTCTTCAATGGAGAAGCCACGGATTGGATTAGATTTTCCATTACAAGTGACAATCAACTTTTCAAGTAAAAGTTTTCCATTCTCCAACATCAATGCTTTTCTTTGTTTTCGATCGGTGTTTTTCTGATACTTGCATACTTTTAAACATGAAACCATCTCACCTGTCCCCAAACCCAGAAATTCTTTTAACTTCATTAATCCAACTATGGAGCATGAAGCATTTTAAGAACGTAAGGAACAGAACAAGTGAAAGAAAATTGCATGCTAGACAAAGCAAAATTAAGAAGCAGAGGAGTTCACCTGTGCACGGCCAATTAGCGGATCAAGATGAAGAAAACGTGAGCCTGAGTTTGAGAGAGATTGGTTACAAAATCGGCAGCAGAATGAAAATAACCAGAAATGGGGTTTCAGAAGTCTTCCCCTTATTAAATTCAGTCAACATTATGCTTTTAAAAGTCATGAGAAAAATTTTCCCTTTACAAAGTCCTATAGGAAATTGCTAGGAAGTTATCTGGATTTATGACAATTTGGCAGTATGTTCAAACGATGACTCAAGGTTTATATACGAGTTCTAAATTATTATTATTATTATTGTTATTTTATCATTTCTATTATGCTTGAAAAAGTAAGGCGCCTTGTCAGCATGGGATAGTCAGAACTTGGGAAAGTTCTGCGACTATTCATGCGCACCTACGGCGCATAATGATGTAAGTGACATGCTCCTGTCAGTGCAGTGGGTGAGCGTCAGGCTAGTGAATGGTTGGATATTGTCCACGTGTCCAATCCTTGCATAAGTTGAGGAAATCACTCAAGCAGGTGAGCAATGAGATGTAGAGAATGATTTGCACAGTATCCACCCCACTTGCAGAATTAGTAATCATGACCTTGGTTTATTCCACTCTAAATAGAGGGCTTCCCTCTCATTTGCGGGATGATTATTTTAGCTAATCTCACTCTAGAATGGTTTACTCTCTCTCCCTTGTATTCTCTAAGCTATAACACAGTTCACTTAATGCGACCTGGTCTTATTCATTAATACAATATAAGTGGACGTAGGATTCGCTTTAGAGCATCTGAACCACCTTAAACATGGCTTCCCACCTTTTATTTAACCAAATATTTCCATATCACATGTGACTTCTAAGTCCGCTTAGCATTTCTCACGTGTGAATAATTGGTGTCAAAATCAAGCATCAACAGTTCGGCGTTAGAAGGAGGGTCTAATTTAGTACCTGCTCTTCATCAGAAAAAATCTCTGACTAATCGGTCCCACAACAGCAAATGGCTCGCGGTTTTGAATCTGATCGAACCAATTATGACAATGAAGAGATGCCTCAGGAAGAGGACACTTCTCCCGAAGTGCCGCCAATCTGGCAGAACATCATAGGGGATATCCCTTCAAGCTCGCGGCTTGATTCGATCGTCATGAGTTACTTAGAGAGGTTCAATAATACTCTCCAAACAGTCAACCAAAGGTTAGACTGGCTGAGTTGGGTCATGCCACCTGAATCCAATGAGGCGGTTCCACTGCTGAAAACACTTGTAGGTCGCGTGAAAGTGCGGAAAAGGGTGGAAGCCCATATCGCGCACACTGCAGTGCATCAGAGAAAGGGAAAGCAAGTGGCGCATAGCGGACCTAAGGGCTCCGATAGAGAACACCGATCGCGCCCCAGGTAGACTACCCGTGGCATTATGACTCGGCAATATGTCGCAGCATGAGCCATCCCACGCCACGTCGCATGAGCACTCCCACAAAAGTGCAAGGCGGGGAGATTCCCAATATTGCCAAAAGGACAACTTCGATCGTCGTCGTGTAGGGGATTCCCACTATCTGTGGGTCGATTTGTACAATCGCGAAGGTTAGGAAGGTTCCCTAAACAACTTGATGCAGTCACACGGCTCTAGCCAGTGTGTGCCGAGATTGGCCGAAGCTTCCGACCGAGGTGAGAAAGAGTTCGATTTGCGGTCTTTCCTTAGCCGCAACCACAAGGGTCGAACCTGCATTGTGGAAAGTGATCCCCAGGTAGCTCCGCTGCCTTAAATTGAGGAGCTACAACGAGCTCTGGATCAGCTTAAGGCTCAACAAAATGAGCAAAGGCAGGTCGCAGAGGCGTCTCCCTTTTCTCCGGCAGTGTTAGCTGCCCCCCTACCATTGAAATTTAAAATGTCCGACATGCGAGCGTTCGATAGGAACTCTGATCCGCAGGATCATTTGTACGAGTTCAACGACCTCATGGAACTCCACCAAAACTTTGACTTGACAAAATGTCGTTGCTTGGCGGTGACCCTTACCTCCTATAACAAGTGATGGTTTAGGTCGCTCCCAGCAGGATCGGTTAGCTCGTGGCCTCAAATGAGCTCGACATTCCTAAGGCACTTCCAGGCAAACAGGAAGTTCTCGATGCCTCTAAGCTACCTGAGCAACATAAGGCAAGAGAGGGATGAATCCCTCTGAGCTTATATAGAAGGATTCCACAGAGAGCTCGACAAAGTGGCTCACACTCCCGAAGAGTCTGTTTAGACTCTCATCATTGCAGGAGTTTGCCTGCATACAGACTTGTGGAAGGAACTGCAATCTGAGGATGATGTTTCCCTCACTCGCTTCTACAACCTTACTGAAAAGTACCTCTGCATTGAAAACTCCATGGCTGCGCTTAACCACCGCGACCCCGGCCCTTTGGGCAGTGCTCTTGACCGGGGGGAGAATAGGAGGGTTGATCGTCGATGGGCTAATGACAATCAGCGAAGAGGAAAGAAGCAGCGGTATGAGCCCAAGAAATCATATGCCCTAGTTCCTCATCGCGATCGCGACAAGAGTCAATTCACTCCTCTGAATGCCTCAGTATTGGCTATTCTGGATAAATCAGAGGAGGCCAGCTTGCTCGAGGAATCCGAGCCCATGAAAAATCCCCTTTCAGCCAGAAACAATAAAAAATAATGTCGGTATCATCGGGATAATGGGCACCACACCGATGAGTGTTGGGCCCTCAAGCAACCAATTGAGGACCTCATTAAGCAGGGGCACTTCTAAGAGTATGTTGATGATTCTACCCCTATTCGAGAGAAAGATCAAGAGGAACCGGGAAAGAAGCGTTGTGGTCGCAAAAGTCTCTACTGTGTGGGGATCATCTTTGGGGGGACCACACCTCGTAGGGAATTCTCGAGGTGCCCATGAAAGGTATGCTTGCGCAGCCCGTCATGACTCTATAAGTGTGATGAGCATGACACTGCAACCTGCAAAGGTTCATAGAGATGAGGAAATCACCTTCTCTAAGAGAGACGCGGTGCGATTGTATCATCCCCACGATGATGCTCTCGTCATCACGCCTGAAATAAGATGGTGCGAGGTCCACAGAATGTTAGTGGACAATGGAAGCATCGTGAACACTTGTTCCAGCGAGCCTTTGAGAAGATGAAACTGGACGAGGCAAATCTGAAACCTGCCTTTATCCCTCTGTATGGTTTCACCGGGGATTATTTGATTCCCAAAGGGACGATCTCGCTCCCAGTCACGTTGGGAGAGACCAACGAGATGACCAAATGACTGAATTCTTAGTAGTGGACTGTCCATCCACTTTCAATAGCATCTTGGGACGACCTCTACTGCAAAGCTTTAAAGTAGTCACTTCAATCTACCATCTAAAGATGAAGTTCCCTACCCCGACGGGGATAGGGGAAGTAAGTGGATCTCAACGCACATCTCGCGATTGCTATGTAAGGGCAGTACAGATGACGTGTAAGGAAAAAGGAGCTCTAGTTGGGATCCCTGAGCAGGCAATGACGATCAGCAGGATCGAGCGATAGCTTGGCCCAGTTGAGGATAACATGGATCCTCGCATCTAGGAATGCCCTTGCAGCGGGCCGATCGAGGACCTATCTGAGGTATCAGTCGATCAAAGCGAGCCGAGCCGAGTGTTAAGAATCGGAAGTAATCTCAACCCCCAGCTTGCTAACAACCTGACCAGTTTCCTCAGAGAAAATACTGACATATTCGCATGGACTCATGCTGACATGTCAGGATCATCCCGTATATTATATGTCATGCCCTGAATATAGATGCTGAGGTCAGGTCGGTCCGCCAGAAGAGAAGAGCAATGGATCTTGAGCGATATACCACCTTGAAAGTCAAGGTAGATAATCTCCTCTTAAACGGATCCATCTGAGAGGCACTCTACTCGAGTTGGGTCTTCAACCCGGTCTTGGTAAAGAAGTCTAACCGCAAATGGTGAACCTACGTTGACTTCATCGACCTCAACAAAGCTTGTCCGAAGGACAACTTTCCCTTGCCGAGAATCAACCAGCTCGTTGATGCCACCTTCGGGCATGAGCTACTAAATTTTATGGACGTCTACTCGGGATATAATCAAATTTCGATGTATGCACCAGACGAAGAGCATATCTCATTTGTTACAGATCAGGGGTTGTATTGCTATAAGGTTATGCCTTTGACCTAAAGAACGTTAGGGCGACTTACCAGCGACTGGTTAACCGAATGTTTTCCAAGCAGATAAAAAAATCAATGGAAGTCTATGTTGATGACATATTGGTCAAATCGCATGTTGCTTCAAATCATATAACGCTTCTCGTTGAGATGTTCGGTATACTCTGAAGGTACATAATGAAGCTCAACCCTCTCAAGTGTTCGTCCGGAGTATTCTCGGAAAAATTCTTGGAGTATATGGTTAACCAAAGGGGAATAGAAATCTACCTTGAAAAGATCCAAGCTCTCCTTGATATGAGAAGCCCGACCAACCGAAAACAGGTTCAAAGTCTTAATGGGCGAATAACGGCTCTCAGTCGTTTTATATCAAAGGCAACAAATCGTTGTTTGCCATTTTTTAACATACTCAGGGCCAATAAGAAGTTCAAATGGACTCCCGAATGCGAACAGGCTTTCCAGAGCATTAAAAAGCACCTTGGAAAGCCACCTCTTCTGTCCAAGCCTCTCCCTCAGGAAGTTCTTCTCTTGTATCTATCCGTCTCTCAACATGCAGTCAGTGTAGCTTTAATCTAGGAAGAAGACACGGTCCAATGACTAGTATATTATGCGAGCAGACGTCTGTTGGACGTCAAAATATGGTATCTAGAAATGGAGCGATTAGCTTATGCCCTGCTAATAGCCTCCAAGAAGTTGCGACCTTATTTTCACGCCCACACAATCCATGTATTGACTAACTATCTGCTTAAGCAAGTCCTCTAGAAACCAGAGGCTTCAGGTAAGTTGCTCAAGTAGCGATGGAACTGAATCAGTTCGATCTGTAGTACTGACCGAAAGCGACCATCAAAGGGCAGGCTGTTGCTGATTTCATTTCAGAGTTCTCATACCAACTAGTTAAAGTATCTGAGTAACAGACCAGCGAAGTCACCTATGAAACCATTCAGAATCTATCGACCTGGGACCTCTATATCGATGGATCCTTGAACAGGAGAAGGGCCGAGGCAGGCCTTCTCCTCTTTAGTCCCAAATGGACTTGCATCCATGGTATTCTTCGGTTTGGGTTTAAAGCGACCAACAATGAAGCTGAATATGAAACATTGCTCGTTGGTCTACGGTTGGCAAAAGAAATAGGGTCAACTGCAATCAGCATTCACAACGACTCCATGCTAGTTGTTAACTAGATCCTAGGGGCATACCAGGCCAAGGAAGAAAACATGATCGGTTAGAAGGCTAAAGCCGCGCTCGAGCCATTCAAGCACTTCACGATCACGTAGATTCCTAGAGAAAGTAATTCTGTCGCGGATGCCTTGGCAAAAATAGCCTCTCGCTGGACTCAGATGCATTAGAAAGTATTCTTGTTCGGTTCATAGAGATCCCTAGTATTAGTTTGCCCGAACAGGCCGTGAATGTGACAGAATCAGTTTCCTGGATAACCCCAATTATCCAGTATCTCCAAGATAGGACATTGCCCAACGACAAGATTGAGGCAAGAACCATGTGGACTATAGTTGCTCGTTACACACTTATAGGAGATCAATTGTACAAGCGAGGGTTTAGCGCCCCTCTCTTCCGATGTGTAACCGATAAGGAAGCAGACTACATTGTGAGGGAGATACATGAAGGGATCTGCGGTAACCACACTATCGCGCAATCCCTCGCTAACAAAGTTGCTCATCAAAGGTACTATTGGCCCCTACTCCAAGAAGACACCAACTTTATAAAAAAGTGTGACAAATGCCAGTGGTTCGCGAATGTATCGCAAGCTCCTTCCCACCAACTAACGATCATGACCAGCCTTTGGCCATTCTCCATGTGGGGAATTGATCTTATTTGGCCCATGCTAGTTGGAAAGGGAGGGGTCAAGTATGCGGTGGTCGTGGTGGATTATTTCACCAACTGGGTTGAGGTCGAACCCTTGACCGCGATCACTACCAAAAAGCTCAAGGACTTCGTCTTCAAAGACATAGTGTGCCACTATGGAATTCCTCATTCCCTTATCTCTAATAATGAGAAGCAGTTTGATAATGTAGAATTCAAGCAGTTTTGCGACGAGCTAAGGATCCACAAAACGTTCGCCTCAGTCACAAGACCGCAAGCAAATGGCCAGGTTGAAGTTGTCAACAAGACTATCAAGCATACTTTGAAAGCTAAACTTGGCACTGTCAAGGGAAATTGGGTCGACGACCTCCCAGAAGTCTTATGGGCATAAAAGACAACTCTAAGGACCTCTACTTTAGAAACACCTTTCTCACTAGCGTATGGCTGCGAGGCAATGATCCCTGTGGAAGTAGGGACTGGCTCACTTCGGAAAGACCTGTTCAATGAAACTGACAATGAAGGGCTCATGCGCACAAGTCTGGATTTAGTTGAAGAACATCGCGGCAAGGCTCAGCTGAGAAAAGCAGCCTACCAGTAGAGCGCGAAAAGATTATTCGACTCTAAAGTCAGGAGAAGAGACTTTCAGGTCGGTGACCTGGTTTTGAAAGAAGTTTTTCTCAGTACAAGGGAACCAAGCACATGAGTATTGGGACCAAACTGGGAAGGCCCCTACCGCGTCGCTAAGGTGATACGCCCAGAGACTTATCACTTCAAAAGGCTCAACGATTCAGAAGTACCGCGAGCTTGGAATGCTGAGCATCTTCGCCCGTATTATCAGTAATTCCGAACTCACTCTTTCCTTGTAAAAATTTCCTTATAAAGCTTTTGTAATTAAGATCGCTGTCAAATAAAATTCATCTTGTAATTTTGTTACTCGCATCGTTCTTATCTTTCTGTTCGCATGTGTAATATTTGTGAAGTGTAGAAAATTATAAGTACTCACAAGTAATTTAATATTGCAAATAATTGGAACACGACCTCCTGTTCACATATGCAATGTTTGTGAAGTGAGAAAAGCTATAAGTACTCATGAACAATTTAAAAAGCAATCAAATTCATTTCATAAATCATTTCGTACAGGAGACTATGCAAAAACAGATAAGCAAAGTTGTGGGAAAAGTAGAGGTAGAAGCAATCATTCGTCTTCGTCCTTAGGCCCTCCCAGTATGACCTCGGTATCCATAGGGTGGTCGTCGACCTCCTGGTCAGCTATTGGGTCCTACGGAACATGTTCCTTCAGATGATCATCTTCCGGAGAAATTTCCTGATATGCCTTATCACTGGCTTGTGCCATAAAGGCAAGGATCCTCTGGTAATCTTCCAAAAGGTCGGTAAGGTCCATGGTTGGATTCTTTGGCCTCAGGGCATAAATTGACTAGATCGACCAGTCAGTAGCCTTTTTCTCGATCTCCAACTCTTGTCGCTTCTTCTCTTTAGTTAAAGAAGCGACCCGCCCTTGGGACATTTCTAGGTCTGCTTCAAGAGCTTTTTTCTTCTTCTGCTTCTCAGAAGTCTCCCACAACAAGCTCTCTCTTTCTCCGCCCGCAATGCCCACTCAGAGCTTGCTCACAGCTTCGCCTCTTTCTCGCCAGCCTCCCTGGTGAGCCTGGCCATCGTCCTCTAAAGTTGTTTGAGCTCTTTTCCCCTCTTTTCCAATTCGATCTTCTGGAATTCCACTATATTGAAGGCAGAGTTCCTCTCCGACATGTATTGATTTGTCTGGACGATGTTCAAGTCCAGCCCTTCTTTCGCAGCTACCAAATCCAGCTTCAGTTGTGTATTCTCTTCTTTCAACTCGGAGAGTCCCCCAACAGCTTCTAATTGGGTCTTCTGCTGGGCCAGGTGTAGGGCGAGCAAAGACTCCACAAGTAATAAGCAAGTGTTAGGCTACTTTCTTGAAAAAGAGTAGGTATTGAAAAGTCCTCGATGAGGATAAATCGCTTTACTTGGCTCTATAGCTGGACTGCCCTGATCATCAGGTTCGCATGGTTAAAGGCTACGAGCTCATCAAAAACCTTGGCAAGCTGCCACTCCAAAGGGTGAACACCACTGGTTGAAGGTGCTCAGGAAGCTGACCCATAGAGTTCAGCATCAGGGTGTCGACTACTGTAGCCAAGGGCACCTCACTAGTTGAGCCCTTGCATTCTCTTCTCCTAGAGGTCGCGGTCTGTCTTCTGTGCGAATGACTTGGGAGAATTGTAACCTCGGTCGCACACCTTGAGCTCCCTCCGGTGCGAAGAGCTTTATAAAGCTATGACCTCTTAGGCTGCACCCCCAAGACCTTTGGCTTGGACTCTGACTCTTTAAGCTGCAGCACCCTTCTTTTCTTGGCCTTCTGGCCCATGGTTTTCTGTTTTGGGTGAGCAACCGCTGGCTGAGCAATTTCAATTGGTTGTTCGAGAGGTAGTTGTGCCTCCATTTGCATTCCTTCAACGGGGATCGCTGGGACCCGTCTCGACTGGCCCTATGGCACCGACCTAGGGAAAAAACGAACGCTCTCTCCCTCAACGATTTCAACACTTTGGGCAGCTTGTCCGCTGCATACAGATATTGTTAGTTAAAGGTTCGCTGCATGCAAAGGTAAAATCTAAAGGGACCGCGGACAATTAAGCAGTAAGGGTTCCAAGGTCGATTTAGAGTTGAAGAAGTCATACTTCCTCGAGTTCGTGGTTGTCACAAGTCGCTTCACATCGCGACAGTAATCTGGTAGGTTACCGAACGAAACTATTCGGCTGATGTCGGAAAGTTCTGTTAGCCTGGTTGACTTGTTCCCTACGAAGAGACAAGAGAGATCGTTAGA
The DNA here is from genome assembly GCF_008641045.1 of Pistacia vera. Taxonomy (NCBI): domain Eukaryota; kingdom Viridiplantae; phylum Streptophyta; class Magnoliopsida; order Sapindales; family Anacardiaceae; genus Pistacia; species Pistacia vera. The sequence goes on along the minus strand of NW_022195577.1, from coordinate 154,218 downwards.
AAACAAATCCAAAAAGAAAGAAAAAATTCACCAAGTATAATTAGGGGAAACCCTGCTCGGCTTCCTAAAACGGCAGATGCCATCATAATGAAAAAAGAAAAACTTGGTCTCATATGCCCCGACGTTGCTGGGGTAATTGTGAATGCCTCCCTTGATCGTGGGTCGCCTCGAGAGGTAGTAAGAATTTTTGTCCTTGCTCTTCTTTAAATAGTACGCGTAGGCGAACTCCAGTGCAGTTAGTTGGCTGAGGCCATACTCGATGCACATGATATACATAGCCACAGCTATGATATACGTGTTAGGCGTTAGTTGTAAAGGTGCGACCCCGAAGTGATCGAGGATTGACCTGATAAAAGGATGGAAAGGAATCAATGCTCCGCACTTGAATATAGCTTTAGAGATCGCAGCCATTCCCTCTAGCAGATTCTGAGCTGTGTGGTTCTGGTAACGATAGACGTCCACGCTAATTACATATTGGTCTAATGCCTCCTGTACCTCGTCTCGGGTAGCTACCGACAGAATCTCTTGTGTAGGACCCACTAGGGCATCCAACGTTTGCGAGCTTGTCCCCTCATCCGATCTGGTCGCTATAGGGTCCATGTCATCTACTGTCTGAAAAAAGGGGGACACGTGGAGATTACTCAGTCTTCGTACAAAATTTTGTACGACGACGTGGAAGAGCAAAACCCTTAGGGACCACCCCCAATGGCTTGGCTCCTAAAAATTTATTCCTTATAGAAACTTACCATTATCAACTGGTTAACTACACTCAAAACAGGAAAAAGAAAAGCACTGAAAGGACCTTCCTTACCTTTCTTTTTTGGCTATGGGGATCGAACTTCTCCCTGTAAGTAGAAGATGCGCACCAACTTAAAAAATTGGAAGTCTGGTCTCGCGAGAGCTCCTTGCTTTTCTCTGAAAATGTAAGTGTTGTGACATTGCTTAAAGGGAGCCTAGAGTTTTATAGTGGAGGGAATGGCGATTGGGATTTCCGAAGCCGAGCGATGTTTGGACGGAATGCTTTTCTGGTCATTGATCGCAACCACGTGTCATGAATCAGCGAGACAGAGTAACCGCCACGCTTTAGGCAATTTAATCGTCGTGTCTCTCCATTGAAAAAATCGAGCGATGACTCGATTCTCTCCTCCGCATTAAATGCGCCCCCATCCGCATTTAATGCTCTAATAAGGAATGTCATTTCAGCATAGCTTGCATTTAAGGCACATGGCTGACATTTATTGCATACAGGGCATGTTTGTCAGAATAAAGGACACCTCATTAATGGATTAGCTGTCAAGCGCAACGGATAACATCTGAAGAGGTCGTTGGGATAGAACACTCTTCGTTGCATGTTAGTTGCAGGACGATGTGATTCATTCGATAGAAATATGCTAAGTATAACCAGGTCGCAGACCTCGGTTAAGATAAGAGATGCATTGATACGACATTGAATAGTGTCTGATCTAGGTTGTCAATCTTGCAGAAGGGGACCATATCAGGTTGTTCATAGAAAAATGTTTTGCGACTTCATTTGTAGCCAAGTCGGATAGACCAAGCGTCATTTGGGACGTATCAAATCAAGGCATAATTATGAAGTTCTCAAGGTTCGATTCTCAAACCTTAAAAACTAGGGGACTTCTGTTATGCCTGAAAAGGTAAAGCTGACACAAAGTCTTGTCAGCATGGGATAGTCAGAACTTGGGAAAGTTCTACGACCGTTCACACGCACCCACGTCGCGTAATGATGTGAGTGGCATGCTCCTATCAGTGCAATGGGTGAGTGCTAGGCTAGCGAATGGTTGGATATTGTCCACATGTCCAATCCCTGCATAAATTGAGGAAATCACTCAGGCAGGTGAGCAATGGGACGTAGAGAAGGATTTGCACGGTATCCACCCCACTTGCAGAATTTAGTAATCATGACCTTGGTTTATCCCACTATAAATAGATGGCTTCTCTCTCATTTGTGGGATGATTATTTTAGGTAATCTCACTCTAGAATGGTTTACTTTCTCTCCCTTGTATTCTAACACAGCTCATTTAATGTGACCTGGTCTTATTCATTAATACAATATCAGTGGACGTAGGATTCGCTTTTGAACATATGAACCACTTTAAACATGGCTTCCCACCTTTTATTTAACCAAATATTTCCATATCAAGTGTGACTTCTAAGTCTGCTTAGCATTTCTCACATGTGAATAGTTGGTGTCAAAATCAAGCATTAACAATTTCTTTGAGAAGATTAGGTTTTATTCTCTCTGTCTCGATCTCCCTCTATCGGCCCTTGGATTTCAATGGTGACCATATTTTTGAAGCAAATTTGACGACATCGATGGCATTACTATTGAAAAATAAAGCCAACACACACAATAATAAAAACAGAAAAGTAAAAAAGACAATCGATTTACCCTGGTCGGTTCGTATCCAATATAGTAATTATGTCCATCATTCAAGATAAAGAAGATTTTATTGAGTTTCAAAAACCTGCAACAATACAATAATAGTAACGACAATTTAACTATTTCTTTCCTCTCTCAATATTTTCTCACATTAAGTTTTTTACTATTATAATATTGTATATATAATAGTAAATCTAACCTCATTTGGGCTAACTTGATCTAACCTGACCAAAACTCAAATATTTAAAAATCAATTCTAAACAAAATTACTAATAAGACATACCGTAAACCACTAAGGTCATGCAAATTATGAACCATATCCACCAATTACAACATAAACAAATTAAATCTCCATTGTCCAGGATAAGAAATTTACTATGTAAATGCATTAATTGATTACACCATATACCGAAGTACATAAACAACAATCATCCCCGGAGAAAAAAAAGAATGCTAAACGAAGATAAAAATGGAAAAAGAATATCTGGCAACTGAATTTGTCACTGACTCATATAATCACTGCCATTTGCAGGTTGAGTCAGATGTCATACAGAAAAGGGGCATTCAGCCAAAACTGTTTTCGATGGAATCGATGCTGGTTGGTGCGGTTTTCCATATGGTATCACTTACACAGAATAAAGATTAAGGAATATATTTATTCATTCATCAAGAATTAAATCACGGTGTTAAATTCTTATCCTGCTTACTAATCACGTTTAATCTTTTTATTTCAGTAAAGAAATTCCAAAAGTTGATTCTTTTGCTTGAAGCACAAGCTGGAAAATTAACGGGTCAATAAGCTGACCCAGTCCCATCCCAAGTTTGCTCAAGTCCCTGAACTTCAGCTCAATACTCACGTTTCTCTAAGTTTCAAGATTTTTCAAAGAAGTCCATAATTTTAGTGATTTCATAAACTGGCATTTTCTTGAACTTTTTTTTCTTCCGATATTTCATATGGTGTTTGGTTTTGTTAATTGATTAAAACTAACTGGTCATGAGTGTCTATATTGCAATACTGACCTGAAAAACTAATATGAAATTGTCTGTTTGGTTTGGTTATTGATGAAAAATGATCATATGTTGATTTCAAATAATTATAAAAATTGAATAAAGTGATTTAATGGAAGTTCTTTTTTTTTTTTTAATAATTTTTGTTGGTACCGAATTTTGTACCAACCAGCGAGATCCGATCGACCTTGCTGGGATCGGAATCGATGTGTGCATGATTAGTGATAATCAGCGATGGATATGAATAAAATGAACCAAAACCAAGGAGATTTTTAAAGTGGTTCGGTTAGGTTAACAGTCTACGTCTACTTTGTTTTTGTGTTTGTTGTGGGAGCTTACAATGCAATTCTTATCTGAAATTCGTAACCCTCTCCTCATTGTCTGATGGGGGTTTATATACAAGATTTGTATAAAGGAAGCAACGAAATTTAGGGGATTAGAACTGATTTGAATCATAATTCCAATATCCTTGTGATTGGGCGCTGTAATTGCGCAGTGATCACCGTTGATCCAGTCATTCCCGCAATATCTGGAATTTGAAGTAATCTAGGGATTGATTGAATAACTCCTTAAATTGTTCATGACTAGCTTATGCTGGGTCGAGCTATAGCTCGATGAGCTTATGCTGGGTCGATCAATCGCAGTTGATAAACTCAATCTGGATCGAGCTATATCCTTGAGTGGGCCTGAGCTTGATACAAAAACCACATACAATAATTTTAGATTCAGGGATTTACTTGACCCCTGAGGTTTAATCAAATAACAAAAATCCTCTCAGATTTCAGAAATAATAGAAATTCTACTGTTGTTAGTGAAATGTAAGTGTACCATAAACAATTTATCAATATGAAGGGTTAATAAGTATTACCAAATTGCCTCTTTTCCTTTTATTTTAACATCGAAAAATCAACTACAAGGAGATTTCTATTATTTCTACAACCACAAGAGGAATTTTATTATTTAATTATACGGAATTTTATTATTTAACTATACCTAAGAAGAATTTTTTTTACATACATAATTATTTATAACCTTACCGAGATAATTCCTTTGTAGTCCCTGTGCTTTTAATTTACTTGTAAGGACATTCAAATACTAGAGTTTTGGTCTTTATCATTTCAAAATACTTACTGTATTAGCCCTCTGATTTAATAAAAGGTTCATCGACTATTTAATTTATATTGAAATGACAAAAATACCATATATTAAATTTATTTTATTAAAAATTGATATAAAAAATGCATTTTTAAGAAAATGTGTAATAAAAATACATATATATATATACTAATAACAAAAATTATACATTACACATTTGAAAATCAAAATTATATAAATGTGATGAATTTGTAGTCTATAATGTGTTTAATTAATTTAGTGTTGTTTGTGCAAGTAATTTTTTATTTTTTTTTCTAAAATGGGCATTATAAATTTAATAATCAGCTAACCTTTTATTAGTGAAGGGACTAAAATAGTAGTATTTTGAAACGAGAAGAACCAAAACGCTAGTATTTGAAACCATTATCCTTAAAGGGTAAAAAACTAAAACTACAGGGACTAAAAAAATTTACTCTAACCTCATACCTTACCTTTTTGAAACTCGAAAGAGTTTATTTCAAAATTTTCCCTATATTTTCTCAAATAATAAGTTACCCCCTGTCAGCAATGTACTGTTAAGGAAGCAACGTTTATTTTAACCAGTCAAAGTGTAATTAAATAATTCAGTCCTAATTTAATAACCTTAATAGTTAATTCTATCGCTCATTCTTCCCCACTGCCAATCATCTTTCCCTCATTCCATTGTTGTTTCTTTGTTGGCGGTGGCTTTGGCAGACGAGAGATCATTGTTTTCAGGGGTGGCGGTGGTTGCCCAAGAGGCTGTGAAGGAGGTAGAAGAAGCAACGACAGTGACAGAAAGAGCACGACCGGTGGCTTTAGAGGGAAATTATCCATTAAACTGTGATTTGTATAAAAAATAGAAGGCAAAGGTTAGTTTCATTGTTATTCGTTTTGTCCATTAAACTGCGTACATGGATTTTTTTTTTTTTTTATGATTAAATGTAGAATCGAATCTGACAAAGGGTGTTCATTTGAGTTCTGCACGAACTTTCTTCACGGATTTCTTTGCTTTGAACCTAAATTGTCTATGGCTGTAATTTTTTTTCCTGATCGGAAGCATAAGTCTGCCAGTAGGTGTGAATTTCATTTTGTGTGCCTTTGGTATAGTTTGTTTGTTTGTGCTATATCTGGGTTTATGGATTTATGGAAGCACTAGTGAAGGTGGTTTTGATGGAGATGAGCTGATGGTTGTGGGTGCACGGTGGGTGGCTATGGTGGATTCAAGGACGTCCCTGATCCGTTTTGCGGTGGATTATGTTTATAAATTTATTATTTATTATATTATATGTTTGAGGGCATTAATGTCATCTAATCTCTGATGATCCTATTAAAACTAACGAAAAAGTCCTAACGGTGGGGGGTTCTGCGTTATTACCCCTACCTCAGGGGGTTTATCAGGTATCCTCAATGACTTAGGGGTGTTAATTTATTCTTCCAAATATACTGAAACTCACATCTTGAACTGTTTCCAAATCGATTCTATAGATTCTCCAAAACAGTGAAACACACGCACGCAGATTCTTCTTCTTCTCAGTGGGCTAGGGTTCTTAACTCTCTAGCTGTAATACATTACGATACAAAACAGATAGCTCTAGAATTAATTAACCCTTCTCAAAATCTCTTTTAGCAGCAACAACAATCAACCATGGTAGTGGTGAAAGAGGGGAAAGCAGAGGAGTTGCTTGAGCTCTTCTTAAAGATCGGCTTGGATGAACGAACGGCGAAGAACACCATCGCTAACAACAAGGTCACCACTAATTTGACTGCTGTCATTCACGAGGTGCTCTACTCTATTTATCTCTCTTTTTTATTTCCCCTTTTTATTTCTTTTTCATTTGGGTTTTGTTTCAATTTTTAGATTATTTCGATAGCTTATTTGTATCGGTATCGTAATAAACGTGATCAACTTATGATGTTAATCTCAGGCTGCTGTTGCTGACGGATGTGAACGAAGAATCGGGAATTTACTTTACACTGTAAGTTGTCTGAACATTGATTTACTTTAGCCATGTTTTTTCTTATGAAAAATCTACTGGATAATGGAATTGCTGGAATGATATATTTAATACCTTTTTGCTTTCTGGGGAAGTTAGAGGAATAGAGAAAATTAAAATTACCCAGTGAATTTGTATTTTATTTGAGAATTTGGATAATGGAGTTGCTGGCATGATATATATATTCTGATGAAGTTTGAAGAATACAAAAAAGTCAAAATTACATGGTGAAGTTTTGTTTGTATTTTATTTGAGGATTTGGTACTATTTGTTTGGGTGACAGGTTGCTACAAAGCACCCGGCAAATGCCCTTGTTCATCGCCCAACTTTGCTGCAGTATGTTGTCTCCTCCAAGGTCTGTGGCACAATCTCATCAAGTTATCGTGTATTTGATGTGTAGCCGTCTGGTTATATATTAGGATTGTGGGAAAACAGGTTTTGCGTGTATTGTTTTCATATAGAGTTGCATTTTGCAGATTAAAACACCAGCTCAGTTAGAAGCGGCATTTTCGTTTTTTGCAAGTGTTGGTGCAGAGAATTTTAAAGTCGATGAATTTGAAGAAACCTGTGGTGTTGGTATGATAAAGTCAACTCCTCCTTTGATACATGGTGTTAATTGCTTTAGGATTTTGCTTTAATGTGTGTCACTAGATGCAATGATTTTGGTTAACTATTGCAATATCATTAACTATATATGACTGACAGCTTAATTATGGTTATAGTTTCTTTATTTGAAACATTCCCTTCTAAAAGTACGGGATTGATTACACCTCTGTCCTTGTATATTGAACAGGGGTTGAAGTTTCTGTGGAAGATATTGAAAAGACGGTTAATGAAGTCTTTGAAGAGAACAAGAATTCAATTTTGGAGCTACGTTATCGAACCAATGGTTAGTGCTTGATTTTGATTTATTTTTTTTGTATAGAAATATAATATGTTTGATCAAAATTTGGATTAGAATTAGCTTTTCCTTGGTGCAATTTATTTGGCATCATTATGAAGTCTTATAATACTCTATATTGGTTTCATCCAACTCATATCTAATAGCTATCTGCAAGAGAGTGAGATAGAGAGGGAATGTTTCTGTTTAAGACCTCTGATTGGAAAACTCAAGGGTTCAAATTTCGTATTACATTAATTTTTTGACTATCAAGGTTGCAGAATCTGGTAGTTATCCCTAGTTTAGAACTTGTAAGAAAGGTAGAGAATTTCTTGCTATTAAAAAAATGTAATGAAATAAATCCTCTCTCTTCCTCACTCTCTCATATGAGTGGGGGAAGAGAGAAACTTGTAAGGGAGTACTTTCTCTCCCTCTCTGCATGTTTGAGATTTCTTAGCTTAGTTTCTTTTTAATTTTCCTATTAATGCTATACATTCAATCAACACCTTCATGCATAGCAAGGGTATTAGCTGGTTGTTTTCTCTGTTCATGTGAGTTTGTGGATGGGAATTGGAGTTCAATTCACTATTCTTTTCTCACTTGCGCATTTTGAATAATTTTTTGCAATTGACATTGTTTTGTCTATAGTGGGTGATTTGTTTGCACATGTTAGGAAGAGGCTACCATGGGCGGATCCAAAGATTGTCAAGGTGAATGATTCCTTCTTCCCTGTAAAAATCAATAATTTGGATAAGTATTGGTTTTTTTGTGAATATAAATCTCTTTTTGACACTATTCTGAATTTTCTGTTGTCTTCCTTGACAGCAACTCATAGATGCTAAATTGTATGAATTACTTGGTGAAAGGACAGCAGCAGATAATGAGAAGCCTGCAAAGAAGAAGGAGAAAAAGGAGAAGCCTGCAAAAGTGGAGGTAAGTCCACATACGTACTTTATTCATTTTGTAGGCACACTTTTTATTGGATATAAGTTATAACTTTTCTCCACCTGTTGTGTTATTGCACCCTGTAGGATAAACCAACCGCGGTTGAGGCTCCAGCACAGCCGTCTGAGGAAGAGCTCAATCCATATTTGATATTCCCTCAACCAGTAGATAATATCCAGGTGAATTTGGTTACTTGTTCTCTGCATTAGTATTTACAATTCATAGATTTTCTTGTGCCTCTTTTTACCAAAAAATTTTTATGCTATCAATCTTGTGGTTGTTTGCTTTTTGTTTTATATTACTTTTTCCATTGTATTGATGGGTTATGATATATATGTGGTTTCATTGTTTTCACCATCAATAAGTCATCTGGGCTATGTGTTAGGTCATTGCCCAGCCAATGCTTTGCAGCTGCAGGTTGCTTTAAATTAAGTCATATGTTTACTCTTTTTTGTATATTATCAGGTACATACGGAAATACCTTTAAGTAATGGCACTGTGTTGAGGTGTTGCAATTCGAAGGAGATGCTTGACAAGCACCTGAAAGTGACAGGGGGAAAGGTCTTTACTCGCTTTCCTCCTGAACCAAATGGTTATCTACACATTGGCCATGCAAAGGTAATTGCCTTATTTAGTTTCAAGGTTTAGGTGACTTGTAAAGGGATGAAAAGGGAGAATAAGTTTTGGAATTTGCTACCTGCTTGAAGTATGGTTGTTCACTATTTTATGACCCTTTCCAGGCAATGTTTGTTGACTTTGGTTTGGCAAAGGAGAGAGGTGGATGTTGCTACCTTAGGTGAGTTTTCACTTTTTTTGCTTCTTTGGTTGTATTTGGAGTTGTTTATGATTTTATATGTAAGATTAATCTTTGTGGTATTTTGAGAATATGAAATCTACTTTCCTTGATTTTCCAAATACAGTTTCTGAATAATATATTGGGTGATGCATCCATTCACCTACCTTAATGTATTCTGATGATTTGCATCTATATGTTTAACTTTATTATTTTTCTCGTTTATATTTATTATGGTTAGTCGACTCACAAGCATTGTGATTCTTAAACATAACAAGATGTACATAGTTGTGTCACACGTTGAATCAAGCAATGCACTTCTTAGATCTAGGTGTGTTTTATAGTTACAGTTGTGCATGCTGGTCTAGCTTATTGGGTGTAGGGTTGCCACATGGCCCTTCCTTAGAAATGTCAAGGTTAGCAAACCATTGGTTAATCCTGTAAGTTTTTGAATGGTTGATTTAAATCTGAATTTCATCACTGCACTTAACAAATCAGAAAAGGATAATGGTTTTTCAGTTCCACATGTTTCTGAGTTTTGATTACTGATCTTTGTCATTTTCAGATATGATGATACAAATCCGGAAGCTGAAAAAAAAGAATATATTGATCATATTGAAGAAATAGTCAAGTGGATGGGTTGGGAACCTTTCAAGGTATTGACTGTGTCTCTACATTTGTGATATATAGTCTGGAGATGTTCTTTCTTTTCTGTGACATGTAAATCTGCTGAATTGATGCAGATCACTTACACCAGTGACTATTTCCAAAATTTGTATGATTTAGCAGTGGAGTTGATACAGAGGGGTCATGCTTACGTTGATCATCAGGTTAGAGTTCAGTTATAACTCATATGTCTATATGTTGATGGTTTTATTTTTGATTTTTGATTTTGCAATTTGATTCACATCGGACCAATTCTTCTAGACTCCTGAAGAGATTAAGGAGTATAGGGAAAAGAAGATGAATAGCCCTTGGAGGGATAGACCTATTGCAGAATCATTGAAACTGTTTGAAGATATGAGAAGAGGCTTGATTGAAGAAGGTAAAGCGACACTTCGGATGAAACAGGACATGCAGAGTGACAATTTTAATATGTATGACCTCATCGCTTATCGAATTAAGGCAAGTGGTATTATTTAAACATCTTTAATTACCATAGCTTGTTAAGTTCTTTATATCTCACTGACCTGAGATTCTCCTTTTGCAGTTCACTCCTCATCCACATGCAGGAGATAAGTGGTGTATTTATCCAAGTTATGATTATGCTCATTGCATTGTGGATTCTATAGAAAATATTACACATTCGGTGAGCTATATTCTTCTGGTCTATCCCATTTTCTGGTTCATATTTGATTGTTTTGTCATTAATAATTGATTGATGGACGGCAAGTTGCCCATAGGAAGTCGATGTTTTAGGACTTCTTTCTTTGTTGTCTGATTTAGTAAAAGTAACTTGTAATATTACTTGTTATTTTTCTGTCCAATTGTCCATTGTGTCTAATGCTTGCTTCTTTCACGTACTTGTTATGTGTGGATCAGCAGTTCCAAGTAAGATTGGTATGTTTGGTAATGCTAGGTTATTGTTATTCTTGGTACCTGAGCTGAACGACTAGGTGCTAGTGTAGGGCCGTGTTTAATGCAGAAACAGAGATGGAAGATATCAGAGCACAACTTCCATTCATTGGTCTGTTGGACCTGACAGTATCAATATTGTGAAATAAATTATTTGGTCATTTGTAACTGCATAGAATCACAAGCACTGTTTTTTTGTGATGGGGTTCTTTTGAGTATTTTTATTCCAATGGATGCATCAAGTAATTTTTACCTCCCTTTTTTGTTCTCTTTGGACTTTAATCCTCTTATGTTGAAAGTTCTTGTTAGAAACTATCAAATGTGATGCTTTTAATGTTGCTTGAGAGAAATATTTTTAATGTATCCCCTTCTCAGCCACTCATCTGTGTTCTGGTTCATTATTATTTATCTAATAAGCTCATAAAAAATCTAGGCCTGTTAAAATTGCTGAGTTCTGTGAAATTCATACTTAGGCCTGTTAAAATTGCCGAGTTCTGAGAAATTCATACTTTGCTAAAAATAAGACTAGAAAATGATTGCTCTCCTTCTCTTTTATAAACTAAGTTTATTTCTGAAGTATCTTGCACTTTCTCTTACATGCTATGTGAGATCTCTATCACTTGCATGCTATCTCTTTCAATAAATTCTGTTCATTTCCTAATATTTTTATGTTCAGTTGATTATGTAAAGTGGCATGTTGATATTTGTTTAACTTCAAAATTGTTTAATGTAGCTGTGTACACTTGAATTTGAGACACGTCGTGCTTCGTATTACTGGTTGTTACATTCATTGGGTCTTTACGAACCTTATGTGTGGGAATATTCTCGACTGAATGTTTCGAACACTGTAATGTCTAAGCGCAAGGTGAGAAAAATATCTGACAATTTTTAATAGAAAGCCTCAAAATGCATTTCATTGCTGTTTCACAATGAATCCAACACTTTTTGCCGCTGATGTTCTGTTGCAGTTAAATTTCTTGGTGACAAACAAGTATGTTGATGGTTGGGATGATCCCCGTCTTATGACACTGGCTGGTCTACGGCGTAGGGGTGTGACTTCAACCTCAATCAATTCGTTTGTTCGAGGAATTGGAATTACTAGAAGGTTCAACTTTATGTACTTTGTTCAATATTTATGCATAAGAGATTGTTATTAATTTTTCCTAGTTTCCTTACCATTTGTCATTCATGTGATACAGTGATTGTAGTCTGATTCGTTTGGACCGTTTGGAGCATCATATAAGAGAAGAACTAAACAAAACAGCGCCTCGAACATTAGTTGTGCTAAATCCTCTCAAGGTCTGCATCCTGTGACTTGTCTGTACTTTTTCTTTGGGAATTTTATCGTTCCTGTCTCCAACTCATCTTTAATTTGTTCTCAGGTAGTTATTACCAACCTGGAATCTGGCTCAATTATGCACCTTGATGCCAAGAGATGGCCTGACGCTCAAGCAGATGATGCATCTGCTTTTTACAAGGTGAATATTAGAGATTACTCAGCTACGATTTAAGATAATAAAAATGATTTCAAAATTTGAACAAGTTGCATGAATTACTTTCCATTTTTTAGGCTTTGGCTTTGAGCTCATATTCTATTTTAGTGGATGGCATTGGCCTAAACTTGTATACCATAACTTTTGGTTGGATTTTGGTAATGAGCAAAATATTGGATTTTTTTCATTTGCTTTCCGTTTAAGATTTTCATTTAGTTCAATGACAAGAATAGATCTAAGCTTGTTAGGGACATTATGTATTCAGTTTTGGTTGCTGTATAAATGTGGTTTTGCATCAGTTTGCTCCAAGTGTTTTATTTCTTAATCTTCAGCTGCTGTCTGCTTTTTCTGCTTATTGCAGGTTCCATTTTCAAATGTTGTGTACATTGAGCGCACTGATTTTCGAATGAAAGATTCAAAAGACTATTATGGCCTTGCTCCTGGTAAATCTGTCCTACTAAGGTATGTGTATTTTATAATGATTCCTGGTTTGAAATTGACTTGAGTAGAAATTGGTTCCATAACCATTTTATTTAAACAGATATGCTTTTCCTATAAAGTGCACTGAAGCAATTTTAGCTGATGATAATGAGACTGTTCTTGAAATCCGGGCTGAATATGATTCTTCCAAAAAGACAAAACCAAAGGTTTTCATTCTTTCTTGTTCTTTTGTCATTCTGGAATTTTCTGTATAAATGTGGTTCTGTGAATAATCAGGGTTTTGAAATTATATTGATGCGGTTGGTATTGTTATTATTCTTTTTTGGTTCAAATTCTCTCTTTATTGCACAGGGAGTTCTTCACTGGGTTGCTGAACCTTCCCCTGGTGTTCATCCACTTAAGGTTGAAGTCAGATTGTTTGACAAATTGTTCAAATCTGAGGTTGGCTATTATTTACTCTGTGATTATCTTCTTTCATTCCTTTTCCCTCTGGAAATCTATGGATTCTTATGAGTTAATCCATTTATTGCTTCAGAATCCTGCTGAACTTGAAGATTGGCTCTCTGATCTGAACCCAAAGTCCAAAGAGGTGATTCATGGTGGTTTCGCTGAGCCATCACTTCATACTGCTGTTGTTGGGGACAAATTTCAATTTGAAAGGCTAGGTAAACTCAACCCCTTGGTTTCTTTTAATGTTTCAGATTCCTGAATTATTTGCAACATTGAAATGGATAGATGTTGAAGCAGGCCTAGCGTAAATGCAATAATTGGTCTGATTGTTTGTGATTTTGGAGACACCTCTTTACTGTGAAAATGGCTTTACATCTTGTTAGATATTATCTAACTATTTGTACTGTTTCAATCTTAATTTCAGGGTATTTCACAGTTGATAAGGATTCCACTCCAGAAAAACTTGTCTTCAATCGGACGGTCACACTTAAAGATAGCTACAGTAAAGGTGGCAAGTAGGACCCTGGCAAATCGAAACCTGTGGCAGAGAAAGAAATGGGGCAAACTGTATGACCAACTTTTTATATGTTCAATGTTTTATAAGTTTTGTAAAAATTCACCAGTTAATACAATAGCTTTTACTTTTACCAGACCATTAGATAGATAGATCAAATCAATTATACTAAATATTGTAATGGGTTGAAAGTTTTCCGGAAGTTCAGATGTTTCTTTCTTTTTTGACCCATTGACAGTATCACCTTGAAATTTACCAATTGCGTATCCAAGTCATTCTCTTTTACCGACGTCTTGATTTTCAGATATTTATGAAGAAAATTGACTGAAACTGTCTTTTAGCACAAAAACGACTTTTGGAATGATCACCGGGTTTCAAGTGAAAGATTCACACACAAACTCTTGAAGCTTTGAGCTATTGAATTAAGGCGATTAAGAGATTGTGTAATTAGTAGCCACTGTGTGTTGGCATAATTTTGGTAACTTTGCAGGAGGATCTATGCTCTGTACAGAAAATCTTTTAGTGCTCTGAAAAGGAATGTTCAGAAAATTGGGGGAAGGGGGGCATGCTTGATCCAACTCTCAAATGGCAGCCATGTGTTTGAGGTTTTCACCAACACTTGTATTATCTTTAGACTTTACAGGGTGCTGGTTTAAGGTGCCCTTTCAACATCATTGGTCGTACCCCTTTGAAATGACAGTTCCCCCATTATTTCCCCTTCTTTTTATCTGCATTTTGGGTTGTGGAGATTGCCCAGGGTGGCCCTGGAATTTAAGATCTTAATCCTTAAAAACAATTCCATTCACACTTTCTGCTACAAATAGTAGGAACTTCTCATCCCATTCATGAACAGTAATTGTTAAAAAAAAATTATATCTTACTGTTGTCAAATAACGTTAACCTTTCGAATGTTACTCTGTACTAGTGCCATTCTGTTTTGAGATTATGTATAAACATAGAATTTTCTGGTAAAAAAACATTCAGCTTAGCCTTAGTTTCAGATCTTAACACTTATGAACAATGTCATTCACACTGTTTTCCAGCAAAAAGAGGGAAAATTCACACTATTATCTAATGATTTTGAGATTACATATAAACATGGANTATTATCTTTAGACTTTACAGGGTGCTGGTTTAAGGTGCCCTTTCAACATCATTGGTCGTACCCCTTTGAAATGACAGTTCCCCCATTATTTCCCCTTCTTTTTATCTGCATTTTGGGTTGTGGAGATTGCCCAGGGTGGCCCTGGAATTTAAGATCTTAATCCTTAAAAACAATTCCATTCACACTTTCTGCTACGAATAGTAGGAACTTCTCATCCCATTCATGAACAGTAATTGTTTAAAAAAAAATATATATCTTACTGTTGTCAAATAACGTTAACCTTTCGAATGTTACTCTGTACTAGTGCCATTCTGTTTTGAGATTATGTATAAACATAGAATTTTCTGGTAAAAAAACATTCAGCTTAGCCTTAGTTTCAGATCTTAACACTTATGAACAATGTCATTCACACTGTTTTCCAGCAAAAAGAGGGAAAATTCACACTATTATCTAATGATTTTGAGATTACATATAAACATGGATTTTTCAATTAAGTAATGTTAAGTCTACAATCTAATTTTACAACCTTTTTTTACAATTTTTGACGTGGCAACTTGCAAAATGAGTCTCGCCTACTTGTATGGTCTTGTCTGTCCATTTGTGAACTAATTAATGATGAATTATCACGCCAAAGATTGTGAGATTGGGTTGTGAACCTAACATTACTCTTTAATTAAATAAATATTTAATAGACCTTTAATTTCATATTTGAATCCTTAAAAACTGTCATTCACACTATTTTGTTGCAAAGAGAGAGAAGATTCTCATCGGATTACTAAACTGTTATCTAATAATATCAATTTTATGAATATGATATTATATCGACGTCATTCTGCGTTAAGATTATTTTAAATATGGAATTATGAAGTAAGTTAAAGTGCTAATTTGGTTGGCGAAAGAAACAAAACAAGTGTCAATTTCAATCACAGAGCAAAAGAAGGAGAAAAGAAAGAATTAAGCATATGACAACCGACAGAAAGCAGTGTGATTGAGAGGGTAGAATGGCATCATTTATAAAAGTCAAGAACTCTTCCCCCCCCATTAAGTTAAAATAAAGCTTCTCTTGTAAGAGTTTAGTCTCTTCACGTTTATGTGTGACAGTGAAATGTTTTGATTTGATTGCCCAAGTGTCCCAATTCTTTCAAGATTCCCACCTCACATGAAACCTTAGCATCAAATGCAACCCTTTTTTTTTTACTTTAAGGGTAGCTTATTGATTTGACCATGGGCAAGTGTATGTATGCATTTAACTCTTTAAAAGAAACCCCAGAATTAGATACTTTGATGAACAGCTTGCGAAGTGTCAATTTATAAACTCATTTCAAAACATTCATATTCTGTCATATGATTGGATGATTATAACCCTTTTGTAGGTTAGATCCTCTGCTATAATAATTCTTTCTTCTGGTATGCAAATGCTAGCTGTTTCACTTGCACAAACCACCATTCACCACCACCCACAAAATTCATTTCTTTATTCTTTGTGCTTTTATAAACTAAGACTTGGACCAAACCTCTATCAGTCTTCATCCTTAATCCTAATCCAATCCAGCTTATGTCAAAAGGCCTCTTTATTAATAATTAACCGGCTCAATCTTAACTGAAAGTTTCTTTGACCAGCCTTCTATATTCCACTAGTAAGACAAACAAGTCAATGTCTTTAACAACCTTTGAAATTTGATTTTGTTTTCTTAATCAATTCAATGGTCCTGTACATAGAGACATCAGTATTTTACTAGATTGAACTGTTCACATGACAAAAACTGTTATCAAAGTCTCAATTCACAAGCTTAATTGGTTGCATGTGAAGGGGAATTTCAAAAGACTTATGAATGAATCCCAAAGAATTGGCCTGATGGTTAAGGAGGTGTGCTCTCTTCTTTGACTTCTCATGTTCAAACCTTGAGGCCACCTATCACAATGTATAATTATGACTTACTCAGTTCATTAGGTTTGTAGGATATTTAATAGACTCCCGAGATTAGTTGAGGTACGAGTAAGTTAGCTCGGATACCCCAATTACCAAAAAAAAAAAAAAGGGTTATGAATGGCAGACAAGAGGCTGCTAATCTCTCATAATTAAGGTTAATGTAGACTAATTAGTCTAATTTAAAATCAAATCGAATTTATCTTCCTCTTCCTCTTAGTCATGTTCATGTATATGATTTATATTATCTTTACTAAAGAACAAATTTTAATTTTTTTTCTAGCTTGTTTTATTATATGGTCAATATTTGTGTGAGTAGTGATCAATTTAAAGTAATCACATGCAGCAGAAGAAACTTTTTTAATGTGCATGCTTGGCTTCCTGCAGGCCATCATTAGATTGTGTAATTTTTTGCCTAATGGGGTCTCTTCTTTAACATCACCCACTTCATAAAGTGCACAAGGGTCTTGATTTATGAAGTGATTGTTATGCAATTTGATGGTTGACGATAAAGGGTATGCCAAGAAACTATCTTTCTGATGGTGGAGAGCCATTTTTTAGGGTGGATTTTTATGAGAAAAGCTTGAGGTTTATATTGCACCATGATGGGGTCCCAATTTTATCTTCCAAACTTAAAAATAGATGAAAAAGAAAGTGCTTTATGAGATATTCATGTTTCTATTGAATTTCTAGTGCATAATATGATATCTGGTTTCCTTATTCTAACTACCATGTATTGAGTGTCTCATATTATCAGATGTGACTCCACTTTTGATCCCATATATTGTCATTTCAGTGAACCATTTTCTTCAATTGACGACACCAATCAAAGTTCTCTCTCTTCTCTCTTTTAGTAAGCTTTTGGAGGGGTCAGGAAGCAATTGAATTCATTTCATTGATAACAACTTCTAAAAACAAAGATATATTTAACACTGTAATAACATCTATTATAGATAATTTAATTGGTTATACAATAAACACTTATAGGCAATGCTAAAACCAGACACTGGAAACATATAATTTAGAAAAAGAAAAAGAAACAACAACTTTATAAACTATAGTACTCTATAATGCTTTGAGTTATCAGATAACTGTTGAATTCAATGTGGATGATTTTGATGTTCTGATAATCATGAGTAGTCAAGTTGATTATTATGTGTTGGTGGACCATCCAATAATAAAAATGCCACCCCCCACTGTCAAGATGATGCCCATCTCTACTTACTCCCTAAGCTGCCATATGTCATCCATGTTCCACAAGGCATCTATCATGTCATTCGACATCCAGTCGCCACCAGCCACCTGGGATTCGGAGGAGGACGAAACGTCGAAACTGCCCATTCCTGTCATGGCACCTAGATTGAACCCCTCCATGTCATACCCACAACAGTCTACATAGTAACTCTCACTTGGAATTTGGTTGCCGTAGACAGTGTTAGCATCAACTGTTGGCTGTTGAGTAATTTCTTGAGGCTGCTGCAGGGAGATTTTTGTAAAATCTGAGGGGAGCTCAGGTGGGCTGGTGACTGGAACTAAACTTGAGTTTTCACTGAAGTGATGATTTGTGTTGTACATGAGTGTTGTGATTGGCAGCGTAGAGGAGGAATATGACTGAGAAGAGTTGGTTAAAAAACCAGGAGGAGAAGAAAATGAAGAAGAAGAAGAATTTGAAGAGTTCTGCTCCATCTTCTGAAGCAACCTTGGCATCCAAAAACATTTCACAGCTTCAAGAAATCTCTTGCTGTTAGACTCAATATTAAGCTGGCGAGCTTGCTTTTGAACTCTTGTTCTCCAATAGTTTTTTATTTCATTGTCAGTCCTTCCAGGCAGACATTGTGCAATTTTTGACCATCTGCAACAGTTCCCAGTAACCAAAACACACAGTAAATATGCATACTTTCATCTTGTAAATATGATATTAAAGTCGAGTTATTTACCTGTTCCCCCACTTGGAATGGAGTTCCAGGATCAGTAGTTGCTCCTGTGGAGTTAGGTTCCCTCGTTTAATGTCAGGTTTCAAGTAGTTCAGCCATCTCAATCTGCAGCTTTTTCCAGTTCTCTTCAGTCCTGGAATTAACATAACAAACACAGAATAATTAACAAAAGCTAATTCAGTCCTGGAATCAACAGAGTTCTAAGCAAATTTACCTGCACATTTAGCAAGCATATTCCAGCGGCCTTCGCCATGGTGAGAAATGTAACGAGTAAGAAGAGTATCCTCTTCAAGAGTCCATGGCCCTCTCCTTAACTCACTGTCTTCTTCACTAGAATTGCACTCCATTTTTGCAACAGCTGCAGCAGGCTGCCTAGCTACTCTCATTTTGTGAAGTTTATTTGATTGTTAAGGGTTAAAATCCAGAACAAAATGAGACTAAAAAACAATAATAATAAACAAAGGAATTAGAAAGTTCCCAATACTGGAAAAGTCCCTACAAGCTTCAAACTACACCTAGAAAACTAGGAAAAATAATAATATTAATAATAAGCAAGTTGGAGTTTAATGACAAGAGTGGTGGTGCTTTTTATATAGAAAATGGATAGGAATTTTCATGAGCATTTAGGATAGACTGCATTGTTGGCAAAGCTAGAGAAGACATAGTACAAATGGGTCCAATCAACAGTCACATAAATACATTGAAATAGTGAAAGACATCAATTTGGAACGTTCAAAGTATTTATCTAATTTCTTCAGCATCAATCAAAAACAAACCAAATCACAAGGCAATTATTATTCACACAAGTGAAATTGTGGGTCCTCTTTATTTATATCCCCCTCACCAACTCATGAATATACATACATTTATATATCTACAATAAAATAACATCTTTGTCATTTTCTGTTCTAAACTCTCCTGATTTTTTATACATCTAAGAATGAGTGGTTAAGATTTGTTATCTGTTTAGATCAAGGGAAAATCGTGTTCTAATACAACAAAAGTATCGGACAATTCAGAATGGAATATATATATATATATAATAGTATTGAATGGACATTATAAGTTCCTTGGGGAACTATGCAAACTACAAACAACTCATTGTCAAACAATGTAGATTGAAGTTGATGTATCAAAAAAAAAAATGAGATTTAAAGCCTAAAGAAGGGGAAGAAAGATACTTTGAAACTGAAATTCTTAATCAGTTTTCTTATGGGGAATGATTCCTTCCATTTTCTTGTGTTTCTAGATTATACCTTTAAAAGAAACGTGATTGACTAAACAAAATATATTATAAGCACAAATCACACAACTAAACGTGGAAATTATTGGGCGGCACTGAAGTTTGTTAGAAAATTTAGCAACACTTGAACATTTTGTTTGAATAAAGTTTATGCATTCTTCAAGGAACAACACTGCTAGTTCCAAGGTATTTCTTGTTTCTTCCAACTCTAAACTCTTTCATAAAAAGGCTGAGATAGTGGCTTATTTAAATAATAATAATAATCCCACATTAATGCAGCTAAATTTGACTATATACTGCCATTACTGATTAGTTTAAGGTTTAAACATGTTGGGTTATCAGCAGTTTTGTCAGATCTCTTACAAAGCCCACGTAAGAGCAAACTTGAGGAAAGATGAATGAATTTGGTGTACTATACATTCTGACACGAGGGTATCAAAAATTGAGCTTAAAAGCTTCAAGTGTAAAGACTAAAGGGAGTGGGGGTCCGGGGTTTAAAGATGAGAGAATAGACTGGGAATCAATAATTGAAGGGGATTCTATGTGTGAAGAGAGTTCAAGTAGAAAAGATAGGGTTTTACTATATTAAGTCTACAGCTTTATAAAATGGCGAAGATGTCTTTGTCATTTAACTATTTCTTGATGTTAAATGGTAAGATTTTTCATGTGACTTACATCCATAAAGCAACCATTTACTTCAGCTTGTTGTTCACAGGACACAGTCCCACAATAATTTATCAACAAAGATGAGATAAAGACAAAAGAAATGTGACCTTATAAACGCATGCGTGTGCTGACTTAAACCCTTGAACATGATAATTTCATGAATGAAAAAGATAAGGTTTTGAGTACATGTTGATTCAAGTACATTTTACATATTATAATAACGGAAACTGATACAATACTATGATGGATCTATTAGACTCATTCAATATTTCAATAGTTAAAAGACTATTTCAGAAAACTAATGGTTGAGATGGGATAACTATATTATGACTCATATCTTATAACAGAAATTAATATAACTCTAAGATCAATCTATTGAATATCTTTAATGGGTTAAAGTTAAAGACAATTTTAAACAATTAATGGTTGAGAACAGATAATTGTATTATAATACATATCATTAGTACATAAGTATATTTTACATTTTATAATGAATACTATGATATAATACTGAGATCAGATGGATCCATTGGATTTCTTTGACGATCTAATATTTAAAGACTGTTTCAAAAACCTAATAATTAAGATAGGATAAATAAATTATATATCTACTAATGAAACTTATATAATACTAAATAGTGATAGAATTTGAGGTAGGTCTGACTCCTCACCCAATAAAGCCTTGTTGAATGAGAGGGTTACCCTCTCTTATAACTTAGTAGGCTTGACTTGAGCGTGTCTAATCGGTGTGAAACTCCATCAAATAGATCTCTTTGATTATTATGACTACTTAATAGTCAAAGATACAACACGTATCATAAGTTGTACATCATTAAAAGTTTTCTTTGATTGATGAACATGGTTTGCATATCTGACAAGTTAAGATCAATTCTGTCAAGTCATATGAGCATTGACAAGAGAGGTGGTGCATGTGCAAACCCTAAACCCTAAATCTTAAATCCTAAACCCTATCACTAGTACATAATTATATTTTAAATTTTATAATAGATACTGATATAGTATTGAAATCCAATCGATCCATTAGATTTCTTTGATGGTCTAATAGTTAAAGACTATTTCAAAAACCTAATAATTAAGATAGAATAAATAAATTATATATCTAATAATGAAACTGATATAATACGAATAGATCTATTTGATTATTGCGACTACTTAATAGTCAAAGATACAACCCATATCATAAGTTGGTACATTCTTTTAATGATGAATATGGTTTGCATATCTGACAAGTTAAGATCAATTCTGTCAAGTCATATAAGCATTGACAGGAGAGGTGGTGCATGTGCAAACCTGGTAAGAGAGAGACGTTAATTTTGTAGCTGTGAAGCACTTGCCAACCTGAGTTGGCTGCTAGTTTGACTTAAACTTGAAGATCTAATCATATAATGTGTGAAATTTTGAATGATTGTTTTGAAACTTAACTGGTCGTTCTAAGATGAACCCTAAAGTCAATGTGTTTGATTAGATATGACACTAAAAAACCTCACTCTTTTTCTTATATTTACTATTACATTGTCATTGATTTTTACGTCCATGATGCTACTATTTTATTGCTTAAACTTTGTCTTTAGAAGGAATAGTTTTCTTGGTAAACTGTTTTTCTCGGAAATCTAATATCAAAGTCATAGTTAGACAACTGTTGAATACACTTTCTCAAACATTTATAATATATTATTTTAATACTAACTTGTGGAAATATCTAGTGTCTTCATAGTCATGGGCACTTGCCTATTACCCAAAGTTTTCAGCCCAAACAGACTTTACTGGAACTTTACAAGGGCTGATCCAATTCTACTGAGGCCCAATTTTTAGCCATTTTGGCAACAGTGTTTGTCATAAGTCATAACAATTCAATTAGTGAAAGTTACACTTGGTTCATTTTTCTATATTTTTTAGAATAATATTTAAAAAAAAGTAAAATTGGATGATTATTACGATATAGGATTTAGAAATTAACAAAAATACTCTTCTAAGTTTTTTTATTTACTAAACACCTCTATAATAAAATATTAAAAATTAATAAAAACACCCCCACCCATCCATTAAATACCGATAGCCGGCCATCGTCGCCGAAGGGTGGCTGGAGTCGCTTTATTGAGACACTATCGATTGGATCTGATCGGTCAAGCGCCGATATGACCTTTTCTGGCCTGATCCACGGTGGATCTGGTGGAAAAATGCCAGATCTACGGCTAGTCTGGCCATTGACGGCCAGATCTGGCTACATTTGGTCGTCAATGATGGCCAAAGATATGGCTATCATTGACGACTAACTACAGCCAAAGATCTGGCCGTTAACAACTAGATCTTTGGCAGTAGATCTGGCATTTTCCAGTCAAATCCACAGTGGATCTGGCCGAAAAAGGTCAGATCAGTTCACTACATGCCAGATCCAGCCGGTAGTGTACCATTATACCAGATTCCGGCCAGCATCCAGTGGTGGTGGCTGGAATCTGGCAAATGTGGCTTATTGGGGTGTTTTTGTCAATTTCTAAAATTTGTTTTGGGGGTGTTTAGTTAAATTAATAAATCTAGGGGGTTTAAAAAGAATTGAATAATATAGAATAATAATTTGAGAATAAGGAAATGAATATGTATTTTGGATAGAATAGGGAATAAAGTAGTGAAAAATTGTGTACTAAGGGGCCTTATTATTATTATTATTATTATTTTTGGTAATTGGGGTGTTTAGATCAGTTTGCATGTATCTCAATTAATCTTCGAGATCCATTGAATATCATACAAATCCAATGAATCAAGTAAGTCACAAATGTGGTAGGTGGCCACTTAATAAAACTCAAACACAAGACCTCTGGGTAACTTAAGATCTTGCCATCCGACTCTTTAATCACTTGGCTAGTGGCTAGATGGCAAGACCTTATATTACCCAGAATTGCTTCACATTTTTTCCTAGACCGTAAATTTGATGCCAAAGCTAAACTCAGTCTCTCTTTCTCATTAGATGCCAAGAGAAACTGAACTAGTATATGAAATTAGAACCAACAAATTACGATACCCTTACTTCATTCACATGTTTTTAAATGGAAATCTCTCATTTTCATTGTCCTTTGGCCTCACTGGAAGCCGTCAATTATTGGAGTTAGTTAAAGGGTATTCTTAAAATCATTGAACATTATCTAATAATAACTATACTGTAGTTGGAAGGCAAAAAAAGAAAGCTCTTAAGAGAGCCAAATTGAAGTTTGGCTTCATTAGCTTTTATGTTGAGTTTCCATGCCCTATCTTCCCAGAATTCAAGTTCATACAAACTTTTGTCATTTTCAATGGAACTGATTCAATCACAATCTCAATGGTCCATTTCCTTGGATTGTGACTTCCATGCTATACTTGTTATGTATTCTTATTCGCTGTCTTTTCTCTTCAAATAAACTTATCTTGTAAATCATATTTTTTTATGGATAAGAACACGTGAGGGTTTAGTCGGAAGGTCAAGTCGGTGGTTTGTTGTCATAAGGTTTAGGTTATTGAAGTTGAATTTGTCCCACATCACTAAGTTGGTGGGCCGTTATGGTGTATATATATGTTTGGGCTCCATCATTTCTTAAGCTAACTTTTGTGAGTGAGTTTTACTTCCGATTTTATCATGGTATCAAAACCACGTTTGTTTGAGGCGATAATGAGTTTGAACTCAACCTTGCACGCCGAGCGTGAGGGAGGGTATTGGGGCTTGAATTTGTCTATATATGTGGTTGAACTCTCTTCTTCTTTGAGTTAGCTTTTGTGGTTGGACTCCCTCCTCTCTTGAGCTAGCTTTTGGGTTTAAGTATTTTGTAATTAGACTCTCTTCTCACTTGAGCTAGCTTTTGGGCTTGAGTTCTACTTAAACCCTCATCTCTTGAGCTAGCTTTTGGGCTTGAGTTCTACTTAAACTCACTTTATCATAGGTATCTAAGTCCCCGCATAGATACATGTATGACTAAAGGTCATTGTTTCTCGATTCTCAAAGATTATACAATTCCACAAAATTTGAGGTTTGAGCCCACTGAGAGGCACATGCCTGGTCAAAGGTAGATTACACGATTTGGCAGGGGTTCCAATTTCGAACTCATAGAGATTACAGTTTCGAATTCGTGCATGCGAAACAAATGCAAAGGATTTTTGGACGTTTGTTTGAAACTCAAAATCGAATTTAGAAAACAAACAATTTTAGCTTTTGTGATCGTTCTCATAAATTTGATGTTCCTTATGCTTATCGCTCTCTAATTCTTCTAGACTTGGCCAAACCAAAAATCAATAAATAATTAATCAAAAGAAAAAGCATTAGTGGTGTAAGATTAAGAAGTCTTAATGGGGATGTTGACAATCTCAAATCACATATGGTTCTTTCACTTTCTGGCAAAATTTCTGTCAACCAAAACCACTCTCCAGTTCCAACAATTGAGGATGGGTTTGGCGATTTTGAACAAACTCAAAGTTGACATTAAGCACCTGCAATATATATATATATATATAAAACGTCCATGCAATTCAAAGCTGACAAAGAAATCACAGTCCCATTGCAGTGGTTCATAAATAATTTAGTTAAAATACTATTCTGGGTTGCTAACAATCTCAGTGGAAGAGATTTTCAAGCAGCAAATTTATATTTATTGGAGTTTTCAGCAGGCCTACATGGAGGGTTTTTATTGTGAGAATCTTGGACATTCAATTGGGCAGCAAATTTCCAAATTTAGATCAATTTTAGTCAATACTGTCAACAATCTCTCTAGATTATGAGCATCCTGAAATGGTTAAGTTGTTGGTAGATGTTACCAGCTCATACAGAAGATAATTCTAGTTGAAAATAAAAGTCTATGCAATTACCACCAAGATGTTGTGTTTAGCGTGCACAGATTTGTTTCGTCCTTCATCAGGAACACATCTACTTACTTGGTAGAACCGAAGACTTATAAATTAACCTAAGCTACAAGCCTTCTTACATATAAGAGTTCAGGTTTAACTGAGTAGATATTGTCCACTTTCAGTTTACTCCACACAGATTTGATTTTGTTTTTCAAATAATCGTCCTTGGAAAGTAAGAATAAATTGAATTAAATAACTCGACGCAAGCTTAGATCTCAAGACATACAAAATCTGATTTGTATAGATTAATTTTATCATAATTTAATGATATGTGTGACTTCAGAATTCATTTTTCTCCTGTTTCATCGAAATTTAAGAATGAGCTGTAAGGTTAGAGATTTAGGATTTGACTTGCAGAGAAGGGTCTATTTCTTGAGCGAGGATTTGGACAAACTCTAGTTTAACTCTACAGAAGCTGAATTCTGAACAAATTAAGAATTGAATTGAATTTATTTCTTAAATCAAGATTATGTCATTTCCCATAAATTCTTCATATGAATGAGATTGAATCTTAGATGTGGACCATACTCAATCAAAGACAAGCAGTGGTCCCACTTACTGGATTTATCAACTAAATGTGGACCTATCATTGTTACTCATCAATCTATAACACATTGACAA
The DNA here is from genome assembly GCF_008641045.1 of Pistacia vera. Classification (NCBI taxonomy): domain Eukaryota; kingdom Viridiplantae; phylum Streptophyta; class Magnoliopsida; order Sapindales; family Anacardiaceae; genus Pistacia; species Pistacia vera. The sequence goes on along the minus strand of NW_022195577.1, from coordinate 128,227 downwards.
GTGGCAATCAGATAGCCACCTTCATTATTTCCTTTTAATCATATCAGGAAAATTAAATATAAAAATATTTATATAACCCTTTTCTGCAATTAGAGCTTGGAAGATTTCATATATTGCATATAAATATGATGCACAAATACTATCAAAACATTCATAGAGTTTTCTGAAACCTTTGAGTCTCTCATCACCTGAGGTTTCTGAAACCTTTCAGACTTCAGAGTGCAATGGAGAATCAGAACTCTAGTAATCCTGATAACGCCTTCATGGTTTTTTCTAATGGCAGCTTCTTTGGTCATCAACAGACTCAGCTTGCCATCAACTTTACCGATAATATTCAGAGCTTTACACATCCTGGAGACCAAACTGGTGTGCCAGGTTTAGGATTGGCAGGCGATTTCAATCCTGATAGCAGGATTCGGAAGCCGGCGCTTACTGTTGACAGCCTGGTGAATTTTTCTCCTCCTGTTTCTGCAAATAATGAGGTCAAGATGAGCTTTTTGTTTTTTAATTTCTTGATTTTTAGTTTCTGCAGAATGAAAGTAATAGTTTTTCTGTTTGATTTTTGCAGAGCTTGAGTGGAAGAAAAAGAAAGAGAAACAGTGAGAAAGTGGCGGAGAAACCAAAAGAAGTTATCCATGTGAGAGCAAAAAGAGGTCAAGCTACTGATAGTCACAGTTTGGCAGAAAGGGTATAAATATTTTTTCTCGTATATGAAAATTCTCAGTTGCGGACACTCGGTATTCCTGACGTTTAGCTCTTATTTGATGTTAGGTAAGAAGAGAGAAAATAAATGAAAGGTTGAGGTGCTTACAGGACCTCGTTCCAGGATGCTACAAGGTAAGAAATAAAAAAAAAAAAAAAAAATTATATTATACTCTCTGTTTGTGTAAGATTTAATGAATGTTACATTTTATGAATAAAATTGCAGACAATGGGAATGGCAGTGATGTTGGATGTAATTATAAATTATGTTCGGTCTCTGCAGAATCAAATTGAGGTTGGTCTTCAATCAAGAAATTCATTTTCTGTTGTTTACATTAAAGTTTGAATAACAAATTCTCTGGTATGCTGCTTCCAGTTTCTGTCAATGAAGCTTTCAGCAGCTAGCATGTATTATGACTTCAACTTGGAGCTCGATGCTACAGAAACCATGCAGGTAAATTAGAAAATAAATATATATTTTAGTTTAATTTATTTGTTTTAGAGCGATTGAGTTTTTTATTTAATGCAATTGTGATGTTGTAGGGAACATATGCCTATGATGCACGAGAGATGGAGAGGATGGTGAGAGAAGGGTATGGAGGCCCTTCTTCCTTCCACTCTACATGGTCTCTTTGAAACCATTCATCCTTTAATATAATTTGCTTTTACTTTCATTCTTAGATATAAAACTCCATATACTTGCAAAAAAGGGGGAAAAAAAAAAAAATTGTATATCTGATATTCCATCCATGACTACTGATGGAAATAATCATTAAACGAAACGAAACGATATCAGTATCTTGTATTTTCTTCTTCTTATTATTATATTTGAGATTGATCTGAGTTTCTGATTTGTGTTGTATCTCTTTTATGTTCATGTAATAAATTACTAGAAAGAATAACTTCTGCAATGGTTTTTCACGGTAGTATTAAAATCCTGTTGTAAAAGGCTCTTTTATTCTCGTAATAGTAATAAATCTTGGCTATAAAAGATGATCTCACAAAAGTTTGATTATTGGTAGAGAATTATATAGTGAATGGTTGAGAAATGGTGGTTATGAAAAGGCAGGTACATTGCATCTCAGAGATATTGAGATACGTAGATGAGACAGTTTCAATAGGGCCATTGATTATATCAATCTACTTACCAGAAGAGAATGAGTGACCTATCAGGAGGGTGGGTTCCTTGCCCTTAATTTGGAAGGACAAAAGAAACTCACACTGTCCTTTCACATCATCACAGTATATAATACATATCTCATCTTGTTTAAAGTGAAAAGAGACCAAAATCATATATGTTTTAGTCTACTGATACTAGTAGAGCTGGGCAAGGGACCCGTCCCTTGCGGGCCCAGGCCTAGGCCCGTTTGGGACTGGTCTCCAATGGGACCAGTCACTCATTGTCCCAGGCCCATGAGAAAAATCAGGACCCAGACCAGGCCTTAGGCCTAGTTGAGACTAGTCCCATGGGCCCAAGACCGGTCCTAGGACCGGTCCCATGGGGTTTGGATAATTTTATTTTTCTCCCTTAATTTTTTTTTTTATATTTTGGGGGTAAAACAAAATTTTATAAGGGGTTTTTAGGATTTTTTAGGGGTTGATTAGTAAGTTTCTAAAAATTTAATTAATTTTAAAAAATAATAAATTACTAGTTAATTTTAATTTTTAACATAAATGTAATATTCACATTTCACATATTCACGCTTCACAAATAAACAATTAAATAAATTTTTTTAATTAAATTATTCATCTTCAATTTCATCGCCAACACTAGTTACATTATTTAAATCTGTATTCCTAAAGAGTTCGAGTAGTTCAGGATCTTCAGGGTGCTGTTGTAGTCTTCTTTCTGCATGAGTCCAATCCCGTAAACACGTTATCACTTCAATCATCTCATCGGTTAAAGAACATCTTCTGTCTTCAATAATCCGACCACTCGTTGAAAATATTGACTCGAATGCAATTGTAGAAACTGGCACAGATAAAATGTCACGTGCCATTTGGGATATAATGGGGAATAGACTTTCATGTTGATTCTACCATTGAAGAATATCCATGTCAAGTTGCTCGTTCATCGTCATAAAGGTCAGGTCCACCTGTAGGTAGCGAGTCATCTCATTTGGTCCATGTATGTACAAGCTGGAGCTTCCGCCACGTTCCACATACGCCCACTTGCTCGATCCTTGAGGGGGGGCTACATCAAGGCCCTGATCGCCTCTCCTAGACGTTCCACTTCCACTTCCACTTCCATTGTACTTGTTCTCATATAAAGAAAAAAGCCTATCCAATTTGTGTTTAAAGTTAGTCAAATAAGATGTATGATCATGTCCTAAATAATGGCCTAACTCAGTAATTACACCGTTAACTACGGATAATTTAAACCTATGATTTAGAAAAAGGCCTAATCCATATAAGAATGGAATATCTAACCAATATCTCTTATATTTTTCTTCCATACTTGAAATAATTTCACTTAAAATGTTATCATATCTATATTGAGCAAAAGTTTTAGCAATTTGAAGTAAAATATCTAACACTAAATTAGTAGTTGGATAATAAATACCATTTAATGTATTAGTAGCATCATAAAAAATTTTAAGAAATGAATAAAAAAGTTCACAAACCGCCCAATCATCATAGTTGACAACTTCCTCTGGATAGTTCTTCCGGTTGACGAAATCTGTAATTTGTTTCGCGGTTGGCAAAGCTTTTTCCAACATCAAGTAGGTAGAGTTCCAACGGATAGGCATGTCTGTACATAACTTCAAAGGTCGAACCGGTGGCTCCTCTTGCTTACAATATTTGACGTACTCCTGCCATCTTTTATTGCTACCGCCGACGATAAATCCAATAGCTCTACGCACCCTCTCCATCTTTGAATGTATAGCATCTAAACCTGCTTTAACTATCAAATTGATGATGTGACAAGCACATCTCTGGTGATAAAATTTGTCTTCACCAAGCGGATCCAATTTCTTTTCAAATAAAGAGATTGTCGCGGTGTTAGCAACTGCATTATCAAGCGTTAGCGCTACAACTCTATCAGTTAATAAATATTCTTGCAAAACTTCAAGAATTGTAAAATAAATAGTTTCAGCACTATGTTTTTCATATAATGGTTTAAAACCTATCAATTTTTGTTGTAAACCCCAATTATGATCTAAGAAATGTACTATGACAGTTAAAAAATTGGTTTTTGATCTACAAGCCCATATGTCTGATATAAATGCAATAGATATATTCCTAAAATTTTGAAATTCGTTTTTAAGTTTATTATTTATTTTGTTATAAAGTTTTAGTATATCTCTTCTACTTGTACTTCTACTAACAGGGGTATATGCTGGACAAAATGCAGTTTTAACCATATTAACAAAAAAAGGATTTTCAGATAAACAAATGGGAGAGTCTGTAGCAACTATATATCTTGCTATTTCCTCTCGTGCAACATTGTATTGTATTGCCATGTTGAGAGAGTTGAGGATTGTGGATTAAAATTAAGTTGAGTTTGAATTTGTCTACCTGATCCGCTTGAAGATGCATTTATTTGGGGATGCTTATTCTCTACGTGTCGTCGCATCGTCGAAGTCCCTTTCTCAGCGCCAATAATGGTTCCACATAAATTACATATCCCATACGATGCTTCCCCCTCCCCATTTGTCTTTGGCCGTTTTGATTTGGTGAAGTATCGCCAGATATCGGACATGACCCTCTTTGACGGTCGGGGGGGTTGGGCTATGTCTGTGCCCGTTGACTCGCAGCTCGCATGTGTTTGGCTACACCTCGTCCCGACCAAATGTGGTTGTGGAATTACAGCTGCTTCCTCTGGAGGAAATGATGAAAATGGATTGAAGGCTTCAATTTCTTCGGTGGATGGAACGTAAAACTCATTTGGGGAAGACATTATAAATTTACGATAAAATAATAAATAATTAAAATGAAAAGAAATTAAATAATAATACGAAATTATGATGATGTTGAAAAATAGAAAAAGTTTTGAATAATATAAATAAATTATATGAATAAATTATAAATATAAATTGAATGAGAAATTGATTGGAGATTTGGAGTAGAGAGATTGAGAGAATGAAAGAATGAGAGATTGATTGGTGTGAATAAAATGAAAGGTTTTAGGGTTATTTATAGTGTAGTTGTGGGGAGGAAAATGAAAAAAAAAAACTTATAATTATTTAGTTTATAACCGTTGGCTGCTCTTGTGACCGTTGGCAGCCAATGGTTATAAAAAGTTAATTTTTTTTTTTTCAATAAATTTTGTAAAATTTTATTTTAACCTTTATAATTTATACTTATTTAAGGGGTTTATTGTAATTTTACAAAGGACTAAAATGATAAAGTATAAAAAAACTTTGGGCCCAGGCCCGGGCCTTGGAGGAAGGCCCAGTGAAGGGCCCGGGCCCTCCTCCTTAGGCCTGGTCCCGTTTTGGGACCAGGCCTCTTAGGACCAGGCCTCTTAGGACCAGTCCTCTCAAGGACCGGTCCTAAGACCGGGTTTTGATGCTGGGTTTTTGGGCCCGGTCCCAAATGCCCAGCTCTAACTAATAGTAATAATCTACAGAAAAGAACTAATATGGGTCCTTCCAATTTGAATTCTAAAGGATTATGTGATATTACTTTTCATTAACTATCAATTATAATAAGTATGTAGATTCTAATCTTATTCATTCTATCTATCAATACCTTGAAGGAGACTTCTCAACTGTTGAGGATTCAATTAAATGGGCAGATTCAGCCACTCTGTTAGTTAGAAGTATGAAGAATTTAATTAGTACCTCTAACCATTGAAAGTACCAAATCTTGGAAAAGATAATGTCAACTTTTGTTTCATGATAGATATACACACTTCAGCACAAATCTTGTTTTATATATATTTAAAAGGATCTTATGATTTTCTTTAAAAAAAAAAAAAAAATTCCTTTCATTTAGTCCTAAACCCTTCTATATTTATAAGTGTAGATTCTCTGTGTTGATGCTCAGATTTTGACACCAACGACTCGCACGTGTAAAGTGTTAAGCAGTTCTTAGAAATTACATGTGAATAATTATGATAATCTAATACAAAGACCGAATAATAAATGAAAAATGATTTTTAAAGTGGTACGGATGCTTAAAACGAATCCTACTTTTATTGCTATTTTATATATGAGAGATTACATGAAGTCGCATATAGCGAACAACGAACAGAGATACAATAACTGAATATTAAGTCAGTTTCTTTCTCTTAAGTTATCTTTACTCTGAAAATAAAGATTATAATCAGAATGAGGGTTCAGTCTCAGAATCCCAAAAGTGAATGGGGGAGTCCTTTATATAAAATAGAAGAATTTAAGGTAATGATTACAAATCTGCAAGTGGGTAGGTGCCGTGCAAGTCCTCCTTGCGTCCGATTGGTCGACAACTTGGGAATAAAGCTCGGCAAGGACTGGTCCCAAGCAGGCCTAGGCTTGGGCCCATTTGGGACTGGTCCCAAATGGGGCCAGTCGCTCATGGGCCTGGGACCGGTCCCAGGCCCATGAGAAATTCTAGGACCTGGACCGGTCCTTAGGACTGGTCCTTAGGACTGGTCTTATGGGCCCAAGACCAGTCTTAGGACCGATCCTATGGGCTTGGAAAATTTATTTTTTCTCCCTCAATTTTTTTTATACTTTGGGGGCGAAAAGAAATTTTGTAGGGGGTTTTTAGTATTTTTTAGGGGTAAAATTTATAAATCTTATAAATTTTTTAGGCTTGGAAGATTTTTTCTTTAATAAATTTTGTAAAATTTTTTTTAACCCCTATAATTTATGTTTATTTTAAAACTTATAAGGGGTTTCATGTAATTATACAAGGGACTAAAACGAAAATATGTAAAAAAATTTGGGCCTAGGTTGGGACCCTTGGAAGAGGGCACAGTGTAGGGCCCGGGCCCTCCTCCTTAGGCCTGGTCCCGTTTTGGGACCAGGCCTCCTAGGACAAGTCCTCTCAAGGACCGGTCCTAAGACCGGGTTTTGGGATTGGGCTTTTGGGTCCAGTCCCAAATGCCCACCTCTACTTGGGAAATATCCTCAAATTACCTTAGGCTTAGAGATGTGCGCAACCCTAATTCACTTATAAGTAAGACCTGAATCTGTCAAGTTGGTGACAACCATACTCTTTTTGTCATAAAGCGACGTGACAGCTCTTAAACGGCGCAAAACCTTCCTGAATTTGATTGGCGCTTACTGATGTAAGCTTACGTCAACCCTAACTTTTTAGACATAACACTCTGCATTAAAGTTTCGTATGCTTAAATCTTTTACTTTTTTTTTTTGAAACCAAATATGAATAGCATTTACGCACCTTTAAATTACTGATTATATGATATCCTTTATATAAAAGCGTTTAGTTCAGGGAATGTTGGATTACTGGAATCTTATATTACCTTGAAGATTATTTGAAATCTTTAGGAAAATATGTTTGATTAGTTGGTGGGTATGTTATATTAATATGTTTGGTTAGGGGGAATAAATTGGTGGATATGTTATTTAAATTACTAAATTACCCTCTTTCTAAATATTAATATAATATTATTTTTATTATTAATTTTTGAAAAAAAAATTTAACCCCAATATTTCAGATTGAGCTAAAACACCCCCGCTTATATAAAACTTTTATTTATGACAAAATCACCCCCACCCCCCGCCACCACTGCAAACCACCGCTGGAAGTCTCGAAAGTCACCGTGAGTAGCTCACCGTGACCATGAGGCTCCGCTATAGCCGTTTCTGCCATATTGACGGCCGAAAACGACTATATTAGGCCATATCAGGCCAGATCTCTTCTAGCCGGAATAGATCTGGCCGATAAAGGCCAAGGGTCTGGCCGTTAACGGCCAAATCTGCTCTCGATATGGCCTTTTTGGCCATCAATGTGGCCAGAAATGGCCATATCGGGGCCTCCCGGTCATGGTGGGCTACTCACGACGACTCCAAGTGATTTCCGGTGACTTCCCGCAGCAGCCGGCGGTGGTTTGGCTGGCAGTAGCAGGTGGGTGGGGGTGGTGGCTTGGGTAAGCTGAAATTTGTTTTGATTTCAAGGGTAATTTGTCCAAAAAATTAATTAAATGGGGTGAAATGGTAAAAGCAAGATTCATGTAAATAAATTTAAAAACAAGGACATTATTGTCCTAAAATTTTATTAATAAGGGATAGAATTGTAAAAAAAAAAAAAATTACCCAAGTGATCTTCCATACTTAAAAAAATAGAGGTAATTAGATTACCTCCAATATTACTAATAGTAATTACTATTGGTATTTGAAGATTACCAGAATCTTATATTACTTGACAAACCAAACATAGTAATAAAGTAATATAAGATGATTTAACCTCAATAACCACATGTAACCCCCAACCAAACGCCCCTAAAAGGTTATTCATATCCACTACTAAGTTGGTAATTTTTTCAAAAGTTTTTTTAACCAAAATAGTGATGGTAAAAAATAAAATGCAATGTAATGGCGAAGTGGTTGTTAAATTACATTTTTGCCCTTCTAGCAACTAAACCCAACCAGAAAAAGTTCCCTCGGTAGCAAGTGGTAGTTAAACAGACTCGCATGGTTTTGAACGCCCAGCTTCTAATTTGTCCACCATCGCCAGTCAAGAGATGTTGCAGGCTTTTGCTTCTATCTCCCCCCTCCACGTGGCACTCCCTGCCGCCGCACGTGTGAAGTCTCCGCCACTTGTTTTCCCAATGAGCCAACCGCCTCGTCGCCATTTCCGATCACTCGCCACTGTGACCGCGGCCAAGTCCACTCCCTCTGCATTTCTTGACCTCAAAGCTGGCAAAGGGTATTGAAAAAATCTATGGGCTTATTACTTTTCTTGTAAAGTTCGCATTTTTATCGTAATGTTTAAATTTTTATTATTGTTTGATAACGTTTCGTAGAATGAGTGAGTTTCATGATATTGAGCTCAAAGTCCGGGATTATGAATTGGATCAATATGGAGTTGTGAATAATGCTGTCTATGCAAGTTATTGTCAACATGGTAAGAATTTTTTTCACTGATTCTTGTTTAATGTATCCAATTTTTGTTTTGAATGTTTTTTTTAGTGAAGAGAATTAGATAAGAATTCCAGTTGATATATTTGGATTTGGATTTGATTGGCTCTTGTGTTGACCTAAAATTGTTTCTTCTAATTGGGTGGTATGAGGCAGGGACTGATTTGGTAGATCTCAGCTTCCATTCTATAGTTTATGAAAAGTGAACTCTTGTGCTCCAAATTGGGTTTTAGAGAAGGATTGATTTAGATGTTAAGTTTGTGACAACAGAGGAAATGTTTTGGATGCTTTCAACAATGGAGATTTTGTTTCTGAATGCATTTTCTTTTTAAGTTCCTAAACAATTTGATTAATATGGTTTTAAATGAAGGAGGTGGTAGGAGTTTCTTGGTTTTGAAACGTGCTCATGTATGTTTTAAAGAATTATGGAGAGTTTTTTCGTCAGTCTTGATGTGGATTGAGTGCTATTCCTTCAATTTCTTACTCAGGTCGTCATGAGCTTTTGGAAAGGATTGGTATCGATTGTGATGCAGTTGCCCGCACTGGTGATGCATTGGCCCTATCAGAGTTGTCACTCAAATTCCTTTCACCTCTAAGAGTATGCCCTCTGATCTTTAAATCTGTGATTACTAAACCTTTTATCTAGTTGTATATATCAATTTACTTATGTATTATGAGGAACTAAACCTCATGTAAGTACAAAATACTCCTGGTTGGTTATTTTTCTCTCACATGGGCACTTGTGGATCTAAAGTGATTAATATTAGCATTGGGTTGTCAAAGGAATAAGAATGACTTTCATGGAAAAATCATTGAACACAAATACTTCTCTTTGTCCCTCTTGAAACTTTAAATTGAAGTGACCATATTTGGAAAAGATTGCCTTTTGCTTAACCACAAAAGATTTTCAGTGCTAGCACAATATGCCTGCTTCAATTCATAGCTGCCAGTTTAGTTCTTAATGGCAAAAAATCCTTAATTACAATGATCTTATTTATATCCTTCCACATGGTGCATTTGCAACCAGAGTGGAGATAAGTTTGTTGTGAAGGTGAGGATCTCTGGCTCATCGGCTGCTCGCTTATACTTTGAGCACTTCATTTTTAAGCTGCCAAATGAAGAGGTTTGTCGTTCTCAACCCTGAACTGAACTTCTACATTGTTTTTATGAACCGCCATGATGCTCAGTGCTCTGTTATGTTTTGTGCAGCCTATTTTGGAGGCAAAGGCCACAGCAGTTTGGCTTGACAAACATTATCGCCCTGTCCGTATTCCACCTGAGATGAGATCTAAATTTGTTCAGTTTCTTCGCCATGAAGATTCTAATTGATTTAATTGCAAAAAGAACTTTTTAAACAAAATTCTTGCCTATATACCCGCTGGAACCGATAGTACATTTCCCTCACAATATACCTTTTTCAGCTTCGTATAAAAACCTGGACTCTACAAAACTAATCATACTTGCTTAGCAATATCTGACAACTTTCTTGGGATAAAAGAAAAAAGGGTGGCGGAGGAAATGATCGGCCATGATTTGAGGATTTTAAAAGATTGATTCTTTAACCTTATACTTGTTTGTGTAATAAAGATTTTGGATTTGACATGATCTTCTTGGAGCTCAAATGCTTGCATCCCTCTTGTAGAAGATTATATTTTGTTGTTTCCTTTGAAATTGTTTACGCTTATGCAATATGTAATCATGCAAGAGATACCATTTGACTGTTGTCATCTGTGTTTGGCAATGTGAGATTATTTTTACTGAAAGTAGTTCTCTCTGGTTCATTTTTTTATACAGATTGTGCTATGTTCAGTCGATATTAAGTATCTTTGCATAGTGAGAGAAAGGGGATTTGATTTATTTGATCAAAAACTTATTCAATCACATATATCTATAAAATCTTCTACTAGGTTTTGGAATCCTAGAAGAGGGTTACTCTTATTGGTTTTTATAAACCCTATATCATAAACATTTGGTGAAGAGAAATTGAAGCCTCTCTCTTTCTATATATTTGTGATTTTATGATTCCTAAAATTTAGGATTATATTATGAAAATTTAGGGTTTCAATGTTAAAAATTAAAACAAAAATATAAAATAAAGTATGAGTATATTTAGAAATTATAATGTTATTTCTAATAATTTAAATTAAGGTTCAATTTGTCAAAACAAAAAATAAATTTACAAATAAAGGATGAAGATCAATTAGGTGGGGGCTAAAATAACTTCCCAACTTATTATTATGTGCAAAAATTAGCCAATTCTACAATTATGAAATAAGCCCATAGACCATATTCAGAAGTGGACTACAATGTCCAAGCACAGCTATGGAAATGGCCTTCAAAGTTTGTTTGCAGGCCCAAATTTAAGAAGAAAGGAAAATTCCAAGCAATTTTATAATAATTGGCATTGGCAACATTGGAAGAGTAAAAACTAGTATATGCAACCTGGTTATCTTGACGATCAAGGAAGTTTATTTTCTTCTTTGAGTTTTTGGGTTCAAACTTTGGGATCATCTACCACAATAATATTGTAACTTACCTGGTTCTTTAGGAGTATTCAATAGACTCTAAGGATTAGTTAAGGTATACGCAAGTTGGTTCGGATACCTTGATTACCCAAAAAAAAAAAAAAAATTTGAAATTAGGTGTGAAAGGAATTTCCTAGATTAACCTAGAAAATCCAACAACATGCATCCAAATCTACTTTAATTAAAATTAATCAATGTAAGACTTTTGACATCAAGAAGAAAATGAAAGGTCTCGCAAGCCCCAATTGACTAATGAATCAAACACCTTTTAATTATCATATTATTAAAACTACATTTTCAATGTAATTAAGCCTTAATTAAGATAATCTTATGAGTAAATGACATGTTCCCACCCAAGGTTTAGCTAAATGGCAAGTTCCCGCCCTTAGTTTCATAAATTTAAATTTCACCCTCCCACTGTTGTTTTTTTACATTTATTTATTAATTAAATTATTATAAAATTTTCATGGTCATCCAATATTTTTATACAGGAAGTTGATAGGAAATTTTCGTTAAAAGGATAAAAAAAAGTTTTGAAATACTGAAAGAAGAACAATTTTTATAAAATATAGTTATATTATATAGATTTAGTATTTCTTAATTGACCAATATATTGAATTAATTCATCAATGCAATTTTCGTGTGAATTCTAACAAAATATTTGGAATATAATTTTAAGAGTCATATAATATTAAACTAAATCCATGGAGATTTGGTTTTAGGTATGCTAAAGACAAAATATAAATAGATTACATGATAAGATTCTTATGCCATTATTTCTAATTAGTTAACTAATTAGGGTCCACTTCCAATGACTGAGGGCGCCGTCTATCACATTTAATTAATTTTGTAAATATTTGATCTACTAATTAAAGTAGCAAACATTCGTGATATTATATTGTTTTAATTAATTAAGATTATATAACATTTAATTAGTTTTGTAAATATTTGATCTACTAATTAAAGTAGCAAACATTCTTGATATTATATTGTTTTAATTAATTAAGGTTATGTCAACACTCATCGCCTTTGTCTAGCTCGTAGGTATATTCCAAACATTTACTTTTTTTTTTTTTTTTTCACCAATTTAATATTTTTTGGACGGTAGAAGAATATTTGCTTTGAGAATTATTTCATTTTGATGTGTTTTGACTTTTGGTGGAGTTCCGCATGGACTTGTCCTGTGTCTTCGAGCAAGAATATTAAATTTGTGTATTATTGTAGGTTGGTGCATTATTTAGGAGGGTGAACGATATGCACCCACCCAAGGTTTGTTGTAAAGATGTACTCAAATAGTTTGAAAGCGACAAACATGTACCTTCTGTCATTCTCTGTTAGTGATTTTCGTCTGTTAAAAGGTACACTTCTTGAAAAGACTGGAATGCCCTTGAAAGTTTGCCACATCAATTAATGAATTTTTTTTTTCTTCTCCATCGTTCTAAATTTCTATTTCTTCTTCTCCATCACTCTTTTTTTTTTTCTCCATCGCTCTTTGTTTGATGAAATAGAAATCACTTTTTTTTTTCCCTTCTTCTCTGGCGTTTTGAAATCTTCATTAATTGATAAGATTTCATTACAAAATCCATTAAAACACCGACAAACCAAACCCTAACCCTAACCACCAAAACCATACAGAGTCCGTCATGTCGCCATGTTGAATCTTCGTTAGCTTGACGTTGTCACGCCTCGCCAGATGCCAAATCGCTGGCTTCGTGATCCCCTGATCATGTTTTCTCTCTAACACTTGGTGACGTTTCGCTCCCCCTCATCCCAATCCCTTGCCTCCCTTTCCTCTACTTGACATTTTTGTTTCCTTTTTTTCTTACTCTCTGTTTGGATGTTTGTTGCGTTTGGTGAAAGATAGATAACAGGTTAGAGAGAAACAGCGTGGTGAGAGATAGCAGTGGAGAGAGAAGCAGTGTGGCTTCGCCCAAAAAAGTGTGAGTCTCTCTATATGGATCCCTAGTCCTCTTTTAATTGAATTTATATTAACTTTGATTCTAATAGTTCATGGTGTCGATGATTATGAATGCGTGTTGAGTAGAAAAATTTTAATGGGGTTTTGTTTTTATAGTTTGAGCTGTTATAAGCTGACTATAATTTCCAGTTTCACATAAGTTTTTCTGGTTTCTAAAGTGAGATATTCATCATTACTAGTTCTGCTATTTTGGGACTTTGATTGGCTTTTTATGCATTTGTGGATAGTTGTCAAAGCTATTAAGTAGTCTTATGACATAAACAGAAAGTAAATGAGTTTTCTTATCAAGTTGTCAATGTCCTTAGTCATTTTAGTTGCCTCTGTACTTGGACAATTATAGTTTCCATCATAACTACTTAAATGTGAAAAAGACTAACAAGAAACAATGAATAAGAGCATATGAAGGATCCAATTTTAGAAGAAGCTTTAGCCATATTCTCTTGGTAAATTTGTCAAATGATTAATTTAAAGTTTGGTATGAAAAGTGGTAGAGTCAATTCATATACTTATATACAGTAGCTATCATGTAAATAAAGGCAAAACAACTGAATCAAGCAGCTATGTAACTTTAATATAATGCTCTTGACCAGTGCAGTTTCCTCATCAAGTTATTACTTTGATTAGTGATTATGGACCTAATTATTGCCATGTGTAGACAGGTTTATTTGATTTTGAAGTGGATGTTGCAACAATAAAACATTCGTCTGGCATTTATGTTGTTTCTTTTGGATCATATGTGATGGAATAGGCTTGTGTGAAGCAGGGGTTGTGTTGTGAAAGATGTTAGTAAGTGATCAGGTTTGTGCAGCGGAAAAACATAATTTTAAAAGCTAAAAGATCACTTACACATCTAAGATATGAGTATAGATTATAACGTTTTCATGCATAAATAAAAACGTAAAATAAAATCTATGTAAAAACAAATCCATAAAAGGATTTAGTTCATACCCATGTTTGGAGGCTCTTTCGAATATCTCTGACTTCGCTCACAACACTGTTCATCAAGTACTGTTCATCAACACTGTTCACTGGCTATTGTTCATAGACACTGTTCACATAAACTGTTCGCTGTACTTCTTCACTCATCGATCCAATGTAGGATCGTAATCACGAAAATCCATACGAAGATAATCCAAAGGACCGACAATTGTTTTGCTAGAACAATTGTTGGCTTCAAGAATCAAAAGACAATCAAAGAAAAGAAGATTTTTCTTCTTGCACTCAAAGAGTGAAAACGTGAGAGAGAGAGATAGGGTGGCTAGGGTTTTTTGTTTTTATAAAAATATATGTTGTGTTTTAATTAAGTTGCACTTATATGATGCAACTAATTAAAACCCTATTCCAATAAGGAATACCCATGGGTACCAACCCAAGCTTACCCTTGCAGCCAATCACCATGTAATTAGTATTTTAAATTAATTAATTATTATTATAATTAAAATCAATTAATATATAATAATATATTAACATTTAATTAATAATAACAATTCATTTAAATATATGCATACATATATTTAAATATAATCTCACGTATTTAATTTTAATATCAAATTAAATACAAGCAATAACCTCAGCAAATTTAATTGCACTACGAGATTATCAAAATATCATTTCGTCTTGAAAGACGAAAATACTGTTATCACAAATTGATTCTTAAATCATCTTCTAAGTGTGTGACTCGTAGACTTCTCATCATATTAGCAGTGTGTAGTATTGCGATTAACACCAATTAATAGTTTCACTACATACAGACCAAGATTGGCCCATACAAGGCATTATGACCACCTGATAGATTTGGATTCAGCAAAATCGCAGCTTGTCAATGGTATGGTTACTGTTTAATCAAATCCCTTCATCATCCGTTATCTCATCGAGGCTGAGGTACAAAAATAGTGTCAACCTTAGATATCCTCGATATGTTTGTATTGAGTTATTGGAATAATGACAGGAATATTAAATTGGATTGAGCAACAACTCAATCCCACTGTGGCCACAACTTTAGTGCCATTGTCATTCATCGAATTGCGCTAAGAGATAACTTCTCCTATACCCGGGAGTGATGAATCCTTTGTCGATCCACCATAGTCTTGATATAATCTCAATGTAGCCAATCACTATCGTACTGATAGCTCTGAATAGAACTACGGGGCTAGTGTCAACTACACTAATTGGTGCATAAGGCGCTCCGGTGATCTCAAGTCTAAGGATCACATATATCACTATCCATTAGAGGATTTATTCCATAGACACTAGGGTTAACATCCACATGGAATCCTCTAGTAGATCTATCCAGTGAACTTACCTACAACAAGCACCCATGTGTCGCACCAGGTTGTCGGCAAACAACCTTGACAAGTGAGATTAGTCACTGCCTTTCAACAGGGTCGTTCAACACTATGATAGTCTTACTGTATTATTTGTGTCCTTGATCAGAATAATATTGGGGCTACAGACATCTTTAAAATGGCCACCATATGTGATCATAGGGTTCTCACTATCAAGATTTGAAACACTTGATACCCTCGTCACATTTCTACCATCCTAAGGACATATATCAATACATATAATATGATTTACGTGATATAGTGGATAATGCCTTTTATTGATTAATAAATATTATTACAAAGAGTCAATTCCACAATAATTGATTGACTATAGGACACCTACTCCAACAAAAGATATATCTTCAAATGTTGACAATTTGAAGCAGAGCATACTACGGTTGCTATAAAGCAGTGGAATTGCAAATGGATAGAAATAGATCTCCTCTAACTCCACCTAGATGGAGAAAAGTGGCATATGGAAGAATGCAACCTGGTTTTGATGACAACGTTCTTGAACATGTGTTATGAATGTCAATGTAGTTAAACGGGACATGATAAAGGTGATGCAAGACTAGGTTTCCATCTCACAATATCTTACATTGTTGCTCTCGTTGTGTTGGTTTGGATCTACACACTTAGAGATTGAGAATTTGTATGCTACTTTCTATATGTTAAATGACAATTTTCATATTAGTGAGAGTTCATTGTTGTACACTTTTATGTTGGTTTTCTAAGTGAATTACCCAATGTAATATAATTTATCAATTTTGAAGCCCACTGAAGGAATAAGTTAATTCAGTAGGCATCTATCTATGAATGTTTGTTAAACACGCACTATAGTTACAAGTTCTATTGTTTCAGCTTTATTAGAACGACCATGCACTTGGCAGGGTCGAAGCCATTAGCACATCAATTTCATGTTCATAGCTATCCATGAAGATGTAATTAAAAGAGCACTAAGATGGCGTAAATTTAATCTTAATGTACAGTCATATGTGCATGGGGAATTCATTTGTCCTGAAGACAAGCAAGTTAAAAACTGAAAATGTATACAAAAAATTCAACTTCTAACAATATTAGTTAACATGATGATGAACCAATTGAAAGCTAACAAAAATAGGGAATTTAATTTATTAGAACAAATTATGAAAGATTCAAAGCAAAAGTATTCAATCAAGCTCGAGAGAGAGAGATTAAAATAAGTTACAAATGACATAAAATATGAATGAAATACAATAAAATTAGTTTATAGTGAAGAAATACAAAAAAACCAGAAGCAATTAACAAGATGCTTTTATTAGCATCTCTAGAAAGTTGCGTAAATCTTCAAGAGCATGGTATTTGTGGAGATTAAATCTTCCAAAATTTAATTGCTCTTGAAGTGTGACCTGTTGCTCTTCGAAAATCTTAAACAACATATTAAGAGAACACCATCTGGAGGTAGCTCCTCACAAATTATGGCCAAAACTTGCCAAGAAAAGCACAAGGATTGGTAATTTATAACAACACAAAAGAATAAACTGATAAAATATAGCCAATAAAGTTTTTTTATTTTTTTATTTTTGATGAGCCATAGGTCACTTGCCATGTGCACTTGATTGGAAGCTAGGCTTTATGGATTACTGCCAGATCCCACAATTTTATTTCCAACCTCCTGATTGAAAACCAAGGATCATACCATCCAATCCACTACTTGAGTTTATCTCCTTTCTAGATAAAAATATAGTATATATCTATTTTGAGCACCATAGATAACGCAACATTATTGGCTTAGCCCAATACCTCAAAATCTCTCTAAAATGTTTCAATACTATATGACAGGAACATTGACAACTCCTTAGCCTTGTCTACAATACATGCAAACCATTGAAAATTCTCCTAAATCATTGGAAAGGAAAGATGAATATTGAAGAGAGAGTTAAATACAATGTAACTGCAGACTTACCCAAAAATTCAAAAAGAGGCCAGTTCCTTCTCTCCCTAACCAAAAATATGAATAATTAACTACAAACCTATCCAAAAACAAATGAAATTTGTAAAGAAGAAATACATGACTTCCAAGTCCTACAGTCCAAACACAAATCGACTTAGTATTGCACCGAAATATGAAAAACCAAGAACAACAAGAGGTCTTTCACAGATACTTTCACTCGGGAAATACTTTTTGCAAAAACCTTCACACATACACACCATCTGCGACAACCAAGAACAACAACAAGTCTTTCACAATTAACAAGCGCACATAAGATCAATAGGTCGAGTGTCATTAGCCATTGCTTTGTGTTTTGAGTTTTAGAACTCCATATGCATTAAATTAAGTACTTAACATTAGAGTTTCAACATAAGGTAACTGTAACACACTAGACTTTCAAGTCTTGCGACTCATATTGATTTCATGTTGTATCCGAACAGGACTAGGTCCGGGAGGCAATTGCGTTGAGCTTGGTTTTGGCACTGCCACCATTTCTTGTTCTCTAGCACTTGAATCTCCATGGTGGTGAGACTCATTGCTTTGTGTTTTGAGTTTTAGAACTCCATGTACATTAAATTAAGTACTTAACATTAGATTTTCAAAATAAGGGAACTGTAACACACCAGACTTTCAAAATTAGATTATTTGTGAATTTAAAAAATAAGATCTAATGCAAGTTGGTGAATATAAAAACCCATATTAGTACTGTTGAGTGAAAAGGTACTAGATCCATCAAATAGTACATGATTTGCAGTACTGTTGAACATATTAAGAAGTAACCAGTTCCACTGTAGTCGTGTCTTCAAGCAATACAAAATGGACATAATTGTGGGAAAATACCATCTGTAATTTAAAGTACACAAAATAGTCTTTAGGATTCAATGTCCCCCATTGTAGTGGAAGGCTAGTTAACATATTTTAACTAAATTTCAAAGAAGAATCCCTCACCTTAAGTACCAGAGTAGTGCCAAAGCGAGTAGTGCAAGTTGAATAGACATAGTCATACAATTCAGCACCCAAAGCACTACAAACTACAATATTCAATATTCCTCCACCTATGCTGCTTCCCAGCGGTTCTCTCCCTCACACGTCATCTATTGTCTCTGTTTACGTGTCGTTGCTATTCAATGAAGCTCACTCTGTCATGGAGGCTAGTTTTAATTCGTCCTCCCCTGTCGCTAGTTTTTGTTTTGCTGGTCATTGTTGATGGTTTTGTTTAGGTCGTCATCAATAGTTTCCATTCAGTTGCTCAAGCACCTTCGCAGACAAAGAACAAAGCCGCAACTTTTCGTTTACTCTTTTTTTTTTTTTTATTCAATGTCAACTGTTGTGGACATGTGTCAACCACCCAATGAATCTTCCAATCGAAGCTACGCTTCATACCTTGATAAAAATAATTAAAATTTAAAACTTTATGGCTCTACATAAAATTACTATGTTACCCTTTAGTAGACGAAAATCACTCACAGAGAATGACGGAAGGTACCTGTTTGTCATTTCTAAACTATTTGGGTACCAAATTAGCTTTATGACAAACCTTGGGTAGGTGTATATCGTTCAGCCTTATTTAGAAAGTAAGATATATTTCTATCATCCAAAAAATAATAATAGTAAAATGGTGCAAAACGAAACTAAATATTATTGATTATTATAATTTCTAATTATGTTATTAATCATCATAATGTATCGTCAACTTCTTTTTCTCGTTTGTCAAAAAAGTTTAGAATTATTAATCGAAGTAAACGACATTTCCACCCACTGTTAATCAAATTTGTTATCTACATGGTATAGTCAATGCAAAGACAAAAATACCCTTTAATCCAACACCAAATCCATATTCCATACCCAAAACCCAAACGGCCAAACCCCATCATCTCAACCAAACCACACCTCACCTCCACCACGCACCCATCAGCCACCATCCCACCACCACCATATTCCGATCTCGATCCATCCCACTTATGCCTCCACCGTCATGCCACCATCAATCTTCTCACACAAATCAACACAGCATGCATGCACAAGCAGTCGTGTAGCTGAGCGTGCATAGGACAGGTGTGCACGAACAAGCATGAAACTGTAGTGTGAGTACAGGGCAAACTAGCAGGATGGCACAGGCGCAAACACAAGCAACTTGAGACAAACGTCGTGCAAACAATTTATTAAGTTTAATATCAATTTATTATTTAATGTATTACAATTTACAATTTACAAGTCTCAAGTTTCATATATAATAGAACTCCCAATTTGATTTTGCCCAAATGTCAATCGGATTGGGGATTTTGGTTCGTTAATGTAAAATTACTTAAAACCCCCCAATGTTGTATACTATTTCAACCTTGGTTCCTTTCCCGGTTCATAGCAAGATACCCTATTCTCGATTCCTAGTAGGTTCCCTATTATTGGGTCCAAAAATAAAAAGAGTAAAACCATAATTATACAAATCTTTTCATAATTAATAAAAAGTAAAAATACATTCCAATATTTTGAAAAGAAAACGTTACCTAAAAAAAAAAAAAAAAAAAAAATTGAGGGGATGAAACAATTATCCTAAAATAAAATAACTTGTGAGTTGTGATTAAAGAGACCTTTTTTTACTTGGTATATTTAGAAATAATTACAAAATTGCCCCGGATCCATTAAACTATCATAATGCCCTTGATATATTTCAAAAATACAGAATTGCCCTCCATATATATACCCACCAACCCTGACTCTATTTTCCGCCGCTGAAGCATCCGACGCGTCACGCCGCTCAAGTCTCCACGGCCGACGCCGTCACGCCGCACAAGTCTCCACAGCCACAGCCGACGCCGCTCAAGTCTCCACAGCCACAGCCGCCTCGTTCAGGCTCATTGGTGAGGTTTTCGTGGACGTACCTACTAGCGCATGCAGTACAATCGCCGTTTTGTCACTGCTGCTGAGTAATCAGCTTTTAGTAAAAATTTCCCTTTTTTCTTGTTGTCTTGCTTGGCAGCTCTGGTTTTGGTCTTGACCAGTACATCTCGATTTCCCTTTCTTTTATTCATATGGTCCCTGTAGACATGGGTAGCTTCTTATTATTATTATTATTATTTTGGTTAGATTTTAAATGTTGAAACCCGAGTAGATCTTAATACAAATTTCTCAACAGAATGTGTGTGTGTGTATATATAAAAGAAAAGATCGTAATGTAAAATTCTCAACAGAGTGCTGTCATTGCTTTTGGCGTACTGCTGGGTCGTAGGACTAGCCGTTCCAAAGCAGTGCTTTCCTCAGTGATTCTTCTTCTTATTGTATCTTTGAAACATTGTAATCATTGAGGGATTGTGCTCGTTTTATATTAGTAGTGAATGATTACTGAAAATTAATCAACTTTCTAAAAAATAAAAATAAGGATTTTTTTTTTTTTTTATGATGATGCTGCCTAACATTTGAGATTTACAGGTGCGTAATTCGTGGTTGTGTTCCCAAAAAGGTTTTGGTTTACGGAGCTTCTTTTGGAGGTGAAATTGAGGTGAGATATGATGTCATATATAGCATTACATGAAATTCATTGCTGAAAGCTTCATGGAACACTTAACTGAAACTGTAAATTTTTGTTGGCCTCTCTTTTGCCCTGGTGCAAAAAGATGTAATGAAGAAATGGTATGTATCCATTGTGATCATTTTAGTGCTTGCAGATGCCAACTTCTAGTCATTGAAATGATCCACTTGTGAACTTAATTTATTCATTGAATGGGAGTTTAGGACCTCTCGTTTTGGCATAGCTTAGATCTTATTTTTTTCTTAGTTTTTTAATTCTTTCAGGTTTTATTTTTCCCCTGTCCGCGGGATTTTCTCTATACTGTAAAACTAAATTCTTACTTCCTATCAGATAAATATCTTTGTATGGACCTTCAGAATATTGATAATTTGTTCCTCATGGAATCTGGTAGCTTTATTTATGTTTGGTGACAAGGATACACCACATAATATTGAATTTGATTAAGATTGTTGTGCAAAGAGTATGATGGCTTTACTTATGCCACCAATTGGTCATGGACACTTTCTTTTTTCTTTGGTATCTTGGTTTGAGGTAATCCTTCAAAGTTGGTGAAGTATTTCACAAAGTTCTGGCGTTTTCTTCAGTTTTTTAAACTGTGTTGCGTGGGTGTTTTATGCAGTTTTTGAAACTGTGTTTTGACTTTTTTGGGTGTTATCTGCAGATTTTTAAACTGTGCTGTGTGGGTGTTTTCTGCAGTTTTTTAAACTGTGTTGTGTGGGTGTTTTATGCAGTTTGTGAAACTGTGTTTTGTGGGTGTTATCTGCAGTTTTTTAAACTGTGTTGTGTGGGTGTTTTCTGCAGATTTTTAAACTGTGCTGTGTGGGCGTTTTCTGCAGTTTTATAAACTATGTTGTGTGGGTGTTTTATGCAGTTTTTTCAACTGTGTTGTGTGGGTGTTTCACCATGTCAACTCAAAACTATTTACCTTGCAAAAGAAAGAGCTTAGAAGAGGAGATCAATCAATATTCCGAGTCGTCAAAAAAAATATCGATTGCAAGTTCCCAAATGCAATCACCTCTTGATGAAAGTAACCAAATGCAATCTCCTATTGATGAAAGTAACGAACCAATGCTTGCAGATAGTCCTTGTTTAAGCCCTCTCCAGATTTCCCCTGATGATGCTTGGGGTACTGGAATTGGAAGGTCTAAGTCAGTTGTATGGCTACATTTCAAGAAAGTAAAAGTTGATGGCAAGGATAAGGCGGAGTGTAACTATTGTCATAAACAGCTTGTTGGTGGTTCTAAAAATGGGACAAAGCATTTGCATGATCATCTTAGAATTTGTCCAAGGCGAAAGTACCAAGATAAAACACAAAAGACATTAACCAGTTACCATTTTGATCAAGAGGCGCCGAGAAAGGACCTTGCAAATATGATTATCTCCCCTGTCAACGTGGCACTCCCTGTCGATGCAGGTGTCAAGTCTCCACCACTTTCTTTCCCAATCAGCCAGCCGCCTCCATGCCATTTCCGATCACTTGCCACTGTGACCGCCGCCAAGTCCACTCCCTCTGCATCTCTTGACCTCAAAGCTAGCAAAGGGTATTGACAAAATCTATGGGCTTATTACATTTCAGGTAAAGTTCGCATTTTTATCATAAAGTTTAAATTTTCATTATTGTTTGACAACGTTTTGTAGAATGAGTGAGTTTCATGATGTTGAGCTCAAAGTCCGGGATTATGAGTTGGACCAATATGGAGTTGTGAGTAATGCTGTCTATGCAAGTTATTGTCAACATGGTAAGAATTTCTTTAACTGATTCTTGTTTAATGTATCCAATTTTTGTTTTGAATGTTTTTAAGTGAAGAGAATTAGATGAGAATTCTAGTTGATGTATTTGGATTTGGATCTGATTGGCTCTTGTTTTGGCTTAAAAGTGTCCTAACTTGTTTCTTCTAATTGTGTGGTATTAGGCAGGGACTTATTTGGTAGATCTCAGCTTCCATTCTATAATTTATGAAAAGTGAACTCTTGTGCTCCAAATTGGGTTTTAGAGAAGTATTGATTTAGATTGTGACAACAGAGGAAATGTTTTGGATGGTTTCAACAATGGAGATTTTGTTTCTGAATGCATTTTCTTTTTAAGTTCCTAAACAATTTGATTAATATGGTTTTAAATGAAGGAGGTGGTAGGAGTTTCTTGGTTTTGAAACGTGCTCATGTATGTTTTAAAGAATTATGGAGAGTTTTTTCGTCAGTCTTGATGTGGATTGAGTGCTATTCCTTCAATTTCTTACTCAGGTCGTCATGAGCTTTTGGAAAGGATTGGTATCGATTGTGATGCAGTTGCCCGCACTGGTGATGCATTGGCCCTATCAGAGTTGTCACTCAAATTCCTTTCACCTCTAAGAGTATGCCCTCTGATCTTTAAATCTGTGATTACTAAACCTTTTGTCTAGTTATATATATCAATTTACTTATGTATTATAAGGAACTAAACCTCATGTAAGTACAAAATACTCCTGGTTGGTTATTTTTCTCTCACATGGGCACTTATGGATCTAAAGTGATTAATAACTTTCATGGAAAAATCATTGAACACAAATACTTATCTTTGTTCCTCTTGAAACTTTAAATTGAAGTGACCATATTTGGGAAAGATTGCCTTTTGCTTAACCACAAAAGAGTTTCAGTGCTAGCATAATATCCTTGCTTCAATTCATAGCTGAGTTTAGTTCTTAATGGCAAAAATTCCTTAATTACAATGTTCTTATTTTTATCCTTCCACATGGTGCATTTGCAACCAGAGTGGAGATAAGTTTGTTGTGAAGGTGAGGATCTATGACTCATCAGCAGCTCGCTTATACTTTGAGCACTTCATCTTTAAGCTGCCAAATGAAGAGGTTTGTCATTCTCAACCCTGAACTGATCCTCTATATTGTTTTTATGAACTGTCATGATGCTCAGTGCTCTGTTATGTTCTGTGCAGCCTATTTTGGAGGCAAAGGCCACAGCAGTTTGGCTCGACAAAAATTATCGCCTTGTCTGTATTCCACCTGAGATGAGATCTAAATTTGTTCAGTTCCTTCACCATGAAGATTCTAACTGATTTAATTTCAACAAGAACTTTTTCAACAAAATTCTTACCCGCCGAACCAGCAGTACATTTCCCTCACAATATACCTTTTGCAGCTTCTTCATATTAAGTCTTGGGCTCTACAAAACTAATCATACTTGTTCAGCAATATCTGACAAATTTCTTGGGATAAAAAAAAAGGGGGTTGCGGAAGAAACGATCGGCCACGATTTGAGGATTTTGAGAGATTGATTCTTTAACCTTAAGTTGATTTTGACATCATCCTCGTGGAGATCAAATGCTTACATACCCTCTTGTAGTTGTTTCCTTTGAAATTGTTACACTTATGTATATAATTATGCAAGGGATTCCACTTAACTGTTGTCATCTGTGTTTGGCAGTGTGAGATTGTTTTTACCGACAGTAGCTCTTTTTGGTTCATTTTTTTCATACAAATTGTGTGATAGGAGCCATTCGGTAGCTCAACAATTGGGTTAGGCTGTGGGATTTTCATGGGTTTGGATAGAACTCTCCTTAGAGGATTGACTTGTCAAGGGAGGGTGCTCAACCCTTATAACCCATATGCCCACACCTTTTACTTTCAATGTGGGATTTTAACATTCCATCACGCTTTTGCAATTGATGTCAATGTCATCCTCTTTATCCTTGTCAGCCTCTTTATCCCTTGGATGACTACGCACATCCCTTTTTCCTCGAGCCTCTATGCCCTTTCTCATGATAGCAACTCGGGCCCAAAGTCAGCTGGCCACATGTGCGAAGGATCATACTCTGATACTAATAATAATTGATAAGAATTCTTGAGGTATTAGCCTGGGCCCAAGGTTAGGTTGTCACGTGTACGCATGATCATGTTCTAATACCAATTGATTGAAACCTATTTGAATAACTTAATAATTGGATTGGATCATGGGTCTTTTATGGGATTAGATAGAACTCTTCTTGGAAAACCAGTTTGTTAAGGGAGGGTGTCCAAGTCCTTATAACCCACATACCCACCCCATTCTCTTCCGACCTATTTAAAAACTCAAACAATTGGGCTAAGCAGTGGGTCTTTTGTGAGTTTGGGTAGAACTCTCCTTGAAAAACTAGTTGCCTAAGCCTTTTATACCCCCTGCCCCTCCCTTCTTTTTCCCTTCCTATGCCGGATGTTAACACTGTGCTTGTTAAGTTGATATTTAATTATCTTTGCATAGTGAAAGAAAGGTGATTTTATTTATTTGATCAAAAACTTATTCAATCATTAGCCCTTGGTGCATCATCGGGGGTGTCACGCCCCTTGACAGCGCCAGCACACCCCCAGTGCTTGCTTGTCATGACAGCATCCTAGGCCAACAGCAGGTGAGGTGAGGTGAGGGCGCCCACAGACTACGGTCCGTAGAACCAAAACAAAGCACAATCGTGTACGTTTGCTATATGCAGGCATGGAGGAGACTCTGGATTTCTCGCGTCTTTACTACTCAACTACCTCACACGTGAGTTGATTGTCAGGTAAGACCATGTACTTATATTAAATACAGCACTTTGACTACAACACAGCACAATAATCTTTGATCTTCCGATTAGAAACAAATTGAAGTACAGTCAACACTTTGAATAATCAAGAAATGGAAGAAGAGGGAAAGAAGAAGGTGATGGTACAATTGATGAGAGCGATTGTACACTACGCTCTCAAATGGGCTCTTGAAACTCTCGGTTACCATCTCCAATTCTCAATTTATCTCTTCACCGCACAGCCTGCTGATTATTTATTTTATCTTCCACTTACGGTGCTGCTCGTACGTTTTTCTCTCTCTCTCTCTCTGTCTCTTGCGTTGATTTGTTTTAATTAAGTATGCTTTCAAATGATTCTGATTATGGATATTTACTGGGGATTTTGATTCTGTTTTCTCTTCTTTTGCAATAGTTATAATTTTTGTGAATTGGGGAGAAAATTTTTATGATCCAATTTCATGTCTTTCAGCTCCGGACTTGATAACTTCGATGCAAGAAAATCAAAAGAAGGTGCAATTGCTCTACTCAACAGAGCGAAGGAGATCTGCACCACACTGGGGTATATATTTTTTACGCTGACGCTTGGTCTAAAATTTTCATGTTGGATATGATGATGAACTCTTGTTTTTACAATTTTATGGTTGTTTAAGAATGAGAATTGGCAAATGTAATGATCCTGGAATGGTTTTAGCAAAACATTAACAGAAATTGATTACTTACTATAAATTGAGGCGAGACATTGACAGAACCTGGGAATCCAAAGAGTAATTTGTGCACTGCTGAAAAGCTCAATGTCCAATTGCTTATAGTAGCAGCCACACCGTGAGCAATAAAGAGTTAGTCTTAACACTTAGGAATCAATCGCTATCTCAATCGTGGCATGTTGTGTTCATCACAATAGGATTAGTATTCTAATGATAAATTTTCTTGACAATTCTTATGGGCTAATGTGTGTTCATTGGGACAGGGCTTTCCTGGGAAGTGTCAGCAATTACTGTGTTCATAATGCTAAGTGCCCTGTACTTGGTGGTGAGGAACCACTTGAAGATTAAGAAGCACTTTAAGAGCTGAAGCTCATGCAAAACAGCTCAACTCCAGTTCTGAGAAGATCAGAAATCGCTGTGTTTTCGATACCTACTTGTTATTTGTAAGTAATTGTTCAAAGCTGTTTGATATGTTGTATAAGTTCTGTAAAAAGAATTGAATTTGTAATGATAAAATAAGTTAATGTGGCTTCGTCATTTTATCTTCCTCACTTTTAACTTCATCTTCTTCAACTTTTCTGTTCTCAATCTCAACAATAAGAAGAAACTCCCTCTTTAAACCCACGTTATCATCATAATAGATCAATCGGCCCTTAATTCAAATAGTAAATGTAAATCTAAGGCTATCATTATCATAATATTAAAAACACGAAATTTTTTGTTCTTACAACCAAAGATCACAAAATTGGCCATTTCAATTTGACACACAACTTGTAGTAGATGGTAATCAATTTCAGAAATAGGGTTCTGATTTGGTTACTAATGTTTCCCCTTACCTTTTCCCCTTTTCTTTTTCTTAGCTTTCTTTTTCCCATCCCTTTGTTTTTAATTTCCTGATCCGGACAATTGGCTTGTTTGGATTGGGAACCAGAAATTATAGGAACTGCCAAACCCTCCATCTTACTGTCAATGTTTCCCTCATACACTTTCCTTCTGATGCCACACCCTCGCAACGCCCACGGCCGTCTCTGTTGCCTTGCCTTTAACACTCCTACTCTACTGCAAGAATAGCTGATTCAAGTGAGCTCACGGTTTGCCTTGTTGATTGCATCCTCTTGCAAAATTCTCTAACTGAAAACTGGGCATGCCATTGCTGCAGAATAACGACTTGCCCCCCAACCAGGGTCCATCCTCTAACACTTGGACACTGTCTTCATCCCGAAACTGGAGATTAGAAAACCCTCGACCGTAGACTAACATCTTCTAAGCCATAGGTTTTCCATGCTCGCAAGGCAATAGACTTGGCGGCATGGAAAGCAAATGTAGCCCGAAAAGAAACCCAAATGCACCGGTACCAATAAGCGGAACTCTCAGCAATCAACTCATCTGGAATCAGTGTATCGGCTCATCGCCCACCACGTCAATGTTCACGAAATCAATCTGAGCAGGTTTCTGAGTTTGTGATTTCCACCCTATCAGCCCAAGACGAAACAGGTGGAGGACAACCTGTTTGTCATCCCCCATTGGGGTTCTAGAAGCGGGACCCTCAGCCGGGCGCCTCTGACCATGCGGTGGCTGCGGCGGTAGACAGACGGCTGCGTAGAATGCAGCAGGGGCTGCCTGCGGCGATAGTTGGCAACCTTGGTCGTCTTGGCAGGTCGGTACCCATGGCGACTGTGGCGGCGCGGCGGTTTAAGAGAACAGCGTTTAATAATGGAGAAACTACTTCCCACCCATTTCACTTTAAGATACTTCCCCACCCGAAATGTTTCAAAACGACACTTTCCCACCCAGATCTGTCAGTGAAAATGTAAAATCCATTAACCCATGTAAACGTACAAAGACAAAATAGGATTTTCGTCTCTTTTCTCTCTTTCTCCTTCGCCACCTCTCTTCTCCTCCTCTTTTCTTATTCCTCTCTCTTTTTCCCCCGCAGTCTTTTTGGCTATATTTATTTGGCTCCGATGACCAATTTACCTTCAAAGAAGACATTTTGTTTAAAATAGTTTAATAGAGTCACCTCTTTTTTTATGGTTTACATAACAAGCCAACATTCCCATTCAAATAAATAACTACAACAGGGACATTATGTTTAAAAGTAATCCGTAATTATGCCTGTTTCTATACAATGATCACCATAGCCTATATAAAGATATATGGCGGAGCACCAGAGCAAGGAAGATGTTTATCTTACTGACTTGTTTCCCTATCCCAAACAGTTTTGCCTTAAGTCAGAGCAATTTGTAATCACTGTCATTCTTTGTAACACCAGCTGTAGGGAGAGGGAAAAAGAACAAGAATATTGAGTTTTGTAAATAGTATAACCATAAGCAGTATCACGAATTTTTTCATTTATACTTAGCCAAATTTGATTAGCATTCCAAACAAAAGAAATTTGAGATTTCAGTTGGGACTTTCTGTAAATCGATTCGTAGATACACTAAAATTTAGTATCTCCACCAGCTCCAAACCTGTCACCATGACCTTCACCCCTGCCTCCAGTTACTCCTCTGCCACCTATGCCTCCACCAGCTCCACCTTCTACACCCCCAACAACGCCAAAGCCACACCCATGTCCAGATCCTTCACCTAATCCACCCCCAAGTCCCCCAACCCCACGCTCAAGAATGGCCTTGAGAAGCTTCAACATCGAAACATAATCCTAATATCTCCTTACATCTGCTGGCTTTCATGTCAACAAAAACTGCATCTTGACACCTAAATCTTGAACAATTTCCCCCCAACTCACAATTACAAGTAGATTCCTGATCTTTTTAATGCTTCGGCAATCACATTAACACTCAAGAATTAGACCACCACCATCTTCTGCAAAGGAATCCACAAATTCCCGAGGCAGTTTTTGTAAATATTGTTCCTGCCAAGCAAGCCAAAGAGCAAATTTTCATAGTTCCCAAATTTCAAATGAGCAAACACACTATTACAACCAATCTCAAAACAACAAATAATGATAATGTTCCACACTTGTATGAGAGTTTCTGATCCATTCCATTGTGTCCTCCTCATGGTAGAACTGCGAAACAATGTGGACAACAAAGTCAAGTACATGTCTCAAGGATTGTTGCACATCAATCTGTATCTTGAAGCTGGTGTTGTTTTCCCCTCCTGGTGATAAGCCAATCCACAAAATGACTGTGTGGTCAAGATATACCCGTGCCGCTGGATGCTAACAACATAATCAAAACCGCTCAATAAGATACAGAAAATTAGAAGGTGATATATAGCCTATCCCCCAGTTGGCATCATAAATATCTTTCAAGCCCCCAAAGAACTTCTGAACAAGTTCAATGTTATAGCATGATCCCATATTCCCAGAGAGGCTTTCTACAAATTTCTTCCATGGTGTATTTTCATTAAAACTTTTTGCAACATTCTCAAAAACCTCATTATTCGGCTTACCAGACCCGAGAATCATAACTACCACACTTCCAATCTGCCCATAAGATAACTGACTTCTCAAGCCAATATTTTGAAAAATAACTTCTTTAATTATATTCCTACAAGTATCAGTTCCTCTCAAAGAAATCACATTCCCTTTCAGTGATTCTCGCCAGTCTAGAGGAAATATGATAGTTCAACAAAACTTTGTAGTGCCTCAATATCATAATACTGGTGATGCAGAAATTTGGAATTCAAAAGAGATTTTGAAACTTCATAGATGTAAGTAGAACTTCTAACTTTGCAGAACACAGACGATGAATTCTCAAATGACTGCTTACGAAAGGCATGTAGATTTTCCAACACCTTCATACCAACAAAAAGTAACTCTGAACTCCAATAACTTTGAGCAGCAGAGACAAGCTTGCTGACATCAATTGAAACCAACTTCTCGCATGTTTGAGCACACCTTTTGTCCACCTCTCTAATCCACTCTGCGTTTGGGTTCAGCAAAAGATACTTGGTACCAAGATTGCTGTATTGCCTCCATACACTAAGGTAGTTCAAGCAGAAGTCACCATAACTTCTGCAGTTGTTAACATCTCGTGTTTGCAAATGCTCAAGATACTCAAGTATCTTCACAATCATATTGTTCCAGCAATTCCAAAAGTAGACAAGGGTCTCAACAGAAACTTGGTTTCTATGAATTGTGTCTTTTGAATATGCTACGAGATCAGAAACTAATTCGTCTTCCCAACCATATTCAGAGGTGCTTAAATGAAGATGGAAATCCAAAATGGTTCGGACAGATAATATTTCACCTCTGATACTCTGATGTCTCTTCGAAGCATTAAATTGATGACTCAGCATGAATAGGTTGCACTGCTCATTTGATAAAATGTCAGCTTCATTTCGAACAAATTCAGAAAATTGGTTCGAGTCATTCTCCGCTAATGACTTGGCTTTCCCCAAAAGCTCCTCCTTTTCTCTAAACTGCTTCAAAGGCCAGCCTTTGCTCCCCGGTGACCATAGAGAGTTGGAAAGCACGTAATGAAGTATAAGTGCAGATGCTTCTTTGAAATTCCCAGCTTTCTGTAGCAAATCAGCTGCACGAAGAATATCTCCTCTCATTTTTGCAATATTTGCAGTATCCACAAAGTTTCCCAACTCTTCTTCCAGCAATAGAAGTTCATTAAAGCAATTCAATGACTTCAAAAAGTTACGTTTCAAATCCATTGAATGAAAAGCTTTGACAAATTTCATCATGGATTTGCTATCTTTGAGCTCATGATGATGAAAAGCGCACCTCTCCAGAAAGTCTTGTACAATTTTGTTCATTTTTTCACTTCTTTGGACAGTACCAACATCTGTACTGGCATGTTGTTTCCAATAATGGATGTACTGCAATCCAACATCGAAAAGCTTTCCTTCAAAGCAAACAGTCAAACAATCTAGAAAAAAATTGCCCCGCAAGCTCATAGCATCCTGCAAGACAAAAACATTCCCCCGCCCTTTCCAGCTCTGGTTCCTCACATTTTTGAAGGTGATTATAGCCATAACCGTTGGCATCATAAAATCTTTCAAAGCCCATTCTGAGATTTGGTTACTAATGTTTCCCCTTACCTTTTCCCCTTTTCTTTTTCTTAGGCTTTCTTTTTCCCATCCCTTTGTTTTTAATTTCCTGATCCTGACAATTGGCTTGGGTTTGGGATTGGGAACCAGAAATTATAGGAACTGCCAAACCCTCCATCTTACTGTCAATGTTTCCCTCATCACATTTTCCTTCTGATGCCACACCCTCGTCAACGCCCACGGCCGTCTCTGTTGCCTAGCCTTTAACACTCCTATTCAACTGCAAGAATAGCTGATTCAAGTGAGGCTCCACGGTTTGCCTTGTTGATTGCATCCTCTTGCAAAATTCTCTAACTGAAAACTGGACATGCCATTGCTGCAGAATAACGGACTTGCCCCCAAGCAACCAGGGTCCATCCTCTAACACTGAGTGGACACTGTCTTCATCCCGAAACCGGAAGATTAGAAAACCCTCGACCGTAGACTTCACATCTTCTAAGCCATAGGTTTTCCATGCTCGCAAGGCAATAGACTTGGCGGCATGGAAAGGCATAATGTAGCCCGAAAAGAAACCCAATATGCACCGGTACCAATAAGCGGAACTCTCAGCAATCAACTCATCTGGAATCAGTGTATCGGCTCATCGCCCACCACGTCAATGTTCACGAAATCAAGTCTGAAGCAGGTTTCTGAGTTTGTGATTTCCACCCTATCAGCCCAAGACGAAACAGGTGGAGGAGCAACCTGTTTGTCATCCCCCATTGGGGTTCTAGAAGCGGGACCCTCAGCCGGGCGCCTCTGACCATGCGGTGGCTGCGGCCGTAGAACAGACGGCTGCGTAGAATGAAGCAGGGGGGCTGCCTGCGGCGATAGTTGGCAACCTTGGTCGTCTTGGCAGGTCTGGTACCCATGGCGACTGTGGCGGCGCGGCTGTTTAAGAGAACAGCGTTTAATAATGGAGAGAACTACGTTTTCCCACCCAAGGTTCACTTTAAGATACTTTCCCACCCGAAATGTTTCAAAACGACACCTTTCCACCCAGATCTGTCAGTGAAAATGTAAAATCCATTAACCCATGTAAACAGTACAAAGACAAAAATAGGATTTTCGTCTCTTTTCTTCTTTCTCCTTCGCCACCTCTCTTCTCCTCCTCTTTTCTTATTCTCTTCTCTTTTGCCCCTCCGCGGTCTTTTTGGCTATATTTATTTGGCTCCGATGACCAATTTACCTTCAAAAGTAAAGAACATATTGTTTAAATAGTTTAAATAGATTGTCACCTCTTTTTTTTATGGTTTACATAACAAGCCAACATTCCCATTCAAATAAACAACTACAAAAGGGACATTATGTTTAAAAGTAATCCGTAAATTATGCCTGTTTCTATACAATGATCACCATAGCCTTATATAAAGATATATGGCGGAGCACCAGAGCAAGGAAGATGTTACTATCTTACTGACATTGTTTCCCTATCACCAAACATGTTTGCCTTAAGTCAGAGCAATTTGTAATCACTGTCATTCTTTGTAACACCAGCTGTAGGGAGAGGGAAAAAGAACAAGAATAATTGAGTTATTGTAAGATAGTATAACCATAAGCAGTAATCACGAATTTTTTCATTTATACGTAGCACAAATTTGATTAGCATTCCAAACAAAAGAAAATTTGAGATTTCAGTTGGGACTTTCTGTAAATCGATTCGTAGATACACTAAAATTTAGTATCTCCACCAGCTCCAAACCTGTCACCATGACCTTCACCCCTGCCTCCAGTTACTCCTCTGCCACCTATGCCTCCACCAGCTCCACCTTCTACACCCCCAACAACGCCAAAGCCACACCCATGTCCAGATCCTTCACCTAATCCACCCCCAAGTCCTCCAACCCCACCGCTCAAGAATGGCCTTGAGAAGCTTCAGACATCGGAAACATAATACCTAATATCTCCTTACATCTGCTGGCTTTCATGTCAACAAAAACTGCATCTTGACACCTAAATCTTGAACAATTTCCCCCCAAACTCACAATTACAAGTAGATTCCTGATCTTTTTAAATGCTTCGGCAATCACATTAACACTCAGAGAATTAGACCACCACCATCTTCTGCAAAGGGAATCACAAAATTCCCGAGGCAGTTTGTTGTAAATATTGTTCCTGCCAAGCAAGCCAAAGAGCAAATTTTCATAGTTCCCAAAATTCAAATGAAGCAAACACACTATTACAACCAATCTCAAAACAACAAATGAATGATAATGTTCCACACTTGTATGAGAGTTTCTGATCCATTCCATTGTGTCCTCCTCATGGTAAAGGAACTGCGAAACAATGTGGACAACAAAGTCAAGTACATGTCTCAAGGATTGTTGCACATCAATCTGTATGCTTGAAGCTGGGTTGGTGTTCCCCTCCTGGTAGATAAGCCAATCCACAAAAGATGACTGTGTGGTCAAGATATACCCGTGCCGCTGGATGCTAGACAACATAATCAAAAACCGCTCAATAAGATACAGAAAATTAGAAGGTGATATATAGCCTATCCTCCAGTTGGCATCATAAATATCTTTCAAAGCCCCAAAGAACTTCTGAACAAGTTCAATGTTATAGCATAATCCCATATTCCCAGAGAGGCTCTCTACAAATTTCTTCCATGGTGTATTTTCATTAAAACTTTTTGCAACATTCTCAAACACCTCATTATTCGGCTTACCAGACCCGAGAATCATAACTACCACACTACCAATCTGCCCATAAGATAACTGACTTCTCAAGCCAATATTTTGAAAAATAACTTCTTTAATTATATTCCTACAAGTATCAGTTCCTCTCAAAGAAATCAAGTTCCCTTTCAATGATTCTCGCCAGTCTAGAGGAAATATGAAGTCAAAGAATTGCTTCGTTGATAGTTCAACAAAATTTTGTAGTGCCTTAGTATCATAATGCTGGTGATGCAGAAACTTGGAATTCAAAAGAGATTTTGAAACTTCATAGATGTAAGTAGAATTTCTGACTTTGCAGAACACGGATGATGAATTCTCAAATGACTGCTTGCGAATGGCATCTAGATTTTCCAACACCTTCATACCAACAAAAAGTAACTCTGAACTCCAATAACTCCGAGCAGCAGAGACAAGCTTGCTGACATCAATTGAAACCAACTTCTCGCTCGTTTGAGCACATCTTTTGTCCACCTCTCTAATCCACTCTGCATCTGGGTTCAGCAAAAGATACTTGGTACCAAGATTGCTGTATTGCTTCCATACACTAAGGTAGTTCAAGCAGAAATCACCATAACTTCTGCAGTTGTTAACATCTCGTGTTTGCAGATGCTCAAGATACTCAAGTATCTTCACAATCATATTCTTCCAGTAATTCCAAAAGTAGACAAGGGTCTCAACAGAAACCTGGTTTCTATGAATTGTGTCTTCTGAATATGCTACGAGATCAGAAACTAATTCGTCTTCCCAACCATATTCAGAGGTACTCAAATGAAGATGGAAATCCAAAATGGTTCGGACAGATAATATTTCACCTCTGATACTCTGATGTCTCTTCGAAGCATTTAATTGATGACTCAGCATGAATAGGTTGCACTGCTCATTTGATAAAATGTCAGCTTCATTTTGAACAAATTCAGAAAATTGGTACGAGTCATTCTGCGCTAATGACTTGGCTTTTCCCAAAAGTTCTTCCTTTTCTCTAAACTGCTTCAAAGGCCAGCCTTTGCTCGCAGGTGACCATAGAGAGTTGGAAAGCACGTAATGAAGTATAAGTGCAGATGCTTCTCTGAAATTCCCAGCTTTCTGTAGCAAATCAGCTGCACGGAGAATATTGCCTCTCATTTTTGCAATATTTGCAGCATCCACGAAGTTTCCCAACTCTTCTTCCAGCAATAGAAGTTCATCA
Organism: Pistacia vera; assembly: GCF_008641045.1. Classification (NCBI taxonomy): domain Eukaryota; kingdom Viridiplantae; phylum Streptophyta; class Magnoliopsida; order Sapindales; family Anacardiaceae; genus Pistacia; species Pistacia vera. Next base: position 93,064 of record NW_022195577.1, on the reverse strand, counting down.
AAGCAATTCAAAGACTTCAAAAAGTTACGTTTCAAATCCACTGAATGAAAAGCTTTCACAAATTTCATCATGGATTTGCTATCTTTGAGCTCATGATGATGAAAAGCGCACCTCTCCAGAAAGTCTTGTACAATTTTGTTCATTTTTTCACTTCTTTGGACAGTACCAACATCTGTACTGGCATGTTGTTTCCAGTAATGGATGTATTTCAATCCAACATCAAAAAGCTTTCCTTTGGAGCAAACAGTCAGACATTCTGGCAAAAAATTACCCTTGGCATACACCTCTACTGCAAGCTCATAGCATCCTGCAAGACAAAAACATTCCCCCGCCCTTTTCAGCTCTGGTTCCTCACATTTTTCCAAATAAATCCTGCCTGTACGAACAAGAAATTGAAATCTTAACGTCAAATTTAGTAACCTCAAAGTGGAACATTATATAACATCTAGCACTTTTTGCCATTGACTACTATAACAAGGGCGAGAAGTTCCTGGAGAAAAAGAAAAAGAAAAAATTTATTATGGAAGAATATTATTGCAATAGGTCACACTCCGAAAAACTGGAAATAGGTCTCCAGTCCATTTGGAGCTCTCATCTTGGTGCAGAAATGGAACTAGCAATAAAGAAAGCTTCTAAACTCATTTCACACTAAACCTTCTGATAAGACTGCAACAATTTTACAGTAGATTGCATACCAAAACCTTCTTATAAAACAACAACTGCATCTGGAGAACATCTAAAAGAAATCTATGGTCTACTCTCAACAGTAGGTATGCTAAACATATCAAATTCCTGACGTCACAAAATATATCAGCAACAAACCATCAGATAGGAGAAACTTCTGAGATGATATCTAAATTTTCACAGTAACGATAATTAAGTAAAGAAGTATATCCACAACACTGCAGCACATAAAGACAGCAAGTTATATTCCATCAAAATAATCAATATCCAATTCATACCTGCTCTTTCATACTCTTCCAGCTCATAAAAACATTTGGCAGCAGAATTGGCCTTGTGTATGGCTTCAAATTTTATAGCAGCTTGCCTTAGTTTATTATTAGCCTCTTCAGGCTTCAAACTGCGGATGCGGTCAGCGTCAGCTTTAAGGGCAGTAGCTTTACACCTTTCTACCCAGTAAAAATCTTTAGCTCTTTCGAAGCATTTAGTTGCCATTTCATAGTTACGCTCATGAAACAGCTGGAAGTAACAAATAATTGCCAAAAGAGAAAAAATAATATTTAGTATCACCAAGAAAATTAAAGTGGCTCATGACTGAGATTTTTCGATGCAGCGTATATGATGCAGTCTATATATGAATGTCAAATGGCTCAGCTAGGAAAAGGGTACCAGAATTGGAGAGATGAAGATGAAAATAAATATTGTTAGCAGTAATGGAAGAGCAAAACGTATCAAATAAAAAGGTTTCACAATTTAAAGCGTGGCACTGACAGTAGACAACAACGATGAAAAAAAAAAAAAAAACCACCTTGATGCCCTGCGATTTCCACTCCTCTGGGGTACTCGCAACTTGCATTGCATGTGCAAATGAATCATCCAGCTGTTTGACTTCAACAAGAGACTTCTTCTTCCAATAGTCAAACATAGGTTTGGAGACTTCCTCCCTATCCTCCCAGATCCATAACCTTTGCCTTGTACGAGTGATGGCGACATACAGTTGCTTCAGTTCAGCACACAAGATGTTGTGTTTAGCTTCATTGAAGCTTGACCTAGGTGAAGTGGAGTCAAGCAAATTTTGTTCCTTCATATATTCATAAATCACTCTCCATTGATTCTTAAGATGTGATGAACCAAAAAAGTTGAATAACAGTACATCCTACGAAAGAAATAATACAAGTCATTAATGAAAAAAAATTAGGATTCATAGAAGTTACTGAAGAATAAAATAAGGACTTGGATAAATGAAGTGAAATCTTTTCAAACCAATCAATTTAGCAGTATTTAGCAATCAAATCCCCTCGTAAATTTTGAGGAGGGGATTTGATTCTAGATAGAAGTTCAATCTTATATTTCTCTAGGAATAGTTGCCAGAAGTCGCGATCTTATATTATTACCTGCATATGCCTTCTTACATTGTCCACGCTGAAGATGAAATGAAATGACAATTAAGGAAAATAGTCTGAAACTTACAAGTTTTAAGTTTTAACTAGATCACAAATGACCAATTCAGTAATAAGATCAAAACAGATTAGAAGAGTACTTAAGGGCATAGCATGAAGAATGGTATATCAAAAGCAAACTCTTTGTTTATTGCTCCAATAATAACAAAGACTTTTCAATAAAAATGAATCACCTGAAATTCAAGACCTTTGCTCTCTACTATGGTTAAAACAAGAGCTTGATTCCAACGCAGTCAAAAATAAACTTCTGAGCACAATCATCTCGTACTAATATCACCTGCTCTGCTCCAAAACCAACTACATCACCGCCAACATTTCCACTCTTTCCAAAAAATTTTATGATTGCATTTTCACCGTTGCCAGGTTTAAGCAAAATCGGAGATTCCCCATATATCATAGTAGTCTCAGGGTTTAAAACATCAACATAGGGACGGAAGAAACGGTAAAGAAGATCAATGATGCTCTGAGCTAACTTCAATACACCTGCATGGGTACGGAAGTTCTGGCTCAAGTTAAAAATATTTGAGAGTTGTCCTTTTTGTTCTCTGCCATCATGTTCATTGCTTCTTGTTCTTGATTCCAGTACAAACTTTTTGTAGAATAGATATCGTATATCTTCAAATTTGAAATCGATTCCCCTAGCAATTGTTTGTGCTGTATCACCAGAAAAAACAAAACCCTCTTCCACATTTTTGCAGATATATTTGAACAGAGCAATTTGACTCATTGTAAGATCCTGCATCTCGTCGACATAAACAAAATGAATTTGATCTCCCTTATATTTTCCTTTTTTAAGTCGATGATGAATATCAATTACCAGATCAGTCAAATCAAAATCACCATTTTTCATCGTCATTCTCTCATAGTTTTGAAATATCTCATATATCATCTCTCTCTGTTGCCTGCTCAAAATGGAAACTCTTCCCTCTGATAATTGGACATAAACTTCTCGACTCAGTTTACCGTCACCAAACTCCATGGATCGCAGGCCTCCTTTTATGTGAGATATAATCTCAGTGAAGACCCTTGAAGAATCAAGCTTCTTTGTTAGTTGTTCATTAAAACGTGGCCAGTAAAATGAACTAAACCTGTCATAACTAACTTCCTTTTTCCTCATAATTGTGTATAAGGAATCTGATCTTAAACTCTGACTTTGGGCACCAGAATGTTTCCTTTTGTCTCGGAATCTCTCAAAATATGAATTGCCTATTGTACCATCCAGCATCATCAAGAACTTATGAAATGTTAAAACAAGAGGGTATGACTTAGGCAGAATGTCTACAAAAGAATTTGGGATATCTTTGAATTGCGCTGCATCATCAATATCATCCATGTCAAGTAAACTGCCTTCTACTAGAAACTTCTCACCCAGGGCAGAGCTGCACGCATTACAAGTACTATCATTAGCCACAAACCTTAAATGAAATGAGAAAAGCAGACTGCAAGAGCTATTCTTATGGAAAACCCACAAACCTTTTCAAGTGAGAAATGTGTTGCTTTACAGCAAAACACAGTTTAGGACTGACTGTCACAAAAAGTTGGCGCAAGATATCCGGTTTCTCCTCTCCAAGGCCCTTCTCAAGCTCATTTGTCTGGGTAGTATGCAGATGCTCATGATAATCAACTCCATAGAATCCTTTAGTTGCCATGTGATGTAGTTTTGCTTTCTGAAATAATTTCATGGTCAACACAGTAGTTTTCCCTATACCTGACCGACCAAGTATGAAGGTGCTTTTAGGAAAAAGAATCATCTCCAACTGTTCATCTGTTACTTCAAATGGAAGATCCAACTCTCTACCATCACGGTCGAAAAGTAGGTGGTTCACTACACCTGATGATAAAGAGTAGAATTTCATCAACAACAAACTATCAGATTACCTTCGAATTCTCAACATAACTCATACTATCTGAAGCAGCTCCACTTAAGTCACTTCCACTCTTAGTGTCAGCAAGATTCTTGAAATGAACAATTTCTGAAGAGCCTGCCCAAGTCTTGGGAACTTCCAAATTCCTAGTCAAAAACAAAATAATAAATAAAGTCAAATGAAATGTTTGCCAGTCAGTATAAGAGGAAACAAATATATTTCTTCAACAGAACTGAAAATAGTAGACATACCTTTTAATATATTTCTCTTTGCAACGGTTGATGTAATCATTAGTGTACCTAACAAATATATCATCCAAACGTTTTACCAATTTTGAAACATCCTCCAAAGGCAATATATCCTAGACTTTCAGAACTTGCATGTAATTTGATTCCTTTACTATGTCAATTGTGCAAATTGTATAGAGACCTTCAACTTTGAATTGCTTAATAATGTGCAAAGAGGTTTCGCAAACAAAATCTATGTTCCTCCTCTTAGGTCGCCAGCCACTTAAAAGTTTCAGTAGAAGGTTAATAACTGATTTCTTTTCGCGGTCTGACGTCATTTTTTTAAAGGATTTCAAGAAATTATCACTAAAAACAACCTGAGAAATAAGAAAAGGATCACTTAAAAATATCAGCACTAACCATGGTAGGAAAAATTGAATGACAAAGCAAGTAAAGCGATGGAAATTATATACCTTCCACTTTTGATCTCTGTAAAGTGTACTATCAGCATTCAGCAATTCATCCAACTCATGAAGCTCTTTTTTGGCCTATAATATAGCTTTGGCCATATCCTTATCTTCATCAACATTAAAGAAACAACACCGGTCCTTAGCATCACGGATTAAGATTTCCCAAACAGATTCACCATGAGTTAAGGTTCTTTCATTCCCCAAAATCCATAAATAGTGCCTAGAGAAAGGGATAGTAGTTATTCACCGTAGTTAGTAAAATGAAACAAACACAATGAACAATATTTGCATATATACCAAGCCCTAGTAAGTGCAACGTTGATTCTCTGTGGCTTGGACAAGAATCCAATTGATCCACTTCTGTTACTTCTCACAGTGGAAATTATAATAATGTCCTCCTCTCCTCCATGAAACCCATCAATTGACTTCACTTTTACAGTAAAGCCATCACTGTTCTCATACTTGCCTCCCAAGTTTTTCTTGAATTGCTCCTACTTGAGCGCTGTAAGGTGAGACTATGCCAATGCTCAGCTTCTGGTTTGAGCCATTCCATGCAAACGCAAACGCAAACGCAAACGCAAACGCAAATGCAATGAAGAAAACGAGGAATCTGTAGTACTTCCACTTCAAAAGAATCTAGCACATTTACCTTTGCTTTTTCTTTGGGAACTCCATGCAAATGCAAATGCAATGAAGAAAACAAGGAATCTGTAGTACTTCCACTTCAAAAGAATCTAGCACATTTACCTTTGCTTTTTATTTGGGAATATTTCTTAAAGCAAATTCAAGAGACCAAAAGTCTCCTAATTCTCTTTCACATAATTAATTCGATTCTGACATGTTCATATTCCGAGAATAAAGATAAGTTAAAAATTGATTAAAAGAATTATTCATTTATTATCTTTTTTATATTTTACTATTAACAAATTCTCATTTTAAGTCAAGATTTTTTTAAGTAGAATTATAAATGGGAACGAACTATTGACATATTTTAGGACCCCTTTGTCGAGAACTAATAAAAAAGATGGTAATTGATTTGTTGTTTTGAGTTTTTGAAAATTATTCTTGAATCAGAGATCAAATCGGCCCTTAATTCAAATAGTAAATATAAAACTAAGGCTAGCATTTATCATGAAATATTAAAAACACGAAATTATTTGTTCTTACAACCAGAAGACTCACAAACTTGGCCATTTCAATTTCACACCACAACTTGTAGTAGATGGTAATCAATTTCAGAAATAGGAATTCTGAGATTTGCCTTACTCAATAGCTGATTCAAGTGAGGCTCCACTGTTTGGGAATTATAAGTTATATAAGATACTCCCCATCTTACTGTCAATAGCTGATTCAAGTGAGGCTCCACTGTTTGCCTTGTTGACTGCAACCTCTTGCAAACTTCTCTAATTGTTGAAACGTTGTTCTTCACTTGCTGACCACTGAAATTAATTATTTTTTAAAAAAAAAATATTAAGTGGTTAAATGGGTTTAAAATAATCTAACCACGAAGTAAATACAAATGCAAAATGCCATGCAACAACTTCGAGTTATAACCAGCAATTGGCAAACAGATGCCAAAATTTGGGATGATATTGTAAAAACTAAAGCACCATATTTAAACAGACCTTCCATCTAATACAGCATAAAGTTGCTTCAATTCTTTAAGCATGCTGACTGCTTCATCCATTTGGCTTTTCAAAGGGTTCTTCTGAACGTTTCCACATTCCATTGCAGCAGTTAAAAGGCAAATACATTTGTCTACATCCAACTGTAAAATCACAAAATAATAAATCCAACGCTCATCATTCAACTGATGTGAAAAAAGAAATTGCACTACCTTAACTCTTGGGGCATTCAACAAAATGCTCTTTTGATCTTCTGCATTTCCTATCAAATCTCACACTTCAAGTGTTTCCGAGAAAACTCCAGGGTCCATGAGCAGTTTATTCTCATTTAGGGTCTGGGTGATTGAATCCTTATCTAGAAGGACAGAAGAATTGAACTCTTTCCTTGGCCACGACAGTCTGATGAAGGGATATTCTTGTGAAAATCAGCAGCTTTCAGTTTAGCTCCAGAATGACTATTAGTGTTTAGTGCCGGTGAATACTAAAGAAAAGATGAAAATGAATTTGAGTTAAGAGAAAGTCTTTTTTCATTACAATGCATATTACAATTTATACAACCAAAAGGTTACTGTTACACCAACTAAAACAGACAATTGATCAGATTTGAAATTTAAAACTAAGGTTTATGATATGAATGAACACCTGTGTGCTCTGCTCACGGTGCAGATCCAACCCTCTCTCAATTCAGGGTATTGAGAATACCAAACGACTGTTAGCAAAACTCATTCAATGCCTCTTCCAAAACAACTCATGGTTCCATATAGGCAACCACGTACAACCTCGGAAACATGCATGTCCCATAATAATGAAAAACATTAACCATGAAAGAAAAACAACCAAACAGAGAAAAGTAAAATAGCCAGTAAAACAATAAATGATAATGAGATCAAATCTTGTGAATCAAGCAACGTAATCGGCCAACTTAATATTCGGTTTGCTGGTTCTTGTGCTTCTTCTATGTGATGTCATGACCTCTTCTATATTCGTATCATTCGCCCCCCCTGTGAGAATAACCTTGTCCTCAAGGTTGGAAGTTTGGAAACTGCTCTTTAATAGTAGAAATGGGCTCCCACGTAGCATCCTCTTCAGGTAATGTAGTCCAACGAATTAAAACCTCCCTTACTCTGCCACTTGCACTTTGAAGCCATCGTCCACCCAAAACAGCATCCGGTTGTAACAATGGTAAACCATCATCAGCATATGGAGGTAAAGTTGGCTGCACAACCCATGGTCCCCTAGTCGACGCTTCAAGAGAGCAACGTGAAAGACATGATGGATTTTGGCATCAGCAAGCAATTGATGTCAATAAGCAACATTACCAATACGTTCAATAATTTGATAAGGACCGAAAAACTTGCTGGCCAACTTTTGATACAGACGTTTAAGAACAAAGTGTTGGCGATACGGCTGTAATTTTAAATAGACCCAATCTCCTATCGAAAAGACTTTTCACGTCGCCCTTTATCAACCTGTTGCTTCATCCGATTGTGAGTAATGTCCAAGTTAACTTTGAGTTGGTGAAGAATACCATCTCTAGAAAGTAAAGTGCTATCAACCTCAGTGACGGCACTAGAACCAGGAACATATGAATTCAAAAAGGGTGGTGGACGACCATATAACGCTTCAAAGGGTTTCATGTGAATGGAGCTATGGAAAGAAGTATAATATGAAAATTCAGCCCAGGCAAGATAAGCTTCCCAACGTTTCGGCGTTGCATGAACAAAGCAACGGAGATATTGTTCTAAACATCGATTGACAACTTCGGTTTGGTCGTCCGTCTCAGGGTGATAAGCAGAACTGGTGTGCAATGTTGTACCTTGCAATCGGAAAAGTTCTCGCCATAAGTGACTCATGAAAATTCAATCACGATCGCAAACGATGGATGTAGGAATGCCATGAAGCTTGATGATATTTCTAACAAAAGCATCGGCTACATCCCTAGCACTGTAAGGATGGGCATGTTGATGAAGATGATATTATGCTAGAAACTCATGAAGTTGGTTACATTTTTGTAATACTGGAGCTGCATATTCTAGCTGCAAAAATCTGGTGTTCTGTTGCTGTTAGTTTCTACTGTAATGCACCAGCATGTCTTTAATTATTATAATGTATATCTTAGGTGAATTCAGCTAAAAATATGTTGTTGATTAGGTGTTAATGTAATGTGATGTGTTTGTAGTAGTTAGTAAAGTATGGTTGTTTAATTTTGATTGTAAGCCTGTTGTAGAGTAGGTGTAACAGCAGTGCAAACCATGTTTTATATTCAGCATTTTTTGTTCAATGAAACAAAATTCCCGCATGCAACATTCTTCAGTGTGTGTGCCAACATAACAGCTACATTTTTCCTTAGAATTCTCCAGCTCCAAAACCATCAGGGCAAGAGCAATGAAATGAGCATACTTTGTGAGACGATCAACAACTACAAAAATAGCATCTTTGCCAGCTGACTTAGGGAGACCAACGATAAAATCCATAGACACATCAGTTCATACACCCGAAGGAAGACGCAATGGCTCAAGTAGGCCAGCAAGGGAGCGAGTATCATATTTGTTGCACTGACAAGAATCGCGCTGTTGGACATGTAATTTGACATCTCGTTTCATACCCCTCCAATTAAAAATAAAAGACAAACGTTTATAGGTGCGAAGAAGGCCAGCATGCCCACCCACTAGGCTTTCATGAAACTCATGTAAAAGAGATTGCTTAAGAGCTGGAGAATCAGGCACCATAATTCGCCCTGCACGCATGATACAACCATCCTTCAATACGTGGCCCTCTACAGATAATGGATCATCTTTCAGTTGCTACATAATAGGACCCAAAACTGAATTACGTTTGGTAGTAGCCCTTAATTCACGCCAGACTTCCCAAATAGGACCAGAGATGGCATGTAGTTCAGATCCCACCCACTATGAGATAGTGCATCCGTCGCATTATTTTCTCTCCCTAGTTTATAAATAATCTCGTAATCAAATCCCAAAAGTTTAGCAATCCATTTTTGTTGCTCAGGAGTAGTAATACGCTGCTCAAGCAAATGATGCAAACTTCATTGATTAGTGCAAATTTTAAACTTTCTTCCTAACAAATATGGTCTCCACAACTTAATTGCCTCCAAAATCGCCAACATCTCTTTTTCATATGTAGACCACGCTAATTTTGCAGGTCGTATTGCCTTACTAAGAAAGCAATCGGTTTTCCATTCTGAGAAAGCACCGCGCCCACACCCAATCCAAAAGCATCTATTTCAATTATAAATTCTTCCAAACAATTAGGAAGTGCCAAAACTGGCGTAGAAGTCATAGCATTTTTCAAATTATTAAAAGCATCTTCGGCTTCATCATTCCATGTGAACTGCCCCTTCTTTAACAACTGAGTTAATGGCCAAGCAATAAGACCATAATTATGCACAAACTTATGATAATATCCGGTAAGGCCAAGAAAACCTGGCAACATAGTAACTATCTTGGGTCGTGGCCAATGAATCATAGCTTCAATTTTTTGTTGATCGACTCTCACACCCTTTGTGGTAATAATATGACCGAGATACTCGACTTCAGTTTGGCCAAAAATACATTTCGATGGCTTTATATAAAAAGAGTGCGCAACCAATATATCCAATGTAATCCGAAGATGTACAAGATGATCCACCCAAGATTTATTATAAATTAAGATATCATAAAAAAAAACTAAGATAAAGTGACGTAAGTGCACCTTAAAAATGGAATTCATAATGGCTTGAAAAGTCGAAAGCGCATTGCACAATCCGAAGGGCATTACTAAATATTCAAAACGGCCATGATGAGTCCAGAACGCCGTTTTGTGAACATCGTTAGGATGAACACGAATTTGGTGATAACCCGCTCGTAAATCAAGTTTGGAAAAATAAGTCGCACCAAACAACTCATCCAACATATCCTCAATGGTTGGGATTGGAAAATAATCTTTGATAGTCGCCTCATTCAGAGCTCGATAATCTGTACAAAACTGCCACGTACCATCTTTTTTTTTTACGAGCAAAAATGGCGAAGAAAAAGGACTCGTATTCGGTCGAATCAACCCTGTTGCTAACATTTCCTCAACTTGACGTTCGATCTCATTTTTTTTGGAAATGGGCGTAACAATAAGAAGCCACATTCATGGGAGTAGACTCATCCTTTAACAAAATTCGATGATCACATTCACGCATTGGAGGCAATGTTTTTGGGGTCTCCAAAACTTGGGAATATTCTGTTAATTGATGCTTGATTTCATCGGCAACAACTGGTATACTAGATTGTTGAAATTCAGCTTCACCCTTAATAGCTGTTAGATAGAACATCTCGGCACCCTGTTTCCATTCCTGCAATAACAAATTAGCATCGACCAACCTCGAAGGCCCAACTGATTCGGCCTTAATGACATATTTTTGATTGTCCACTGTAAATTGCATAGACCGCTATGCATAATTATGCCCCACATATCCCAGCCCTTCAAGCCATTGATAACCCAAGATGAGATCCAAACCTCGGATAGGAAGTCCGAATAAAGCAGTTTCAAAATCAAATCCTTGGATTGAAATCGGCACCATATCATATCTCACATGGCACTCTAATTTATCACCGCTAGCAATTCGAACACAAAATGGAATAATAGGAGTAACCGCCAGATTTAATCGACTGACCACGAATTGGTTGATAAAATTATGGCTTGAGCCACTATCTATTAACGCATTAAGTTCTTGGTGATGAATCACATCTCGAACCCACATGGTACGATTGCCCAAACTCCTTGATATAGCATGCAAAGAAATAAGGGGATTGGTTGGAAAATCTATAGCCACCAATTCTTTTTCAGCTTCAGCTTCCGATGCCAACAGAATTTCTGCCTCAATTAAACATGTCTAAGCTTGACACCTATGGCCAGTGGTAAATTTTTCATCACAGTTAAAACAAAGATTCTTCTCACGCTTCACTCTCATCTCTTCAAATGATAAACGCTTTACTGTCGAAGATGGTAAAGGCTTTACACTAACTGGCGCAGGATTGGACGTAGTTGGAATTGTAGGACTCGGAATACGATTAGTATTATGGAAATTTCCCACAACCTTTTTTGTTTTCTGCAACTTCTCATCTTGATGTTTAGCCAAGTCTATAGCCCTTTGTAAACTCTTTGGTCAAAACATTCACACCTTAACTGCTATTGCCGCCTTTAGTCCACCCATAAAAGCACCAAGAGGCGCTTTCTTTCGACACCCTGTCACTCGGTTAGCCAATTTCTCAAACTCCTACAAATACGCCCAGAAAGAACCTGTTTGTGAAATCTTACTGAGTGCTTTATCATAATCTTCAAAATCAGTTGGCCCTAAACAACGGAGAATTCCTTCCTCAAATTGACGCCATGAAATGGTCTTCCATAGTGGGAACAATTATACCATTGCCACCATTGATTTGCCTCACCTTCTAAATGAAAAAAAGCTAACACCACCTTCTTTTTACCCTAAATCTCCTGAGTAGAAAAATACTGCTTCGTACGATCGAGCCAAACAGTGGGGTCTTCTCTTACAAATCGTGGAAAATCAAGTTTCACCCAAGAATGCATTCGTAGGGTCTGGGGCTTATCTTTCTCTCTGACGTTACCCTCCTCTGAACTTGTATCAGATGCTTGACAGGAAAAAGATATTTCACTCTCATCCTCAACAGAATCAACTTGCTCAGAATCCTCAGAGTTCGAAAAAGATGATCGTGACCTTTTGGAAGACTTACGATGAAGCCCCTACGATGACGATCATTCCAACTTGATGATCGGGTGTTGGATTTAGTCAACTCCAGGAGAATGGACTGATTCGTTACACTCATCTCTTGCATAATGAGACGTAAGTCGAAAACAACTTCTTCAAGTTGCTCCAAATGAACCTTGTTGGTCTTTGCTGGATCAACCATTGACAGCGGAAGAAATGAATCATAAATGCTCTGATACCAATTGATATGTATGACCACCTATGTGCTCTGCTCACAGTGCAGAACCAACCCTCTCTCAATTCACGGTATTGAGAATATCAAACAACTGTTAGCAAAACTCATTCAATGCCTATTCCAAAACAACTCATGTTTCCATATAGGAAACCACGTACAACCTTGGAAACATGCATGTCCCATAATAATGAAAAACATTAACCACGAAAGAAAAACAACCAAACAGAGAAAAGTAATAATAGCCAATAAAACAATAAATGATAATAAGATCAAATCCCATGAATCAAGCAATGTAATCAGCCAACTTAATATTCGGTTTGCTGGTTCTTATGCTTCTTCTACTTGATGTCATGACCCCTTCTATATTCATATCAGTTTACAACAAATACATCCTTAATCTTAGCTGATTGCACCTAAACATGTCACTAAAAATCAACCACCATAGCAACTCCATTCATGGCAGACAGAGGAGACAGCAACAGTTCTTTGGTGCCAAAAACTTATTCAAAAACAAATTGAATTTCCAACCAAATTTCCTGCAAATTATCCCTGTTTCAACACTCCTCCTTGATAATTTTGCTGGAAACACCAAGTCTGAGCCTAAAGTCTTCAAACTTGGTTTTGGATAATCCTTTAGTCAAGATGTCAACCACTTGATCATCACCACTACAGTGAACCAGTTTAACTTCCCCTTCTTGTTCAGCTTCTCTCACTACATGGAACTTGATCTTTATGTGTTTAGTCCTTCCATGATGGACTAGATTTTTAGCCATAGCCACAGCCGACTGGTTGTCACACATAATTACAGTAAGATGTCTCTACTTTAATTTCAAATCTTCTAAAAATTTTCTCAACCAAATAGCTTGGTTCACAGTAGTTGCAGCCAAAATGTATTATGCTTCTGCTGTGGATTGTACCACAGTTTCCTATTTTTTTGAAAGCTAGCAAATTGCACCATAATTCAAGAAGAAAGCATACCCATAAGTGCTCTTCATGTCTTCCATAGAACCACCCCAATCACTATCAGAAAATCCCTTTAATCCAAAGTTTTCTAACCTCCTAAACCACACTAGAAAGTTGGTGCTCCCTTTTACATATCTTAGCACTCTTTTTGCAGCTTTGAAATGTGTTTCCTTGGGCTGATTCATAAACCTGGACAGTAAACTTGTAGCAAACATGATATTAGGTCTAGTTGCTATTAAGTATAGCAAGAGCCAACCAAGCTCCTATACTGCCCTTCATCAACATTTTTTGCATCATCATCCTTTGACAGCTTTTCATTAGGAACCAGTGGAATGTCCATTGATTTGCAATTCTCCATATTGAATTTCCTTAGAACTTCAATTTCATACTTCTCTTGATTAACAAAAATTCCAGCTGAGCTTTGATAAACCTGCATCCCCAAGAAAGAAAGCCATTTCACCTAAATCTGTCATCTCAAACTCATCAAACGTGGATTTCTTGAATTCCTCCAGCTGAGTTGGTTTGCTTCCTATCAGAAGTAGATCATCAACATACAAGGAGATAATCATCACATCTTCATCAATCTCTCTAACACAAAATGTGTGCTCATTTGGACTTCACACAAAATCCAAACTCAATAGGTGATCATTGATTCTGCTGTACCAGGCCCTTGGTGCCTATTTCAGGCCATACAAGCCTTCTTTAGGAGATAAACTTTATCTTCTTTTCCTTTGATTTTGTACCCTTCCAGCTATTCAACATATATCTCCTCATTTAGCCATCCATTGAGAAAGGCTAATTTGATGTCTAACTGAAAAATTTTCTATGCAAACTGTGCTGCCACTACAAGTAACAACCTAATTGTGTCATGCCTTGCAACTGGTGCAAAGGTATCCAGGAAGTCAACTCCATACTGTTGAGCAAAACCTTTGACAACCAGCCTAGCTTTGTGCTTAAGGACTGAGCCATCCGGGTTGAGCTTCTTCTTGAAAATCCATTTAACTTGGATTACTTTTGTTCTGAGGTTTGTCTACCAGGTTCCAAGTTTGGTTCTTCTCAATCATTGCCAGCTCCTCCTTTATGGCAGCTCTCCAAACCTCTGATTTTGCGGCTTCAAAGTAACATGTTGGGTCAAGTGAAGCCATGTTACATCTCTTATAAACCTCAACTAAAGGTCTAGTACCTCTAACCGAGAGTTCTTCTTCTGCATCACTCTTATCATCCTCAATAATCTAAGCACCTGCAGCTTCTGTCCATTTTGGTTTTGTCTCCACATCAGCTCTATTTTCTTCCTAATTCCAAACTCCATCCTCATCTATTTTGACATCCCTAGAAATCTGAATTTTTTTTGTTTCTAGAACATACACCCTATAGGCTTTTGATTGACTACTATAACCAATAAAAATGCCAATTAAGGTCTTCTCATCCAGCTTGGATCTTTTTGCTGCTGGAACCAAAATGTAACATATGCTTCCAAATACTTTGAGCCTATCTACTGCTGGTTTAACTCCATACCAGGCTTCATAAGGTGTTTTGCTATCTAAGGTTTTTGTGGGAAGCCTATTGAATAGGAACACTGCTGTGTTGACAGCTTCTGCCTAAAAATTCTTTGGCAACCTCTTCTTTGCCACCATACACCTTGCCATCTCTACAACAGATTTGTTCTTCCTCTCACTAACTCCATTTTGTTATGGAGTGTAGGGGCTGCTATATTGATGCCTAATTCCAGCTTCCTTGCATACTTGTTCAAACTCTTGAGAAGTGTATTATGTACCATTGTCACTTCTCAAGATTTTTATAGTTCTTCCAGTTTGGTTTTCCACCAGCTACTTAAACTGCTTAAATACACCAGCAACCTCTCCTCTTTGCTTCAAAAAATACACCCAACATATCTTGGACCAGTCATCTATAAACAATATAAAATACCTACTTCCACTCAATGACAAGGTTTCCATAAGACCACACACGTCTGTATGAATGAGCTAGAGTTTTTCAACTGCTCTCCAGGCTTGGTTTACAAGGAAGGACTACCTACTCAGCTTGCCGAGTTGACAAGCTAGACATACAGTTTTACTTTTCTCTATTTTAGGCAGATTCTGGACCAATTTCTTGGTCTGATTTCCTTGAGACCTTGATAATGAAAGTGACCAAGTCTCTTATGCCATTTCTCAAGCTCATCTACCCTTACATTACAAACTCTATTTTCAGTTCTTTTCAGCTTAATGGGGAAGCTTTTCCCCACCATTTTAACTTTCATCAGCTCACACCCCTTACTGTCCAAAATTTGATACATTTGATTCTCAAAATGCAAGACATAATTGTTTTCTAACATTTGTCCTACACTTAAAAGACTTTGACTAATTTCGGGTGCATAGAGTACATTAGAAATGAGTAATGTACCTGTGAAGGTTTGGACTGCAACATCTCCCTTTCCCTTTACTTGTACACAGTCACCATTTGAAATCTTTATCCAAGATCAATGTGCTGGATTTAATTTGACAAAATCCTGCAGGTGTGGGGTCATATGGTTTGTACATCCACCGTCAACCAACAAGCCTTCATAGCTTGTTGGTGTTGCACTGTAGGAGGCTACAAACAACTGTTATGTCCCTTGTTCAGGTTGTTGATCATCTATCACCTGTGCTTGCTGTTGGGGCTGCTCTCCTTTATTCTTGCAAACCCTCTCCATATGGCCAAATTGTTTGCAGGCCCTACACTGTATCCCTGGCCTAAACCAGCATCTTTTCTCAGAATGCCCCTTCCTTTTACAATGAGAGCAAGGCGGATATTCCTTCATCCCACCTGGTTTTCCCCATTGACCATTGCTTATTTCTTTCTCCTTCTTATCACTAGCATATCTCCTATTGTTCCCCTGAACTGATTTACTTTTATAAGTTGTCACCATTGCACCCTCACCTACATCTTCTTGCCTCAAGAGCCTTCTTTGCTCTTATACTTGTAGCGTATGAACCAACTCCGTAAGAGTAACCTGCCCTATTGTTAGACCGATCGTCACAGTCTAAAAATTAAACCTAAATACCGTAGTAGCGGTAAGCAGGATCGAATCCACAGGGAGCAAGACTAACAACCTAATGTATTTTAAGTAGCGGAAATGAAATTGGCAATGGATTTATGAAACTAAATAGACTAAATGCAAATAATGAAATAGTGCAATTAAAACTAATAAAAACTTTATAATAAAAATGTTGCCGTTACGGTTTTGGTTCGACACAAGACCGACTCACACAATTCTTCTCCACCCTCTACGATCCCCTAAACCTACAAGGCAAGGTAAATCAATGAAATGGTTTCCCGACACTCTAGGTATAATCTATCCTGTCTCACCCGATCACTCAAGTTCGATTGGTTAAAGACTATCATTGAACGTCGATAAACGCTACAAGGCAATACCACTAGTTGGTACGCGATTAACAAATACAATTTGTCAACACGTAATATCCAATCAACCAACTTCACAATAAACGCAACAATAGTAGAAATTAAATTAAATCCAAACACAACTCAATTACAATCGATGCGAAGTAATGTAAGCAATATTCATCATTTAATTATTCCAAACCAACGTTTATCATTCAGCAAGTTCTATGAAAACATTAAATCACAATGGACAACAATATTCATCACAAGTTATGCCCAAATCATATTAAAGTATCGAAATCAATCATGAAACGAAAACAAATATAATCCGAAGCACAATACTACCAAATGTCCTATAATCGGGCTCATCCAACTAGTCGAGAGCTGATGAGGAGAGTCGTGGAGTCAATCCCGATCTCGCCTATGCCGTAACAGACAACCGGGAGCTTAGCCGCTCATGGTGGTGATGACGGAGGCCGAAACGGTGGAAACGGAGCTGACCATGGCGGAGAGGAGGTAACCGACAGCGATATGGTGCGAAAAAGGGGCGAAAACGACCAACGGACAGCCCGGAATACGAACAGCCGCGGTTCGCCGGAAAACGTTAATTTTCCGGCGGGTCTCTGGAAAACGGTGGCGGAAATGGGATCCGAAGGTACCGATGGAAAGCTCTGGTGATGGGGAGTTCAGATCAGGTCCCGGGGAGGTGAGAAGTCACCGAAAATGAGCAGGATCTGGCCTGGAAGATGAAGAGTCGCGACGGCAAAACCGTGGATTTCGGCGGTTTTTGCGGCGGCTGAAGCTTGGAAATGCTGGATCCGGCTATGGGGAATGAAGATCTACCCTTGGGGAGCTGGAACGTCACCGGAAAACGGCCAAAACTGGCCAGGAAGACGAAACGACGCGGTGGAAGACGAAGCGTCGTGGCGTGGTGGTTCTCGGTGGTGGTTTGCCGGGATGATGATGATCTGTGGTCGAGGAAGTCGAAGAGTCGCCGGAGGTGGAAGACGAAGGGTCGCCGGAGGTGGAAGACGAAGGGTCGCCGGAGGTGGAAGACGAAGGGTCACCGGAAAACTCTATGGATGGCAGCCTACTGTTCACGCGATCTGCACTTTTTGTTTTATAGAACACATTGCAAAATTTCAGTTTAGTCCCTGCATAATTGAAAATTGACAAAATCAGCCCTTTAAAACATGACATTTTACCCCCTAAACAGCATAAATGAGACAAAATCACCCTTAATCCATAAACCACAACCTAATATCAACTCATATACTTTCCAAAATCATTCCAAACATGTTAAATTCATAAGAAAAATATTAGGAAGTGATTTTCATGAATAAATTCATAAATTCTTTAATTGTCTCAATATACTTCAATTTAATCACAAATGGGGTATTTTTATCACCAAAATAGAGTCACTTTCATGACTCTAACACCTATATCCCTTAAGTCCTCAAGAGAGGAGATTTTGGACTCAAATCTTTCTGGCAAGCTTTCCAAGACTTTCTCCACTACTCTCACGTTAACTCCACTCCCAGGAGCCTTATTTTGTTAACAACACTCATTAACATTACAACATAATCCTTAACCTTCTCTGATTCTTGTATCATCTGCATCTCAAACTCTCTTCTTAAATTCAACACCTGCATATTCCTTGTTGTGTTGCTTCCCATATATTCCTCTCTCAACTTATCCCATGCCTCCTTTGGAGTTTCATATGCCATAGTCCTTGTGAATACAAGGTCTGTTACAGTAGCATGGATGTGGGATAGGGCTCTCGGTGCTTTGGCAGCTTCTTCCTTATGCATTCGCACCTGATTCAAAGTAGGATTTGATCCCAACAGTGGTGGCTACCTATTTTCTTCCACATACTACCACAGCCCCTGACCCTGGAGAAAAGCTTTCATTTTTATAGCCTATATATGATAATGTTCCCCATTAAACACTGGAGGTGACACCATGGCTGGTAAAGCAGCCATTGATTCAGTTTAGATGTTTGAAGCAAGAAAAATAAGAAGGTTGGAACAGAATGTTCTTGAGCTGAGATGGGAGGTGTTCTTGAGCTGAGATGGATGATTGACTGCAGGAGAGATTTTAAGTTTTTTAGTGTGGCTCTGATACCAATTGTTGGTGTTTAGTTCCGTTGAATACTAAAGAAAAGATGAAAATGAATTTGAGTTGAGTAAAACTCTTTTTTCCATTACAATGCATATTACAATTTATACAACCAAAATGTTACTGTTACACCAACTAAAACAGACAATTCAAATTTGAAATTTAAAACTAAGGTTTACAACAAATACATCCTCAATCTTAGCTAATTGCACCTAAACATGTCACTAAAAATCAACCACCACAGTAGCACCATTCACGGCAGACAGAGGAGACAACAGTCGTTCTTTGGTGCCAAAAACTGATTCAAAAGCAAACTGAATTTCCAACCAAATTTCCAGCAAATTATCATTGTTTCAACAATGACCTTGAGAAGCTTCAGGCTTTGGAAACATGACACCTAATATGACACGACCCGCCTCGACCCTCCCTACCCCATAAGCTCCGGGCGCACCTATGAGACTCGGGCGGCCGAGACATGCCATGTGGGAATCTAAAAAAAACCTGTATTCTAAATACGTTTTTCATAAAAACATTCGCTTGGATTCGTTTTGAAAGCATAAACACATAAGATATATATATGTATACATTTGAAAATCTGAAAGCTAACTTGTACGTTCATAAAATCCAAAAACGGATGGTATCAGATATTTATATCTTTTATAATCAACACAGGAGATAAACATAAGGATAAAACATAATTCTGTAACGGTAACAAGCATGACATTTTTACACACATGATGAGTCGATGACGTAAGGGCCCAACCTCGAGAGGAATCACTCCTCAGCATGACTCTTCCTGTGAACCTGGGGAAAAGGGTCTAAAAAGGGGTGAGCTGAAATACTCAGTGAGTGGGGGATTGGGGAGAGTTTGCAAAACATTCTTCAACAATAGTCATGGCATGCAATAGTTCTTATGAAATCCAGAAAACAACATGATTCTATGAACGTGTTATGGAAGTAACTAAATCATTCCTGTATGCATGTATAACTCGTTTTCTAAAATTGTTCTAAGTACTGTAATCTCATCATTTAAGCTGAAAACAAATTCTGAATTATAGCTCATCATTGAATGCTTAAAATTCTTTTACTGGAAACTTAAAACATAACTGTAAGTGCTTATGCTTCTGGGAACAATATTTCCTATAAGTCATGCTGCAACCATCTATGTCATCACTCAAGAATGCATATGATTATGAAAATAATAACTCTACTAGTCATGCTACAAACATCCAAACCATCATTCAATGAACACTCAAGAAAAACAAAACAAAATCTAGTAACTAAATTTATAACTATTGTGATGATATAAAATTGAAGACTGATTTTTCTGAAGCTATGCACTGATAACTGATTTTGGAATACTGTAAACTTTATGCTAATAACTGAAATTTAAACTGGATACTGTAGCTTTTACTGATACTGAAAACTATAAGCTGATATCTTATCTTAAAACTATGGCTAATATTGAAGGCTCGCTTAACATTCTTAAAACTCATATTGAGGCTATCGCTCGTAGCAGATACTAAAAACTGAATGTGATTTTTGAACATTCTAAAACTGATTCTAATGTTAATACTAGAAAACTCTCACCGTAACTAGTACCCTCGGGGAAATCTGTCTTTCCTGGTGGGCGTCCCACACACAGGCAGAGCAAGGGATGTACCTGTCATACCCGGCAAGATCTGTCATCGCGCGGGCAGAGCCATTGAAACTGTCATACCTGGCGGACCACTCGACCACTCAACGCCCAGGCAGAGCCAATAAAATCTGTCATACCCGGCAAGATCTATCATCGCACGGGCAGAGCCACTGAAACTGTCTTACCTGGCGGACCACTCAACGCCCAGGCAGAGCCAATAAAATCTGTCATACCCGGCAAGATCTATCATCGCATGGGCAGAGCCACTGAAACTGTCTTACCTGGCGGACCACTCAACGCCTAGGCAGAGCCAATAAAATCTGTCATACGCATGCGCAGAGCAAAAATCTGAAACTGTCATACCTGGCGGAATCCTGCATCGCTCAGGCAGAGCCAATAATCTGTATCTCTGGGGGATGGGTACTTCGTAGGGTGGTTTGAAAACCACTTTTACTCTTATATATAGTCTAACATGCTTTTCTTCATGAAAAATGCATAGTTTGCTTGAAAAATATGATATTTATGCCCAAGGGGAGAAAATATAGATTTATGAACATGCCCCAAAACTGACAAATCAACCCTTTTTCGTTTCTCATTTAGTATATTTATCAAAATCACTAAACTCTCATTTAATCATGCATCTCATGTTAATCTCAAGTAACATATATAAGTCAAGAACATACCACATATGTGCTTATAAATCATGCATATATGACATAATATTCAAAAATCACATCCAGGGGTGAAACTGAAAATTTCCAAACATGTTTTAAAACTGACAGTTTAACCCAGATTAAAAATTACTTTCAACATCACATTTCCATAGCATATGTCCATCACTAATCATAAGATATATACCACATTTCATATAAAAGTAAATCATGCCAAATCGTATGAAATTCCATGCAAAAATGGGGGTAGAATGCAAGTTTTAAAACATACTTTCAAAAACTGACAGAATGCACCCCTTCTCTTTTTCTTTTTACCAAGAAACCATCTACCAAGATCACGAACCTCAACCCGTATACAATTCAACAAGTTCTCTACTCTCAAAATTTTATTCATATAGCGTGAATACATATAAATTCTATATACCAAACTTCATCAAAACATTTAAAATAAAATCATAAGTTAACATGCAAACATGGATTTAAGCTTTTGGAAGAAGATTTGGTTTAATCCACTCACCAAATCAAGCTATAATTTCAATGGGGCATTCAAGACAAAAATATGTTGATCCAGTAATATTTTCAAGTCATTTCAGAGTCAATAACTATTTAAAACACAATTTTCTTCAAACTCATTTAAATCTGCCAACTGTTTCCAGAATTGAGGTTACTGACTTGTAAAATTCATAACAATTCAGCCCTTAATCTAAACCTCATGAAACTCTCCAGAATTAAACTAGGCACATATAGGATTCACCAGAATTTAAAATCACTCAATTTGGATAAGTATAAGTGCATTATTTCAGTTCTGAAAAATGCATGCTCTACAGAAAACATGAAATTCCAGAATTTCATAGCAGAATTCAAAATTCATTAAAAAATCCAATACTTCGAATTTTGGGGTGAAATCAATTTTCAACCAATCTCTAATAAGTCTAAAACAAAATACCTGAAATTTAGCTTCATTTGCAAACCCGAAACATATATAAAATTTTCAGAAGTTCGGACTGTCAGAATTTCACAGCATAACTTTTTATAACCAAAAACATACTTTAATAACTCTTGGTTCTTTAGGATCAACATATATGCTCTACCCATATAAAACCTATTGCATTAAATCTCCAATTTCAGTCAACAACACAATTCAGCCACCATATCCAACATACTGCTTCCCATAATTTCTGTTCTATCACAAACATTGTGAATATGCATAAAAATGCACATATGCTTGTGAAAATTAATCAATATATGAAATCCATAATTTCCATACCCTTCATTCCAACCATTACTGCCACCAATTAATTTCCAAACAAACCAGCCCTACCAAAATTAGCTGGAATTCTCAATCATCAACCAAATCAAACAGGCGGAAACACAAATTCTGCTTTCCATTCAACAACATCTGGTATAGGCATAATTATTTATACATGCATGTCCACACTTACTTCCAAATTTCATTATATATAAAATCATTCACATGCATGCCAAAGATAGTTTACAGAAGATGAATATAACCATATCAAAGCTTAAACAAATTTGAAGGTAAGGCATTTATGCACAAACATAGAAATCATTTCACTAAAAACATGATTTTATGCAAAGTTCTACTATTCCACTTACAAACATCATGCTTGTAAGGATTTTCGCAAAAGCAAATGGACGGTAGTAAAAGGAAATCAACATGCAAGGGCATAAGCTTAAGTTTTTAAGGAAAATAGTTTAGATCCACTCACAATTCTAGCAACCGAAGCTCCCTGCACTCTCCTCCACTCTTCTCTCTCACTCTACCATTTTTCAGCCGCACCCATTCCCCTCTCTTCTCCGTTTTCTTCTTTTCTTCATCTGGGCGAAAATCAGCCTCCCTTGTTTTTTTTAAAATTTTTCTTTTTCTGCTCTGCTCCCGCTTTCTCCCTCTGCTCTCGTCTCCTTCTTCATTTGGGCCAAAATCAGCCCCTTTTCTTTCTTTTTTATATCTTTAATCTTTCTAAATTTATGCTTCTGCCCCTAGGTTACAGGTAATCCTGCTAAACCCCTACCACATCAGCATTTCTTTTGAATAAACCTCCAGGTTTTGCCCCTTGTTACATGCAAACCCAGCAGCTTCCTTATCTTGCAATTTCATTCCCAATAAAACTTTTAAAAACTAACAGAAATCCCCTTCCATAAAAATAAAATCACACAGAATATTTAATATGTATTAGGATTAAAAACGGGGTTTCACAACTTTCCCCCCTTAAAGGAAATTTCGTCCTCGAAATTTACTTGCCAAACTGAAAAAAGTATGGATAATGAGTCCTCTTATAATTCTCACATTTGCGTATTACTCTTCAATTGCATGCTCATTCCATGGCACTCTAATACAAGGATAAATCTTATACTGGCCACTTAAAGTCTATGATCTAAAACCTTAATCGACCACCCTTTATACATCAAACCCTCTCTTAACTTTGAATTTCAAGCTCTCTCTCATACGTGTTGTATTATTGTCTCTATCTTCAATTACCTTCAATTTCCCTTCGATAAACTCTTTCACTAAAATCGTCTGTCATGCAATGCTTATTATCTTAGAAACTTTTCATTCAGTTCTTCTTCATCAACACTCAACATGAACATGTATTCTTTATAAGGGTTATGGGCCCACTACGCTTCTGCTGAGCCACTCTGATCGACTAATCCAAAACATAGCTCATCCATAATTAAAACTTATGCCTGAAACCCATGAATTGAGGTGATGTAATAGGTCCTTCTATCCTCTCATCTCATCTGTATGCTCATTTTTCTTTCCTTATACTTTAGGAGCTACGAATTCTATCACAGGACTCATGTGAGGTTGGCCACGTCGACTCATGCAGATGCAATTAAAATCTCTTTCTTAAAAACAACAACACTCCATGCAAATAAATTTTCCGTCTTTCCAAAAATGCAAACACCTTTATGCATGCATCATGAAAACGTCCGAGAATCTAAAACCTTTGCTCTGATACCAAGTTGACACGACCCGCCTCAACCCTCCTTACCCCATAAGCTCCGGGCGCACCTATGAGACTCGGGCGGCCGAGACGTGCCGTGTGGGAATCTAAAAACCTGTATTCTAAATACGTTTTTCATAAAAACATTCGCTTGGATTCGTTTTGAAAGCATAAACACATAAGATATATATATGTATACATTTGAAAATCTGAAAGCTAACTTGTACGTTCATAAAATCCAAAAACGGATGGTATCAGATATTCATATCTTTTATAATCAACACAGGNAACAGTCATCTATATGTAAAATCCAACCACTTCATACCTCCAGCACTGGTTATCAGTTCGTCCAGGCAATGCAGCAGCAACCTTGGACCAGCTATATCCATGTTCTTCCAATGCAGCTTCCAACATCAAATCATCTTCTTCAGTCCATTCACCTCTATTCACAGAAGGATCCAAAGAGTTGACCCATCTGCTAGCCAAATGAAAAGTTAAATTTTGTCGAATAAAAAACTGAACTGAATCTGAGACTATTTTTGGATACCTCTCTCTACACTGCACTTGAGTACGACCTGGCACAAATTGAGCTATTTTCTTCCAGTTCTTGGGCCCAAAAAGAATGGTAGCTACTGTCAGGCGTTTATCTTCATCTGGGGTCCATCTCCCAATTCTTTGCCTCGTAGGGTGAAGCGTTTTCTTCCATCTGCATATAGACCATCCAAGTTATTTGACAGGCTGATTTTAAGAGCTATAATGAAAAAACTACTAGTATATTCTTTCAGTAAAAGAATAAACCTGTTAGTTCAGATTGTTAACTGGAGAGTGTGAAGTGAGAGTGTTTTGCAATGGAAAGAGATGACTTAAGCTGAAAAATATGTGCTTAACTTCATTCATTGAACATGGGATACATTTATACAAAACAGCCCACTGTTCTTGCCTAAAACAAACTACTGCAGTGGATTAAATATGTTACATTTGAATTTAAATAAAAAACAAACACCAAAACATGTCCTAATCTCAACTAAATATGTCATACAACTGTCACTCCACTGTGCCAAAATCTGCTGCATCAACTACTGCATCCTAACCAAAACAGAACACTTGGTGCCAAAAATATTGTTTGAAACCTCAGCTGAATAATGTTGCATTTCCAGCAGGTTATCACCATCTTCATCAAAACCAAAGCATATACATGGTAGACAATTATCAGCACGGGACTGCTTAAGCGACACAAAGGCTGAATCATTACTAACGCTTAACGATGTTACTATGCTGATACATCTAAAACAATTATTTTTCCCACATTCACGCCCTAATATACAATATGTATAATAAAACCTCTATGAATTGTTATAAGTAAATGATGGATAGATTAGTAAAAAAAAAGGGTTTCACTCCTTCAGGTTTTCTGTATTGCCCAGCATATAGATGACAAATCATGTAATTAGATCATATATCATTCAAGTCATTTCCTTTGAAGAAGATTCATTGTTAATTCTTCTAATGTTAGTTCGTGCATCATTTATTACAAGGCTTCATCCGAATAATATATGAACAAAAGTTAGTCTTTGAAACAAGTAACTAACCTATTAGAACATTGAGTACCAGTCCGTCCTTCTAAAGTTGAAGCTACACATTGCCAGTTACTCTCATGGTCTCACCAAAAACTTCTACAGCCAAGCACAGTTGTTCATCCTCATCCTCAGTCCATTCCCCTTTCAGTATGGAAGCATTCAAACTTCTCTGATAACGAGCCAAACATTGAAATGGGGTCCTGTTAGTCCCTAATGAGACTGAAATATCAAACCAGTTACTGATCCCCTTTTCTTGAATGATAAGCAAAAGATTCTTATCCTCTTTGTAGGTATTTTGGCCGGAGAATTCTAAGGAAAAGAAAGAGAGAAACTGAAATAGAGAGAAGGTTCTTACTAATATTTCATTAAGCTTTGAATTTATACAAGAAGACACCCCAAAATATCCACTGTTACACCAACTTTTGCAGGGATATTTTACATATTTGAATTTAAACTTAAACATCCAACTAATACATGTACAAAACCTTTCAATTACAAGTCTTAATTACACCTAAACATATCAGCAAAATATACCAAATTCAGCAGCTCAAACACGTCAGGTTGCACTGCAGAAACAGAGAACATTTGGCGCCAAAACTTTTCAAACTCCTAACTGAAATTTTGTTGCATTTCCAGCAAAATATCACTGCATCAACACTCTTCGACAGTCCTTGGATTGTGATTAATAAGGGCATCTTCAAAATTCAACCACCTGCAGGAGTCAACCATAAAAATAAGACAGATGCAACTAAATTGGAAAGCTTGAAAAAACTTCATATAAAATATTAATGGTAAGGTAATACTTACTGTGCTTCAAATTCTCCACCAGAACAACCCTCAACATACATGGAAGCTAACTGATTCCAGTCAACTTTAGAAAGAAATTCCCTAATCATTTCTGGGGTGACATCAAGATCTTTTATTGATGCAAAAATGTTATCCAAACCATTTGCATCTGTAGAAAATCCCTCTGAACCACTGCCAATTTAAAGCAGGCCCAGAAAATTATGCGTAAGAAGTAATGCAATCAAAACACAGGTAACAAAAATGATATGTACAGCAAAGTTTAAAAGCAAAATAGATTCGAACTTTAAGTTGTAGCGTCAAAGGAGAAATTCTATAATAAATATTGTTTTCACCTAGAAGCTTAAAGATGCAGGACAACCAAGACCCTCGAAGGTTTAATGTTACATCTTTAGACTTAATTTTTTTTCCTAATTTGTTTTATTTCCTTCCTAGTCTAAATAAGACTGAAGACTTCCTCATATTGGGTTGAAATACGAATTGATAATAAAGATGGCTTTCTCCCCAATTTCTATGTTTCTTTTCTAATTCCTCTTGTTTCCCATTTCTCATTATATCTCTCCCCTTTCTTTCTGATCTGTACCATCCCTTCTGATCACTATCATAAGAAGGGTTAGACTATCATGAGAATACCAAGAGAAGAAACAGAGATATTGGGGAGATAATAAAAATCTTTATTATCGATTCATATTTCAGGAAAGACTACAATTGTTGGTTTCAAGCTAGAGTATTCTAAGGAAAACGACAAGGAAAACAAAATACGTAATTGGCCTCCATGTCATTAAGCAACAAAGGCAAATAATATACAAAGTTTACATCACTGTTGTACCTACTTTGCAACAGGTTTTAAAATAAAAAATCATCAGCCATACTTTGCTAACAACTACTAACACATCACATTATATAAACACCTAATCAACAGCAGATTTATAGCTGAATTTACCTAAGTTGTACATTATATTAAGAGTAATGCTAGTCTTACTCACTTCTCTTATTCACCTTTTTTAAAATGTTAACCTTATCCACTTTTTCACTTTTTAACATTTTAACAAAGGTGCGTAAGAGAAGTGAGTAGGGGGAGTGAGTAAGGCTAGCATTATCCTTATATTAATCAAAGAAATTCAGCTCCACTAAATTACAGTAAAACCAAAAATAGCAGTTGTTGAACTTCAAACTTTTGCTGCCAAACTCCAAAACGTGATCAACTTCATGAGTTTCTAGCATAATATCATCTTGATCAACACTCCTTGATATTTATGCTGGAAACTCCAAGTTTGAGTTTGAATTCTTCAAACTTGGACTTGTTCAATCCCTTGGTCATAATATCAGCAACTTGGTTCTCTCCCAAGTAATGAACCAACTTGATTTCCCTATTTTGCTCAACCTCTCTCACAGCATGGAATTTAATCTTGACGTGCTTAGTTCAACTATAGAGAATAGGATTCTTAGCTATTGCAACAGCAAACATGTTATCATAATAGATAGTAGTAGGCTCACCTTGGTTCAGCCTCAAGTCCCCCAAAATCTTTTTCAACTAGATTGCCTAGTTAGTAGCAGCAGCAGTAGAAATGTATTCTGCCTCAGCAATAGATTGGGCTATTGTCTCTTGCTTTTTGGAAAGCCAACTAAAAGCACCATGATTGACAAAGAAAACATACCTAGTAGTGCTTCTCATGTAGTCAACTGAGCCTACCCAATCACTGTCTGAATAGCCAACTAAACTGAATTTTTCAGATCTCCTGAACCAGATTCCCAACTCAGCAGTGCCCTTAATGTACCTTAGCACTCTCTTTACAACCTTGAAATGCACCTCACTTGGCTTGCTCATAAATCTGGATAGGAGGCTGGTTGTATACATCAGATCAGGCCTGGTTGTTGTCAACTACAACAAGCAACCTATCAAGCTTCTATGGATACCTTCATCCACCTTTTCTGCACCATCTTCCTTGCTCAACCTTTGGCTAGGAATCAGAGAGATATCAACTGGTTTACAATTATTCATATTGAACTTCATTAGCATACTTCTTTTGACACAAATATACCATTTAAGCCTTGGTATATTTCCATGCCAAGAAAGTAGCTCATTTCTCCCAAATCAGTCATATCAAATTCCATCTCCATTGCCCTTTTAAATTCTCCCAACTGATTGAGCTTGCTTCCAGTGACCAAGAGGTCATCAACATAGAGAGAAACTATTATCACTTCACCATTTTGTTCCCTTACATAAAGGGTGTGCTCATTTGGGCTTCTAACATATCCTAGCTTGCACAAATGGTCATTGATTCTATTGTACCAGGCTTTAGGGGCCTGTTTGAGGTCATACAGGGCCTTCTTGAGCAAATAAATCTTCTCCTCCTTTCCCTTGACTTCATACCCCTCCGATTGCTGAATGTAGATTTCCTAATCAAGCCATCCATTGAGGAATGCAGACTTCACATCAAGTTGGAAGATTTTCCACTTAAATTGAGCCGCTAATGCAAGGAGAAGCCGAATGATGTCATGTCTTGCCACAGGTGCAAAAGTTTTTGAAAAATCAACCCCAAATTGCTGCGCAAAGCCTTTGACAACAAGTCTGGCTTTGAGTTTATTCACTTATCCATCATAATTTAGCTTCCTTTTAATTATCCATTTGACTTGTATCACTCTCCTGCCAGGTGGCCTATCAACCAGCTCCCAAGTCTGATTTTTCTCCATCATACTTATCTCCTATTGCATTGCAGCCTTCCAGGCCTCAGATTTTGTAGCTTCAACATAACTTGTAGGCTCCAATTCAACTACATTGCTCTTTTCATATATGTCATGCAGAGACCTGGTACCCCTGACAAGTATTTCATCCACTTCTTTTAGGTCCAATTCTTCGTTTTGGTTATTTGGATCTTTGTCATGATGGATGCTTGGCCTT
Source organism: Pistacia vera (assembly GCF_008641045.1). Taxonomy (NCBI): domain Eukaryota; kingdom Viridiplantae; phylum Streptophyta; class Magnoliopsida; order Sapindales; family Anacardiaceae; genus Pistacia; species Pistacia vera. The sequence continues at coordinate 63,767 of NW_022195577.1, read as the reverse complement.
CTCTCAACTTCCCTTCTTTCCCAATTCCATGTAGCTCGTTCATCTACTTTGATATCCCTACTAATCACAATCCTTTTAGTGCTTGGATTGTAGATGCTGTGGGCCTTAGATTGACTATTATACCTAATCATAATACTACTTTAGCCTTCTCATCCAATTTGCTTCTTTTGTTCGCTGGAACAAGAATATAGTACACACTTCCAAACACCTTCAAGTGGTCCACATTTGTCTTGACACCATACCAGGCTTCAAAAGGAGTCTTGTTGTCTAAAGCTTTGGTTGGTAATCGATTAAGGAGATAGATCCTAGTGTTGACTGCTTCTACCCAGAAAATTTTTGGTAGATGTGTCTCAATCATCATGCATTTTACCATCTCCATCACTGTCCTATTCTTCCTTTCACTCACTCCATTTTTTTTTGTAGAGTGTATGGATTGCTGAACTGATGCCTTATTCCAGCCCCTTTGCATGTTTCTTCAAACTCATTGGAAGTATACTCTGTACCATTAGCACTTCTCAATGATTTGAGTGTCAAACCTATTTGGTTTTCAACCAACAAGTTGAACCTTTTGAACACAGTAGCTAGCTCACTTTTTTGGTTCAAAAAATACACCCATGTCATCCTAGAAAAGTCATTTATGAATAGGGTAAAGTACCTATTTCCACTTAGGGAAGTTTGCTACATTGGACCACACACATTTATGTGTACAAGCTGGAGTCTCTCACTTGCTCTCATTCTTTATTTACAGGGAATGGTGGCCTGCTATGCTTACGAATTTGACAAGTTTTGCACAACCCTTCACCTTGGTCAATTTCAGGTAAGTTATAGACAAGGTTTTTGTGTTTGAGTTCCTTGAGGGCATGATAATGGAAATGTCCAAACCTCCTATGCCATAACTTTGAATCATCTATCCTAGCTGAGTGGTTTTGAAAGACAAGTTTTCCCTATTCTATAAGGAAGCTTTTTCCCTGCATCTTAACCTTCACAACTCAGTCCTATCACCCTCTAAGATAACACAACTAGAGTCCTTGAAATGCAGAGGATAATTTTTCTCTAGCATTTGTCCTACACTAAGTAGGCTTAAACTAATTTTAGGCACAAACAAAACATTTGCTATATGTTTAATACCTGTCTTAGTTTGAACAGCTATGTCACCCTTACTTTCACCTCCAACAACTCACCATTTCCCACCTTCACTTTGGATTGATAGTCCTAATCCAGGTTCACAAAATTGTCGGCATTTGGTGTCATATGGTTGGTGCAGCCACTGTCAATCAGCCACACATCAGGGCTGCTTGCAACCATGCATTCTGAGACCACAAACAACTACTCAGTACTCTCTTGCGTCTGTTGGGAATTTTCCACTGCTTGAGCTTGCGGATCCTGCTGGTTCCCTATGTTCTTGCACACTTTTTCAATGTGCCCAAATTGCTTGCAAGACCTACATTGTATGGCAGGCTTGAACCAACGTCTATTTTCAAAGTGGTTCTTTTTCTTGCAATGAGGACAAGGAGAAAAGGTTTTTGTTCCGCATTCTTTCCTCCTTGGTTGTTAACTTCCTCCTTTCCCTTCTTCTCTCCAACATACCTCTTGTTTTCACCTTGAAATCCCCTCCTTTTTTGGCTTGCTAACATAGCTCCCTCACTTGAATCTTCCTGCCTCAACAACCTCCTCTGTTCTTATGCTTGAAGAGAATGCACAAGTTCTGCTAAGCTGATCTGGGATAGGTCTTTGGAGTCTTGATCTTTTCCTTAAATCTCTCGGGTAGGCTAACTAGAACCTTCTCCACAATTCTCTAATCAGTCAACTCCTCACCAAGTAGATTAATCTTATTCACCACATTCATTAGTCTATCCACATACTCCTTGACATTTTCAGTTTCTTGCATTTTGAGCGTTCAAACTCTCTTCTTAGGTTTAAGACCTGCATGTTTCTGGTTTGACTACTTCCCCCAAACTCCTCCTTGAGCTTATCCCAAGCTTCTTTAGGAGTATCACATGCCATAATCTTGGAGAAAACCTGGTCGATTACTACTGAATGGATGCAAGACAGTGCTCTTGGAGCCTTTGCTAACTCTTATTCATGAATCCTTATCTGATTCAGTGCTAGGTTTGCTCCAAGCTAAGGGATTTGTCTCTCTTTCTCCACATATTGCCATAAGGCATGACCTCTCAAATAAGTCTTCATTTTGACAGCCCAAACATGGAACTGCTCACCATTGAAGATGGGTGGAGAAAGAGGAGCTGGGTTTGTTGCCATTAAGAAAACCTTTAAAGGAGTTGAGCTGAGTTATAGAATTGTGTTTTGGCCCTGAGAATCATGGTGGCTTTGATACCAAATGTTGGTTTCAAGCTGGAGTATTCTAAGGAAAACTACAGAGAATTCAGCAAAGAAAACAAAATAGTAATTGATCTCTATGTCATTAAGCAACCAAGGCAAATAATATACAAAGTTTACATCACTGTTGTACCTACTCTGCAGCAAGTTTTACAATAAAAAATCATCAACCATACTTTGCTAACAACTACTAACACATCAGATTACGTAAACACCTAATCAACATCAGATTTACAACTGAATTTACCTAAGTTGTACATTATATTAATCAAAGAAATTAAGCTCCACTAAATTACAGTAAAACCAAAAATAGCAGCAGTTGAACTTCAAACTTTTGCCGCCAAACTTGTAGCTCCAAACTCCAAAATGTGATCAACTTCATGAGTTTCCAGCATAATATCATCTTGATCAACAACAATGATAATATTTAGCCATCAATTAAGTCAAATCCTAAATAGAAGATGGACACAAATAATTAGTAAATAAAGCAATCTATAGGATAACAAGTTGCATATCTAAGTTGTTAGATGAGTAAGCCATCACCCATACTTATTTACATGAGTTCAAAGGATATATAATGCTGAAAGCATTTGTTTGGGCATACCTTAGTCTATCCATTGACACTTGTAGCACATTTCTTGAAATTGCTGCCTTATTCCCTTTCCAAGATTTTCCTTTTCTGTCTTTGACCATTTTTCCGATGCAATGAAAGTGGATATTTTGACAAGGCCTTTCTGTGGTTAGAAACATGATAATTTTCCGATGGGCCATACTGGATAGCAGAGGACTTTTTATCAATAACCTGCAGCAATTGAGTTTATCATCAGTGAAATTTAAGCCGCTAAATGTCAAACCCAAAAAAAAAAAAAAAAAAAAAAATGATTAGCTAGACATCTAATCTGAACACCTTGGTAAGCCTGAAACAAGTTCTAAAAGCCACATAAATCCTACAAATAAGTTAGGGTTATATGATGCAATCAATATTTGATATACAACCTTACTTTCAAAATAATATAAAATTTGCATTGCTGACTTAATCATCAACTAATTGGTATGGGCTTAATAAACTATAAATAAATGGGACAAAGGGAATTGAGGTCATTTTATCACCTTCAATCAATTATTCCTTCAGAGGAGTTGCCAAATTCAAAACAAATACAACCGTGTTTGGATTGTGATTAATAGGTGCGACAACCTTACACATTTGCCATACATTAAACAAATTATTCAATATTATTAAAACACAATAGTTTATTATCTTCTTTGCTGTATTCACAACATTTCTCAATTTTCACTTCAGCTCTTCAAAATGTTTTGTTGTTTTTCAATCATTAGAAGTATCTTATCAAATATTGGAGGAAATTATGACAAAATATAAGGCCCGTTCAGTTGGTTGAAGGACGAGGACAACCATGTGAATAACTCGATAGTTTATATTAAGAAGATAGCTATTATAAATTTTGTGCAATGCATGAAAAGAAGAGATTGGACACATTCTAGTTGTTTTGCTTTTTACTTTTTTTGATGCCTCTTTTCTTCTATCAAGAAATACATATACATTTTTCACTCAACAACAAAACATCTTTAAATGTAAGGCCGTGCTCTCGTAGAGAAAATTACATTCTAATTCTTCATCTTTTGACATACGAATATCTTATATCTTCAAATAAACAAGGGGTGATACTTTTCCTGCTTTACTTATTTTCCCTTCTTGTCTAAAGAAGTTTTGGGTTCTTGGATACTTTTCGTGCCTTACTCATCTCCTTTTCTTGTTAGACAAGTTTTTTGGATTCTTTTCGTGCTTTACTCATTTCCTCTTCTTGTTAAACAAGTTTTTTTGATTCTTTTTGTGCTTTACTCATTTCCTCTCCTTGTTAGAGATGAAGCTGATTTCACACCTATCTACACAATCATCTTCAAACTAGCTTATTCTCACTCTCTTCGTTTCTTCTGAGAGAAAATGGCAGAATCAACTCTATTTTCCATTGCAACTAAAGTTCTGACGACGATAGGCTCTCTTGTGAATCAGCAAGCATCCTTGTTGTGGAAACTTGAAAGTGATTTAAAAAGCCTTGAGGGAACCCTGAGCTCTATCAAAGCCGTGATCTCGGATGCTGAGAAAAAGCAGGCACAAAATGATCAGCTGCGTGACTGGCTTAGGAAGCTTAAAGATGTTCTCCTTGATGCTGAGGACGTTTTAGAAGAATTTGAGTTTCAAGCTCCCAGGGGAGAAGTGGTGAGACAAAATAGGAGCACAATAAGAAAGGTACGTCAATTCTTTTCAAGCTTTTATCCTTTTGCTCTTCGATATCAAATTAGTCATGAAATCAAGGAGATTAGAGAAAGGCTAGATCAGATCGAAAGTGATAGGATAAAATTTTCTCTTACTGAGAGTACTCCTACTGAAGTTAGGCATGAAATTCCAAAGGAGAGAGAGACTGATCCCTTCTTGGGAGCTTCTTGTGTTATTGGAAGAGAGAATGATAAAGAAAAGATCATGAGCTTTTTAATGCAACAAGCCAACAATGTCTCTGTCATTCCAATAGTTGGAATTGGGGGTTTGGGTAAAACCATTCTTACTAAAATGGTTTACAATGATGAAATGGTAGATAGGTTCTTTCCATTAAAGATGTGGGTTTGCGTGTCAGATGACTTTGATGACACCAGATTGATGAAAGAAATTATTAAATCTGCAACGCGTGGGGATTGTAATCAGTTAAAAGCAGATGAAATTCTTGAGCGTTTGCAGGAAATTTTGACAAGTAAAAAGTTTTTGCTTGTCTTGGATGATGTTTGGAATGAGAAGCCTCAGAAATGGTTGAAATTGAAAGACATACTGATGAGTGGTGTCAATGGAAGCAAAATTATTGTGAGCACACGAAGTAAAAGAGTTGCAGAAATAATGAGCACTGTTCCCTCACATTTTCTGCAAGGTCTTTCCAATGAGGAATCCTTGTCATTATTTAAGAAGTGTGCGTTCAAAGATGGAGAAGGGAAAGATTTTCCAAAGCTCATTGAAATTGGAAAGGAAATTGTGAGAAAATGTAAAGGAGTTCCGTTGGCTGTGAGATCTTTAGGGAGCTTACTTTATGCAAACGAGGATGCACGTGAGTGGTTGAAAATAAAAAACAATGACATCTGGCAACTAGATCAAGATAGTGAAGACATCTTACCAGTATTGAAATTGAGCTATGATCATTTGCCATCTCATTTGAAGCAATGTTTTACTTATCTTTGCTTGTTTCCGAAGGATTATCGTTATCAAAATTTTTATGTGGCTCCATATTGGATGGCGCTTGGACTTCTTGAAACCTCTAACGAAAATGAAGAGCTAGAAGATGTTGCTGATCAATATATGAAAGTCTTATGGTCAAGAGGTTTCTTAGAGGGTTTGGATGATGATTATTGTTGGTCATTTAAAGTGCATGATCTTATGCATGATCTTGCAATATCAATGATACAAGGTGAGTCGGCATTCATAAATTTTGGAAGCATAAAAGTTGATGGGAAATTTCGGCATTTTTCACATGGTGACACAGAGTTATGTGGTGAAGAATTTCTAAAGCTCATGGTTGATAACTCAAGGAGTGTTCGAAGCATTGTCTTTCCAGCAGCAGAGAGATACGGAGGTGCGCGTATTATTGGATCATTTATTAGTAAAGATATATCCAAATTCAATTACCTCCGACTACTACTCTTGTATGGTATACTTTTTGAAGTGTTGCCAAATTCTATCGGTACATTGAGACATTTAAGGTACCTTGACCTAGCTCAGAATTCTTCATTGAAGAAGATCCCTAGATCTATTTGCGAGCTTCAAAACTTGCTAATGTTAAGACTTCGTGGCTGTTATCAGCTTAAGAAGTTGCCTAATAACATACGAAAGATGATCTCCCTTAGATTCTTGGAAATAACCACACAAGAGGAAGTTCTTCCAGAAAATGGAATTGGATGTTTGAGTTTCCTTCAATATTTGTACTTATTTGGATGCTCCAATCTAGTACGTTTGTGTGAAGGGATGCAAGGTCTAAAAAGCCTCCGAACGTTGCATATACAAGGCACTTCTGTGATCTCATTACCATATGCTCTCAAATACCTGACAAAATTAGAGATGTTAGTGATTTCGTATTGCTGCAACCTTAATTTGAAGATGGAATTGCAAGCAAACGATCTTGAGCTGAGGTTGAGTCTTAAAAAATTCATAGTTTATCGTTTACATTCACTGGTGGATTTGCCCCAGCTTCTTCTTCAAGCATCTGCTAACACTCTGGAGTACATGCGGATTGATGAGTGTGACAACTTAGAAGCACTACCGGAGTGGTTCCAAAATCTCAAATCACTTGAAAAACTTCAGATTTTAAGTTGCTCGAGAATATCATCTCTTCCAGAAGGGATAAAACGCCTTACTTCCCTCAAGGAATTGCACATTGCACGCTGTCCTTCTCTGACTGAAAGCTGCAGAAATGATATGTCGAAGATTGCTCATGTTCAAGATGTTCGTCTTATTTAAATAAAGCCAGTTTTCTGCAATCACATTTATGGTGGTACCAGCTTCTCTTGTTAATGCTTGTTTGTTTTTATGGGTGGTGTGTTGCTCATTTCTTTTCTTTTTTCATCAACATTAGTCCCAACTTTCCTGTTTCAATTTGGTTGTATTTTATTATTTCTTATGCTTGGATAATGTTGTATTTTTTATATTAAATGTGTATTTGTGTGGCTTTTATTAATAAATTTCCCTCATACTTTCGAGCTTTTTTTTTTTAATAATAAATTTCTATTCACTTTTCTATTCTCATTTTGTTTGTAATTATAATTAAAACAGGAAATGAAAGTTATTTTAAGAAGCTTTCTAGAGTTAATTCACTTCCAAATTCTCTCGTGTTTCAAAATCATCCATTTATTTATTTCTGTCAACAAAATTGCAGCCTTCCAGCTATATCTCTATTTTTTTCCCTCAATTGATTCTCTCTTTTTTTTTTTTGCTATAATTTTTTATTTTCTTCTCACTGCAATAAACTTGCAAGAATAATAGCACTACCTATAAAACTCACAACAAGATTAAATGGCATCTACAATGAAATTGGGGCTCGGATCTAAATCACCTGTACATGTTATTTGGAAGGCGTGTGACTCCAATTTCTGCTTTTATCAAACAATGGTCGTCTCTTCTTTACTTCTATTAAGCAAAGCTAGAATAATTTCACCAGCTTCATCATCACCTTCCAAATTAATGCTCATCAGTTTCGTCACTGGTCCTTCGGAGAGTTCCACTGTTGGTTTAGGTCTCAGCTTTACCATTTTGCATGTATGCTGGCATTTGATCTTCATTGCTGTATTTATCTACCGATTTGGAAACCAACATTGACTCACAGAAAGAACCAGCTTCAGCAGATTTAAGCCTTCTCTTACTTCAACTCATTACGAAGAAAGCAAGCAAGTGTTACGTCCTCTCCATCTGATGCTTCTAAAAGGTGTCCAGAATAAGATCTACTTGAAGCTTCTGATTTTTTACATCCATCTTGCTGACAAGAAGTACTTGCAACATCCTAGCGTTCCCCTGATGGCTCATTACTTCTTTTCCTTTTGTTATTTTGCATTACAGCCTCACGAATACTCTCCAAAGACATCTTTTCGCCTCCATTCCTCTCCTTGCCCAATTTCATGCATAATTTCTTTTTTGGTGGCAGTTTAAGAGGCCTCTTCTTCATGGAAGCATCAATCCCACCCGGTACATCACCCTCTACATTGTTGATTATTGTTGACAAAGTTGAATCCAAATAATCTGAGTGATTACGAATCAATTCAATATCATCAATAGTTCCCGACAAAATGCCCACCTCAGAACAGCAGGATGCATCCTGCTCTTCACAAGATATAGAGCATAAATTACTCGCAGAATTCCAATTAGGATCTCTCCTGTTGCTATTTGACACATCATTGTTGCCACAAGGAGTCATGCTACTGTCACCATAAGTTGTCTCCGGTACCAAACTTTCAGGGGTGGAAAAAAAATACTCATCTCACCCACTTCTGCATAAGATGGCATCTTTGAACGTCTTTTAAAAACCGTCTTTCCGGTATTGGGCTCACTATTCACTTTTTTCTTTCCTGAACGAGGCTTCACAATTTTCTTCTTCGGAATGACATCATGCTGATTAGAGGTTTTAGTCTCATCACCATAAGTTATCTCCAATACTTTCTCAGAACAAGCTTGTGTCTTGTTTCTAGGTCTGTGGGATTTACTTGTTTTCTGACTATCGCTGCATTACATTAAAGAAATTAAAATCAGAAGCATGATCAAAGTACGAAACAGCTGACACTTGAAAAATACAACCTTAAATTCTCTAAGAAGTACCCAAAACCGAAAATTTCTCAAGTTCTAGAAAAATTCATATTTTTGAAAAGTTCACGCATGATCAAACCATGTCAATGCTGATGGCATAAAATCATTTGGACCAAGGGCAGGGCGCTCCCGCTCCTGATCTACAAAGTTGCTTATGAAAGCAGCGTTTTGCATCTTTTTATGTGCTAGCTTGAAGCACGGGTACTTCATCTGGATGCAGATACTTCCATCTCCTATTTATAAGGGCAAAAAATAGGTGCAATCAACATGAATTTCAAACATGAAGACAAAGAAAATGATGTAAAGAAAAAAGATAAGATATCAGAATCAACTCCTNTCCTAAGAAGAGTTGGACTATTATGAGAATACCAAGAGAAGCAACAGAGATATTGGGGAGATAATAAAAATCTTTATTATCGATTCATATTTCAGGAAAGACTACAATTGTTGGTTTCAAGCTAGAGTATTCTAAGGAAAACGACAAAGAAAACAAAATACGTAATTGGCCTCTATGTCATTAAGCAACAAAGGCAAATAATATACAAAGTTTACATCACTGTTGTACCTACTTTGCAACAGGTTTTAAAATAAAAAATCATCAGCCATACTTTGCTAACAACTACTAACACATCACATAACATAAACACCTAATCAACAGCAGATTTATAGCTGAATTTACCTAAGTTGTACATTATATTAAGAGTAATGCTAGTCTTACTCACTCCGCTTACTCACTTCTCTTACTCACTTTTCTTTCTCACCTTTTTTAAAATATTAACCTTATCCACTTTTTCACTTTTTTAACAAAGGTGAGTAAGAGAAGTGAGTAGGGGGAATGAGTAAGGCTAGCATTATCCTTATATTAATCAAAGAAATTCAGCTCCACTAAATTACAGTAAAACCAAAAATAGCAGCGATTGAACTTCAAACTTTTGTTGCCAAACTTGCAGCTCCAAACTCCAAAATGTGATCAACTTCATGAGTTTCCAGTGGTACTTCATCTGGATGCAGATACTTCCATCTCCTATTTATAAGGGCAAAAAATAGGTGCAATCAACATGAATTTCAAGCATGAAGACAAAAAAAATGATGTAAAGAAAAAAGATAAGATATCAGAATCAACTCCTGTCCTTAACAGTCATCTATATGTAAAATCCAAAACTTCATAACTCCAGCACTGGGTTATCAGTCCGTGCAGGCAATGCAGCAGCAACCTTAGAGCAGCTAAATCCATGTTCATCCAACACATCTTCCAACATCAAATCCTCTTCTTCAGTCGATTCAGCTCTATTCAAAGAAGGATCCAAAGAAATGACCCATCTGCTATCCAAATGAAAAGTTAAATTTTGTCGAATAAGAAACTGAACCGAATCTGAGACTATTTCTGGATACCACTCTCTACACTGCATTTGAGTACGACCTGCCACAAATTGAGCCATTTTCTTCCAGTTTTTGGGCCCAAAATATCTTCATCTGGTGTCCATCTCCCAACTCTTTGCCTCATGGGGAGAAGCGTTTTCTTCCATCTTCATATAAAGCATCCAAGTCATTTGAAAGAGGCTGATTTTAAGAGCTATTATGAAAAAACTACTAGAATATTCTTTCTATAAAAGAACAAACGAAAGCATATACATGGGACTGCTTAAGTGACACAAAGGCTGAATCATTACTAACACAAAACATACAGACAAGATGATACTATGCTGATACATCTAAGAAAATTATTTTTCCCACATTCATGCCATAATGTACAATAGTATAGTGAAACCTCTATGAATTGTTATAAGTAAACAATGGATAGATTAGTCAAAAAAAGATTTCAGTCCTTGAGGTTTTCTGTACTGCCCAGCATATAGATGACCAATCATGTAATTAGATCATATATCATTCGAATCATTTCCTTTGAAGAAGATTCACTATTAATTCTTCTACTGTTAGTTCGTGCATCATTTATTAGAAGGCTTCACCCGAATAATTTATGAACAAAAGTTAGTCTTTGAAACAGGTAACTAACCTATTAGAACATTAAGTACCAGTCTGTCCTATTAAGTTGAAGCTATGGACTGCCAGTTACTCTCACCAAAAGCTTTTCCAGCCAAGTGCAGTATGGAAGCATTCAAACTCCTTTGATAACGAGCCAAACATTGAAATGGGGTCCTGTTAGTCCCTAATGAGACTGAAATATCAAACCAGTTACTGATCCCCTTTTCTTGAATGATAAGCAAAAGGTTCTTATCCTCTTCGACAGCCCATGGATTGTGATTAATAAGGGGATCTTCAAAATTCAACCACCTGCAGAAGTCTGCCATACAAATAAGACAGATGCAACTAAATAGGAAAGCTTGATATATGAATTGATAATAAGACAAATAACTGGAACCTATTTTAGATGTCCAAGCTATACTTATTGAAAGTATTTGAAACAGATGTCATGTAGTATAACTGAAAAGACAAACTTAGAATGTCAACTAGATAGAAAATGAAAAATTTACCTCTGAGTCATTAGAATTCCTTAACTTTTGCGATAAAATCATTTGGGCACGAGGATCCTTCTTCTGAGATAATGGTCGACCAGTTATTTTTCTGTAAGAAACCTGAAAGTCTTTCAGAATTTTTACACGTTCTTTCAATTTCTTGTTCTCCTCTATTCTTGATTCAATCTGAGTCAACTTACTTCGGATAAAATTCTGATAGGACCTATTCTTCTTAATGGCATCAATAAACACCTGAGCAGATTTTGGGAAGTTAGAATCCTTTTGTGACACAATAGACATATTATATTCTTCAGACTGTTGCCACTGAATGGAACAAGAAGGCAGTGTCTCCACATTGTCCTTCAATAAATGGTGGTTGTTACAAGCTTCTTCAGAATCTGGACACCATTCACAAGCATTAATTCTATTTACAAATAAATTATTGGAAGTCTCGTTCTCTGATGCTACACTAGATGCAAGAACCTGATTTGGAGTCTGTAAAGAATCCCTCCTCCTGCTTTTTGTAGTATCTACATTAAAATTTTCAACAACTGGTGCAAGGGTAAAGGAATTTGAGGAGTTTAAAAGTGGTCATATATACTGTTATAAATTCCCAAGTGCAAATACACACAAAAAAACAAACATACAAGGAGGGAGAGAGTATCTCTTATTGAGAAAACAAATCATAAGAAACTTGAACTTCAGCTAACCATGAAAACTACAATACACAAACAAAAGTGAAGGAATAAGCAAGGAACATAATCTAGTTTTATGGCCTCGATTAGAAATAAGGCTATATACAAGGCTGATAAGCTGATAATTTTGGCATAGATATTTTAGAGGCTTTCTCAGTGTGGTCTTTACTTCGTTTCGCTCAGTCACATTTCCAAACTTTGTGACTAATAATTAGCTTCATAAAATTCTACTTGGCAGTCTTATTCCTGTTGTAATTATAAAAAGAATAATACCACACATACAAACTCTTGTATACAAATTAATGTGGCACACTGGGAATGAAGAAGTAAGCTCAACAAATATGGATAAACTCATAAAAGAGTAATGCCTTGTATATGTGGCATTACTCTTCAAGAAGCCAGTAGCTTAAATAAAGTGCATGCGAGAAAGATAAAATAAAGATAACCTCAATTTTTTACTTGAATGTCTAATTACTTCTTCTTTATTTACCTTTCCTTTATTCGTTCACTCCTATAATCAGCCAAGAGAAAACATGAAAAAACTATTACCAATTCAACTAATGCACAAAATAAAAAAATAAAAAAATACGCCTACTAAAACATATATTTAAGAACATTCTAAGCTTACCAGCTGAATAATAAGCTGAAAAGCGCCGCTGAATAACTTGAAGAGTCCCGAAATCATCCTCTTCATCATCGTCCAAAAGAACCGGTGGAAGCGTACACAAAGCCTTCAAAGACAAAGGTTGGCACGAATCATCCATAACGCCAACCGGTTCTGAATTTTCCGGACCGATTCAAGATCCTCTTCGCCATCGGAACTCCAGAAACCAATATCGACGGCGCCGAATGAATCAGCTCCGACAGACAGCTGAAGTTTGTCGGTGTTATCGAGGTCGGGTCGGCTAAAATATACCGGTTACTTATTCGGGCGTTCTGTTGGGCTCGATCCTGGGCATGCTAATTCTACATTTGATATCAGGCCCATAAACTAAGGGCTTGTTTTTTATTGTGCTTTAAGTTTTAATATTTGAAAATTTCTAGACAGCCCGAATGTTTGAGAAAATGAACTCCTCAGTCCTCATCCATTAGTATTACTTTTCCTCTTCTTTCTTATCACTTTTTCTTCCACTTAACAAGATAATCAATTAAATAACAAAGTAACAACCCAACCAGTGACTGCACAAGGTGTGAACAAAAGACCAAAATTGAGACTACAATGAAGAGTTCATCAAAGTGGCAAGCTTTCGGTGCCAATTAATAAAGTTATTAATAAATAAACCTAATAAGGTTTAGCTCACTTGACTCAAATCAAGTTTAATATTAGACAGATACAGCTGGAGGAGTAAGTCACAAGTGCCGATGGTCGATGGTGCGATTCTCACATGGATTGAGTTTCAAAAATTAATATTTAAGTCGCTAGTGGCAGTTAATAAAATTTTATATGTTCAAGAGTCCCAAGCATCACGTAAATTTGAGATTCTCATACCTACTCAAGCACTAGAACAAATTTTTTATTCCTTGATGCTGACTTTTTGATGTTTTATGTTAGCGGTATCGCTAGATTTGAGATTCTCATACCAACTCCAGCACTGGAACGAATTTTTTATTCCTTGGATACTGACTTTTTGAGGTTTTATATTAGCAGTATAGCTAGAGTAGGTGCATACTTGTAGATGCAAAAAATCTACCGTCATGAAAATAGGGTGTGATCCCGTGAGGTTGAGGTCACTGACAATCCGTTAGACCTGCACACATGAAAGGGTAAGTGTGAAGCTTCCGGAAAACACCGAGGTGGTGTTTGCCGTAGGCACTCTGACGCTTAAGTCAGCAAGGCTGAAAGAGATTTAATAAGAATTAAGGAGAAGAAGAATTACCAGGAGTCTTGTCGGAGGCTAGGACTACGGCGGAGGTGTCGGGTTCTTGGGAGCAAAAACTTAGGAGCAAATAGATGGTTTTGAGTGGTGTAGATTGACTGTGAGAGATTGCATGCTTAATGAGAGGGCGAGCCTCTGTTTTTATAATGAACCCAAGGGGTTGGAATCCTAGTAGGACATTGAGTCCTCTTTTGAGAGATAATCCCTATCATAAAAGAGATATGATTTCTTAACCTTATCAGATTAAGTTTAATAGTTTAAATAAGAGTTGGAATCTTAGTAGGACACTAAGTCCTATTTTGGGAGATACTCTCTATCATGAAAGAGATATGATTTCTTGACCTTATCAGATCAAGTTTAATAGTTTAAATAAGAGTTGGAATCTTAGTAGGACACTAAGTCCTATTTTCGGAGATAATCCCTATCATGAAAGAGATATGATTTCTTGACCTTATCAGATCAAGTTTAATAGTTTGAGTGAGATTTGAAATCTTAGTAGAAGAGGAAATAGAATGAGATTCTGATTTCCTATTTATACTCTGTTGCAGGCTAATGGGTTGAAATCCAGTTTAGCTTAACTTATAGGATAGCCCAACTCATAGAGTGGGTAAGTCGCAAGGTGATTTTAAGCGTAGGCCCAATCGAGATTGGGTTGAGGCCTGGGGCCGTGACATGTTTATTTCGTTATTGGGCCTCGTCAAGCCCAAGACGATTTTTGGCCCTAACAATACTAAGCATCCATTAATTCTCAGCTAATTCAGTTATCTTCAACTAGCTTACTCTCTCTCTCTCTCTCTCTCTCTCTCTCTCTCTCTCTCTTCGTTTCTTCTGACAGAAAATGGCAGAATCAATTCTATTTGACATTGCAACTAAAGTTCTGGAGAAGATAGGCTCTCTTGCGGGTCGGCGAGTGTTCTTGTTGTGGAATCTTGAAAGTGATTTAAAAAGCCTTGCGGGAACCCTGAGCACTATCCAAGCCGTGCTCTTGGATGCTGAGAAAAAGCAGGCACAAGATCATCAGCTGCGTTACTGGCTTGGGAAGCTTAAGGATGTTTTCCACGACGCTGAAGACGTTTTAGAAGAATTTGAGTATGAAGTGATGAGACAAAAGAGGAGCACATTAGGAAAGGTATGTCAATGCTTTTCAAGCTCTAATCCTGTTGTTTTTCGATCTGAAATTAGTCATAAAATTAAGGAGATTAAGGAAAGGCTAGATCAGATCGTTGGTGATAGGAGTAGATTTTCTCTTATTGAGAGTACTCCTGCTGAAGTTAGGCATGTAATTCCAAAGGAGAGGGAGACTAATCCCTTCTTGGGAGCTTCTTATGTTGTTGGAAGAGAGGATGATAAAGAAAAGATCATAAGCTTTGTAATGCAACAAACCGACAATGATGTCTCTGTTATTCCAATAGTTGGAATTGGGGGTTTGGGTAAAACCACTCTTTCTAAACGGTTTACAATGATGAAAGGGTAAATAACTTCTTTCCATTAAAGATATGGACATGCGTGTCAGATGACTTCGATGTCACTAGATTGAAAAGAAATATTTATTCTGCAACAAGTGAAGATTGCAGTAAGTTAAAAGCAGATGAAATTCCTAAGCGTTTGCAGGAAATTTTGACAGGTAAAAAGTTTTTGCTTGTCTTGGTGATGTTTGGAATGAGAAGCCGAATAAATGGTTGGAATTGAAAGACTTGTTGGTGAATGGTGTCAATGGAAGTAAAATTATTGTGACACGCACGAAGTAAAAGAGTTGCAGAAATAATGAACACTATTCCCTCATTTTTTACAAGTCTTTCCAATGAGGAATCCTTGTCATTATTTAAGAGGTATGCGTTCAAAGATGAGAAGGAAAAGATTTTTCGAGGCTCATGAAATTGGGAAGGACATTGTGCGAAAATGTAAAGGTGTTCCGTTAGCTGTGGAGTCTTATGGAGCTTACTTTATGCAACACGGATGAAAGTGAGTGGTTGAAAATAAAACAAAATGACATCTGGCAAGTGGATCAAGATAATGAAGACATCTTACCGTTATTGAAATTGAGCTATGATCATTGCCTTCTCCCTTGAAGCGATGTTTTACTTATCTTTGCTTGTTTCCGAAGGATTATAATTATGACAGGGATTACGTGGGACAATTTTGGATGGCACTTGGACTTCTTAAAACCTCTGGTAAACATAAGAGCTAGAAGATGTTGCTGCTCAATATCTAAAAGTTTTATGGTCAAGGGGTTTCTTGGATGATTTCCAACAGTATGTTTTTTATTGGTCATTTAAAGTACTGATCTTATGCATGATCTTGCAATATCAATGACAAAGGGTGAGTCTGCATTCATAAATTTAGCAAGCCAAAAAGTTGATGGAAAATTTCGGCACTTTTCACATGGCGACACAGAGTTATGTGGTAGAATTTCTACAACTCATGTTGTTAACTCAAGGAGTGTTCGAAGCATTGTCTTTGCAGCAGCAAGAAATACAGAGATGCGCCTATCATTGGATCATTTATTAGTGAAGATGTATCTAACTCAAGTATCTCCGACTGCTACACTTGTGCCATAACGTTTCGAAGTGTTGCCAGATTTTATCGTACGTTGGACATTGAGGTACTTTGATCTAGCTTGGTTATTCATTGAAGAAGATCCCTGATCTTTTGCAGCTTCAAAACTTGCATATGTTAAACTTGAGGGGTTGTCGTAAGCTTAAGAAGTTGCCTAAACATACGAAAGATGATCTCCCTTAGATACTTGGAAACACCCACACAGAGGAATTCTTCCAGAAAAGGAATTGGATGTTTGAGTTCCCTTCAATATTTGCACTTACGACTGCTCCAATCTACTACGTTTGTGTGAAGGGATTCAAGTTTGAAAAGCCTCCGAACGTTGTTCTACGAAACTGCTCTGTGATCTCATTACCAACACTATCAAATACCTAACCAAACTAGAGATGTAGTGTTTGGTATTGCCCTGACATTAATTTGAAGATGGAATTGCAAGGACAAGACTGTGATCTGAGGCTGAGTCTAAAAAAATTCATAATTCATGGTTTAGAATCATTAGTGGATTTGCCCGAGGTTCTTCTTCAAGCATCTGCTAACACTCTAAAGTACATGGAGATTAAAGCGTGTGAAAGGTTAGAAGCACTACCGGAGTGGTTCCAAAATCTCACATCACTTGAAGAACTTGAGATTGCAACATGCCCCAAATTATCATCTCTTCCAGAAGGGACAGAACACCTTACTTCACTCAAGGAATTGAAGATTACAAACTGTCCTGCTCTGGTTAGACGCTGCAGACATGATGGGTCAAAAATTGCTCATATTCCGAAGGTTCATCTTATTTAAATATTGTAAGTTTTCTGTAATGACATTTATGGTGGTACCAGCTTGTTTTGTTAATGCTGGTTCGTTTTCATAGGTGGTGTGTTCTTCTTGCTTTCATTTTCATCCGCTTTCAATTTGGTTGTATTATATTGTTTCTTATGCATGAATGATGTTGTATTTTTACTTTTGAACCATCACTTTTTTATATTAAGTGTATGTTTTTGTGCTTTTTATTAATAAATTCCCTTGTACTTTCAAGGTTTTTTTTTTCTAAAAAAAATAATTATCATTTTTGTTTATTTTTCTATTCTCATTTTGTTTGTAATTATCATTAAATGGGTAATGAAAATTATTTTAAGATGTTTTATACAATTAATTCACTTCCAAATTCACTAGTGTTATTAGTTCAAAATTATATATTTATATATTTAGCGATGGCTAATTTTATTAATGCAATTATGTAAACTAAAATGGTTTAAGTTATGTAAACTTTGCTAAATAGTTGTCCCAGTGTCTTCAAAAGCCAAAAATGGGTAAATCCTTCTATTTGGAATTTTCATGTTCAACTTTCTTTATTTTACAGTTTTTACCAGAACAAAGTTGTGGGCTTGTGGATATGATATGAGAAGAAAATTGCTGAAAATTTGTGGGTTAAATTTCAAAACTCTCCACAACACCATTGAGGATGAAGAAAACTGTCTATTCAACCTCTTATCTTATGGTATATCTTGCAATTTCTAATAATTTTGAGGTAGATTTAGAGTAATATAAATTCTTATGGAAAATTTGTAATTTATGTTGTAGCTAGAATTTCTTAGTGTGTTGAAGAGACGAGCAAATAAATAAATCATTAATCTCTTTATACGGAAAAAAAGGAGTATTGCTACTAAATTTAACCTAAGAGGGGACCAAATAAATTCTGATGCAAAACATCAAATTTGTAATATATCTCGATGGTAGGACAGCTAATACATTCTAATAATTGCATTTTGTGCCCAAGAGTTTCACTGAATACATGAATGATTAGTTCATATATATATATATATAGATATATAAAAGGAGTAATATTACACATACATCATTTTCATACAACATTATATGGTAAAATATGATTGACTAATTTAAAGTTCAAATTAAACTTTCACCTAATCATATCTTGTCACATAATGTTGTATGAAAATGATGTATGTGTAGTATTATTCATATGAAATTTGATTTGGTACATTGAGTATGAAACTCTGTTTTACCAAACTAGAATTGTAAAAGTAATACATACAAAATATTGGAAATCTAACATCATTCTTTCTGTCAACAAAATTGTAGCTATATCTCTATTTTTTTACATTTTTATTCCCTCAATTGATCTTCTTCCTTTCTTTTTTTTTATTTTTTTTTTATTTTTAACAATAAATTTTTCTTTTCTTCTTACTGCACCAAACTTGCAAGAATAATGACACTACTTGTAAAACTTACAATAAGGTTAAATGGCATCTAGAATCAAATGAGGCTCGATCTAACTCACCTGTACGTGTTATTTGGATTATGCATTTAGCAAACAATGGCCGTCTCCTCTTTACTTATATTAAGCAAAGCTTGAATAATTTCACCAGCTTCATCATCGCCTTCCAAATTAATGCTCATCAGTTTCGTCACTGGTCCATCGGAGAGTTCCACCGTTGATGTACGTCTCAGCTTTACCATTTTGCATGTGGGCTGGCATTTGATCTTCATTGCTGTGTTTAGCTACAGATTTGGAAAGCAACAATGACTCAGAGGAAGAACCAGCTTCAGCAGCTTTAAGCTTTCTCTTCTTCAACTCATTACGAAGAAAGCAAGCAAGTGTTACGTCCTCTCCATCTGATACTTCTAAAAGGTATTCAGAATAAGATCTACTTGAAGCTTCTTATTTTTTACACCCATCTTGCTGACAAGAAATACTTGCAACATCCTGGTTTATTACATGTTTTTGTTGTGGACTTTGTAGCCAGTATGTGTTTTGTGGTGAATAGAGTTTGTGTTGGATGATGAAGAATGATAAAGGTTTTTGTATTTTGTTTTTTAATTTTCTTTTATTTTTGCTCATTTAATGATGTTGGGCAACCTTTTAAAATGGTGGAAGGTTAACCGTTGAACTTCAAAGCATTGGTCATATTCCACGTAGCAATTACTAATTTTAAGAGGGGCAAAATTGTCATCTTAATTCTATTATTATGTTCCAAATTGTCCTAAGAAAAGTGCTGCAACTCTTTTCTTTGCTTTGAAGAGGGAATATATTCCTATCACTAAAATATTCTATTATTATTTCGTTCTTTAATTAATTTATTTTTTTGTGTCAAAATCACTTTCATGAGCAACTCGCGCAATGCACATGCCTTTCAACTTGTTAAAAAATAATTCCCACGATGAAATTTAAACCTAGTTGGTTAGGGTGGGGATAAGGGTCGCTCCTTCCTGACCAAGGTAGGGATGAGGATTCGCCGTCATCCCCGTCCTAGGGGATGAGGCGGGGATAGGGATGGGCTTAGGGGGCCCGGGACGGGGAATAGGATCCCCGCCCCTATTTAGAAAGGATCTCCAATGTTGCTCTAGCATGCTCTCTTTACCAGGCTTCACTTCTTCATCAACCATGATTGGCATTAAAAAGTTAAGGGCTAAATTAATATCTCTTGCAAGGTCAAAATATTAAATGCCATCTCACAGACAATTTAATCAACACATAACAGAGAGGTAAGGAAAGGAATAGGAGAAGTGTACCGATGCCACCACTTTCATTGGGTTCAAGTTGGACTAACATAATTGGGATGACATGATAGGCTGTACGTGCTAGGGGTATTCAAAAGCGGTTAACCGCTTTTCTGAACCGAACCGGTTTTTCAGTTTGAGAAAATTCCCGAACCGAAACCGAATCGGGTTTGGAGGGAAAACCGGTTTTTTGGTTAACTGAAAAACCGGTTAACCACTTTTAAAAAAGCGGTTAACCGGTTTTAAACCAGTTTTCCCTTTTTTTTTCTATAAAACTTTTTTTTTTTAATTTTTTCCTAAATTAAATTGTAAATATAAACAATATATATCCAAATAAAAATTAAACATTCATACATATTCATTGACCACTACTAACAATACATTAAAAATTGATACAAATAAAAGGCCGAAATGAAATTATTTTTTTATTTAATATATAATATAATATATATTTTTATTTTTATTTAATATATATATAACCGGTTCAAAAAACCAGTTTTGGTTAACCGTTTTTTATTTTTTCCCTAACCGAAAATTTAGTTTTTGAATTTTTTGAACCATAACCGAACTGTTTTTTCGGTTAACCGGTTTTTCGGTTCTGTTATCGGTTCGGTTACCAGTTTGATTCGATTTTTGCATTTTTTTGAACACCCCTAGTACGTGTATGCTCAAGGAGTTTCTGATCTCGGTATCAGAGTTAATATGACGATTCTTGTTGAAACTCTTATGGATTCCTTCGGCAGATTTTCTAAGCATCACGATGTCTTTGGCGAATGATTTTCTTGTGACTCTTATGAAATCTTTGTAATCTTGCAATGCCTCGCCTCTCACCATCTCTGCCTACTCTCTTAAAAACTGGACAATCAACAACCCATGTCAGTTGACACTCAATTCATAACATAAAAACCATCAAACTGATGAGAACATGAAAAACCGTATTCTACAAACCTATTCACACTTGTTTCACAAACAAACAAACAAAAACAAAAACAGAATTTGTTCTTACAAAACCAACTGTAGCTCCAAGTAAAACATACTTCTAATCAAACAAATACAACTGAAACACAAAGCAAATTAATGAAAGTTATTGATGCTGGATTTTAGACACCAACTACTCGCACGTGTGAAATACTAAGCGGACTTAGACGTCACACATGATATGTGAATATTTAGTTAAATAAGGAGTGAAAGACAATGTTTAAAGTGGTTTGGATGCTCAAAAGCGAATCCTACGTCCACTACAATTGTATTAATAAAAGGGTAGAGGTCAGGTCACGTTCAACGAGCTGAGCTACCATTTAGAGAGAATACAAGAGAGAGAGAGAGAGAGAGAGAGAGTTATTTTAGAGTAAAATTAGCTAATCCCGCAAACGGGAGGGAATGCCCTTATTTATCGTGGGATAAACCAAGGTAATGATTACTAAATCTGCAAGTGGGTGGGTACTATGCAAATCCTTCTCTACGTCTCATTGCTTATCTGCCCGAGTGATTTCCTTGACTTATGCAGGGTTTGGACACGTGGACGATTTCCGACCATCTGCTAACCTGACACTCACCCACTGCACTGACAAAGGCATGCCACTTATGCCATTACGTGACGTGGCTGCATCTGAACTGTCGCAGAACCTTCCCAAGTTCTAACCACCTCATGCTGACAAAGCGCCATGTCAGCCCTGCCTTTTCAGGCATAACAGAAGTCATATAGTTTTTAAGGTTTGAGGATCGAACCTTGAGAACTTCACAATTATGCCTTGATTTGACATGTCCCGAATGATACCTGGCCAAACCGACCTGGCTGCAAGGATGTCACGGTACACATTCATATGAGCAACTTGAGATGGTCTTCTTCCGCAAAGTCGGCGACCTGGGTTAAACCTTACTAAGTGTTGTACCAATGTGCCTCATACCTCGACCTAGGTCTGCGACCTGATAGAACTTGGTGCATTTCTATTGATAAGGGATCACCTCGTTCCGTATTCAAGGTGCGACGAAGAGTGTTCTATTTAACGACCTCTCCAGGTGTTATCTGTTGTGCTAGATAGCTGACCCATTAATAAAGTGACCTTTATTATGACAGACGTGTCATGTGCATAATATATGTCAACCATGTGCATTAAATGCAAGCCATACTGAAACGATCTTCCTTATCGGGGCATTAAATGCGAATGAGAGCGCATTTAATGTGGAGGAGGGAATCGAGCCGTCGCTCGTTTATTTCAATGAAAGGAAGCGACGATTGAATTTTTCGAAGCATGGCGGTTACTCCTTCTCGTCGATTGATGACACGTGGTCGCGTCTTTACAGCTGACACCCAACGTGTATATGATAGCCGTGGCTATGTATATCGCATATGGTGAGAACGGTCTCGGCGAGTTGACTGCGCTAGAGCTCGCTTGCTTGTATTATTTGAAAAAGAGTAAGGACAAGGACTCTTATTACCTCTCGAAGCGATCCACAATCGAGGGAGGCATATTCAATTGCCCTAGTAATGTCGGGGCATATGAGACGAAGTTTTGTTTTTTCAATTACGATGGCATTTGCCATTTTAGGGAGCCGAGTAGGTCTTCCCTTCTTTTACTTGTGAATTTTGTTTTTCTTTAAATCTTTGCTAACGAACTCTTCCGTTTCTTCGCAGGGAACAAGACGACCAGGTTGACGGCTCTCACTGACTTTAATCGAATAACAGCATTTGGTCACCTGCCCAATCAGAGTCGCGACATTAAACTGCTCGTGACAACCGCTAACTTGAGGAAGTGCGACTTTTTTAATTCCGAAGCGACCTTGGAACCCTTTCTTCGTAAGTGTCCACAGCCTTAGCCAATCTTTATTTTTTGCATGCAGCGAACTCTTTGACTAACGATACTTGCATGTAGCGACCATGCCACCCAAAGTGCCCAAGTCGCTGAGAGCTAGGGGGTTCATCTTTCCTCAAGTCGGTGCCACAGGACCAACCAAGGCGGGCCCCAGTGGTACCCCCATCGAAGGAACGTCGACGGGGTGCCAACTCCCGCTGAACAGTCTGCAGACGCTCTTTAGCCTGCGGTTACTCGTCCTAAGCAGAAGACTGTGGCCTAAAAATCCAAGAAAAGGAAGCAGCTGCAGGTCGAGGAATCAGAGTTTGAGCCAGAGGGCTTGGGCATGCAGCTTGGGAGGTCGCAGCCTTACCAAGCCTTTCGCTCGGGAGGACTCTCCAAGCGCGCGACCGACATTACACTTGCCCCTAAGGGTTCATGTAGAGGGCAAGGGGACACCATGACTCCTGGGAGTAGAGCAAGTAAAAAGACGGTGGACGAGATGCCACCTGCTACGGGAGCTGGCACGTCTGTGCTGGACTCTATGGGGCAATTCTTAGAGCACTTACAGCCGGTGATGTTCACCTTCCTAGAGTGCTAGTTCATTGAGGCTTTTGAATAGTTCGTGACTTCCAACCCTGTGGACCTAATGACCATTGCATTCTAGCTGTAAAGCCAGGTAAGAGGGTTCGTCCTCATCGAGAACTTTCTTATATTTCCCTTGTTTTTTCAATGGAATGGAATTCCTGTTTCCTTTGCTATACAGTATTTGCTCGCTATGCACTTGGCCCAGCAGAAGACCCAACTAGAAGCCACTGGGGGCCAAATCGAGCTAAAAGAGGAGAACGTGCAGCTGAAACGAGACTTAGAAGCTGCATAGAAGGAGATAAACCTGTCCACCATTCAAGTGAACCAGTACATGTCGGAGAGGAATGCTACATTCCGCACGGTGGATTTCTAGAAGGTCGAGCTGGAGAAGAGGGGAGAAGAGGTCAAAGAGCTCTAAAGGACAGTGGTCAAGCTTACCAAAAAGGCTGACGAGAAAGAGCTAGAGCTACTAGCGAACTCCGAGCGGGCATTGCAAGTAGAACAAGAAAGAGCGCGGTTGTGGGAAACCACCGAGAAGCAAAAGTGGGCACTTGAGGCGGAACTCGAATTGTCCTAGGGTGCATCATTTCGTTAATGTAACAACTACTATAAACTAGTACAATGCATGCATAATAATAATAGAAAATGGGCCCAAAACTTTTCTTTTTATTATATGTAATAAGTCTTTTGTACACAAAGAGCATCATTTACAAAAAAGCTATTTACAAAGACAAAAACAGGGGAAACAGTGTAACTATTGCTCCCCGCTAACCGACGCCCCTCCGACTGCATCATCACCTAGATCCTACATCCACAAAGGAAAATAATGGGGTGAACACAAAATAATGCTCAGTAAGTAAACCCTCTATCTGCTCATCCCCGTATGTATTTCTCTTAATTCTTTCCTCACACTTTCTGTTGTTTTCTACTAAACGTCACGACCTCATCTTACTGGAGGTACGGCCAGATGGCATTCACATAGCACCATCTCACTCTTCATGACTGTCGGGTGGAGTTCACATAGCACCAACCCGTTCTTAGTGACTACCGAGTGGGGATCACGAAGCACCTACCCGGTTTTCGTAACTATCGGGTGGAGACCATAAAGCACCTACCCGTTCCTCATGACTTTCGGGTGATGATCACAAAGCATCAACCCGTTCCTAATAACTGTCGAGTGATGATCACAAAGCATCAACCCGATTCTCATAACTGTCGGGTGATGATCACAAAGCATCAACCCATTTCTGATAGCTGTCGGGTGATGGTCACAAAGCATCAACCCATTTCTAATACTCTTCTCATTCACTCTACTCTAGCACTTCTCATTCTCTCTACCCTTAGAGTAGTTGCATCCACAAAGTTCTCTACTCTTAGAGCAAGTGCATACACAAAGTTCTCTACTCTTAGAGCAAGTGCATACACAAAGTTTCCTACTCTTTCTTAAGTCACTTCTCAATGCACAATTAATGCTTATGGGTGGTTCATCTCCACTAATGCACTTATGAAATGCCAACATGCAATGTTGCAAGAATTAAGGTTCACTACTCATACTCAAACCTCTATTAGGCATTTCATCAAACAACTCAAGTGCATAATAAAACTCTACTATAACAATAATTCTATGTCTTTCTCTAACCATCCAAAATGGGGAGAAACTCCCTCACATAGCCATAATTCCTGCCAAAGAAAGACACTTCCAAAAAGGATTTCTCAATATCCTTCAATTCCATCTCAAACTACATTTCCAACCCACATCTCACTTCTCACAATTGAAGTGTATGAACAACCACAAGCAATAATAATCTCCATTTAAAACTCAATAACATAGCATATAACATGTATATAACATACATACATAATTGCTATCAAAACCCTAATCAAGAAAATTCTCAAATCTCAACTTGGGTTGGGATTTACTTACCTTGTTATGGAGAGATTTCACTAGCTCTTCCTTTCACTTGGTTTGCTTGACTTTTTCTCTACTCTTAAACAAATGAACAAAAACCCTCAATAATCAAATATATTCAAAAACTCACAAAGCTTCACAACCAAAGCAAGAATCCTTACCTTAGGATGCCTTAGATTGATTTTCTACCCCAAATCACTCCAAAAGCCCTTTAAAAATCCTTGAACAAAAGAAAGAGAAATTGAGAGGAAGTAAGAAAGGAGAGTGGCGATGGAGAAGAAGAATGAAGGGTTTGCAATGACTTAATTCCTTTTAATGAAATTTATGCACAAGCATTCCCATTTTGCCCTTACTCTTCCTTAGGAATTCCATCTATATCTTTTGATTCATTACAAACACACCCCCATATCAACATATTCTCCCTGAAAATTCCTTACAATATGCTGCCCACTTTTCCTACTAATTAGGGGTAGAATGGTTAAATTGCCCTTAGGGAAGAAAATATCTAAAACTTAACAAACATTTTGGTCGGCCCGTCGCCGCGGCGAAACTGTCAAGCAGCTTCCCCGTGGCTTCAACACCTCTTCACCCCGGCGAAGCCTGGAACACTGAACTTCTTCTATTTCAACCAATTTCAGGGCAAGTATTTAACATATCACTCAATCAAAGGTCAACCAAACAATACTACTAATAAACCAACTCAAATAAGAGCAAAAGAAGAAACATTAGCTACGTACCTCAAGTGGAGCGTTACAGTTAACTTAAGAGATGAAGCGACAAGAACTAGAAATTGAGAGCAGAGCCGTTGACTGGTCGATTTAGTCCATTTATGCCCTACGACCAAAGAATCCGAACATGGACCTCATCGATCTCCCAGATGACTACTAGAGGATCCTTGCTTCTATGGCGTAGGCCGAGGATGAAGAGGAAGATCAAGGGCCTTATCCGGAAGATAATCATCCGGAGGAGTATGTCCCGGAGGAACTGGCAGTTGACTAGGTGGTCGGCGACCAACATGGAGACGCCGAGGTTGCACCTTCAAGGCCTGGGAACGAAGACCAGTGATTGTTTCTGATTTTCTTTTTTTAGAACCGTGCGTGTGCTCGCACATTTGTATTTGCACTTACTTTTAATAAATAAAAAGATTATTTCTTAAATCATTTGTGAACACTTATAATTTTTTGTGCCTCACAAACATTACACATCTGGACTTAAGGTCGTTTTTTAACTGTTTGTGATAGCACTTACAAATTTTGTACTACACAAATATTTCATATGCGAACAGAAAAGCAAAAAAATGCGATAAACAATATTACATAAGAGTGATCTTATTTACAAAACCTAAAAGAGAAGTCTTTACAAGGAAATTAAAGAGCGAGTTCGGAATTACTGATAATAGGGGCGAAGATGTTCAGCATTCCAAAGCTCGCGGAACTTCAAAACTATTGAGCCTTTTTAGGTGATAAGTCCCTGGTCGTATCATCTTAGCGATGCAGTATGGGCCCCAATACTCCCGCACTTGGTTCCCTTGTACCGAGAAGAACTTCTTTGAGAACCAGATCACCGACCTGGAAGTCTCTTCTCCTGAATTTAAAGTCGAAGAATCTTTTTGCTCGCTGCTCTCCTTAGCCAAGCCTTGCCGTGATGTTCTTCAACTAGGTCTAGACTTGCACGCATAAGTCTTTCATTGTCTCTTTCATTGAACAGGTCTCTCCGAAGTGAACCAGCCCCTACTTCCATTAGGATCATTGCCTCACAGCCATACGCTATTGAGGACGGTGTTTCTGAAGTAGAGGTTCTCAGAGTTGTCCTATATGCCCATAGGACTTCTGGGAGGTTGTCAACCCTATTACCCTTGGCAGCGCCAAGCTTAGCTTTTAGAGTATGCTTGATGGTTTTGTTGACAGCTTTAACCTAACCATTGGCTTGCGGTCTTGCAACTGAGGCAAATTTTTTATGTATCCCCAGCTCATCGCAAAACTGCTTGAATTCCTTGTTGTCAAACTGTTTCCCATTATCAGAGATGAGGGTATGAGGAATTCCGTAGTGGCACACTGTATTTTTGAAGATGAAGTCCTTAAGCTTTTTGGTAGTGATAGCGACCAACGGTTCAGCTTCCGCCTACTTGGTGAAATAATCTACCGTGACAATTGCATACTTGACCCCTCCCTTTCCAGTTGGCATGGGTCCAATAATATCAATCCCCCACATGGAGAATGGCCAGGGGCTGGTCATGGTTATCAATATCAGCTAGTAGGAAAGAGCTCGCAATATGTTCGCGAACCTGGCATTTGTCACATTTTTTTACAAAGTCGAAGGTGTCTTTTTAAAATAGGGGCCAATAGTACCCTTGACGAACAACTGTGTTGGCGAGGGATCGTGCAACAGTGTGATTACCGCAGACACCTTCATGTATCTCTCTCATAATATAGTCTACTTCCTCATCTGTTACACATTGAAGGAGAGGGGCACTAAACCCTCGTTTGTATAACTGATCTCCTATGAGTGTGTAACGAGCAGCTCTAGTTCACAGGGTTCTTGCTTCAGTCTTGTCACTGGGCAAAGTCCCATCTCGGAGATACTGAATAATTGGAATCATCCAGGAAATTGACTCGGTTGTGACCATGGCCTATTCGGGTGAGTTGATACTTGGGATCTCTATGTACCGAACATGAATACTTTTTGGCGCATCTGAGTCTAGCGATGAGGCTATTTTTGCCAAGGCATCTATGACAAAATTACTATCTCTAGGAATCTACGTGATCGTGAAGTGCTTAAAAGACTCGAGCATGGCTTTAGCTTTCTTCAGATAACTGATCATGTTTTCTTTCTTGGCTTGATACTCCCCCAAAATTTGATTGACAACCAGCATGGAGTCGCTGTGAATACTGATCGTAGTTGGCCCCATTTCTCTTGCCAACTGTAGACCAGTGAGCAGTGCTTCGTATTCGGCCTCATTGTTCATGGCTTTGAATCCGAACCAAAAGATACCATGGATGCGAGTCCCTTCGGGACTAAGGAGGAGAAGGCCTGCCCCAACCCTCCTCTTGTTTGAGGAACCGTCGGCATATAGGCTATAGGTTGATAGATTTCAGACAGTTTCCTAGGCAACTTTGATGGCCTGTTGCTCAGATTCCTGAGCCAGTTGGTATGTAAACTCTGAGATGAAATTGGCAACAGCCTACCCTTTAATGGTTACTTTCAGTCTATACTGTGGATCAAACTGACTTAGTTCCATCGCCCACTTGAGCAACTTACTCGAAGCTTTTGGTTTTTGAAGGACTTGCTTGAGCAGGTGTTGATCAATACGTGGACTGTGTGGGCGTGGAAATAAGGTCGCAACTTCGTGGAGGAGATCAGTAGGGCATAAGCTAATTGCTCTATCTCTGGATACCGCATCTCGGCATCCAACAGTCGCCTGCTCGCGTAATATACCGACCATTGGACTCTATCTTCTTCCCGAATTAGAGCTACACTAACCGCATGTTAAGAGACGGACAAATACAAAAAAAGAATCTCCCGAGGGAGGCTTGGACAGGAAAGGTGGCTTTCTAAGGTGCTTTTTAATGCTTTGGAAAGCCTGTTCGTAGTTCAGAGTCCATTTGAACTTTTTGTTGGCCTTGAGTATATTGAAAAAAGGTAAGCAGCGATCTGTTACCCTTGATATGAAGCGACTGAGAGCCGCTATTCTCCCATTGATACTTTGAACATGTTTTCGGTTGGTTGGGCTTCTCATATCGAGGAGAGCTTGAATCTTTTCAGGGTTGATTTCTATTCCCCTCTAGTCAACCATATATCCCAGGAATTTTCTCAAGGATACTCCGAACGAACACTTGAGAGGATTGAGCTTCATTTTGTACTTTCAGAGTATACCAAACATCTTAGCGAGATATGTTATGTGATCTAAAGCGACATGCGATTTGACCAACATGTCATCAATATAGACTTCTATTGATTTTCTGATCTGTTTGAAAATATTCGGTTAACCAGTCACTGGTAAGTCGCCTTAGCATTCTTTAGGCTGAAAGGCATAACCTTATAGCAATACAGCCCCCGATCTGTAACAAGGAGGTATGTTCTTCATCCGGCGCATACATTAGAATTTGATTATATCCCAAGTAGGCATCCATAAAACTCAGCAGCTCGTACCCGGAGGTGGCATCGATGAGCTGGTCGATCCTTGACAATTGAAAGTTGGATAAGCTTTGTTAAGGTCAGTGAAGTCAACGCAAGTCCACCATTTACCGTTAGGCTTCTTTACTAAGACCAGGTTGGCAACCTAGCTCTGGTAAAGTGCCTCTCAGATGGATCCATTTAAGATGAGATTATTTACCTTAACTTTCAAGGCAGCATATCGCTTGGGGTCCATTGTTCTTCTCTTTTGGCGAACCAGCCTGACCGCACTATCAATATTCAGGGCATGACATATAATATTTGGGCTGATCCCAACCATGTCGGCATGAGTCCATATGAATACGTCGATATTTTCCCTGAGGAAGCTTGTCAAGTCGTTGGCGAGCTGAGGGTGGAGATTACTTCTGATTCTCAATACTCGGCCTGGCTCACTTTGATCAACCGATACCTCAGATAGGTCCTCGATCGGCCCACTGCTAGGGCATTCCTAAATGTGAGGATCCATGTTATCCTTAACTAGGCTAGGCTGTGACTCGATCTTGCTGATCGTCATTGCCTGTTTAGGGATACTAATTGGAGTTCCTTTTCCCTTACACGCCATCTACCCTGCCCTTACATAGCAATCGCGAGATGCGTGTTAAGATCCACTTACTTCCCCTATCCCTGTTGGGGTGGGGAACTTCATCTTTAGATGGTAGATTGAAGTGACTATTTTGAAGTTTCATAGTAGAGTTCGTCCCAAGATGCCATTGAAAGCGGATAGACAATCCACTGCTAAGAACTTAGTCATTTTGGTCATCTCGTTGGTCTCTCCCAACGTGACCTAGAGCGAGATCGTGTATTTGGGAATCAAATGATCCCTGGTGAAACCATATAGAAGGATAGAGGTAGGCTTCAAATCTGCCTCGTCTAGCTTCATCTTCTCGAAAGCTCGTTGGAACAAGATGTTCATGGTGCTTCCATTGTCCACCAACATTCTGTGGATCTCGCACCAACCTATTTCAGGCGCGATGATAAGGGCATCTTCGTGGAGATGATGCAATCGCACCGCATCCTTGTTGGAGAAGGTGATTTCCTCCTCACTGGGTTCATCACTTTCTTATAGTATATTGCTTAGGTAGTTTAGCAGCGTTGAGAACTTCATGTTCGCCTGGAAGTGCCTTAGAAATGTCAAGCTCATTTGAGGCCATGAGCTGACCGATCTTGCCAGGAGCAACCTAAACCATTGCTTGGCATAGGCAGTTAAGGTTACTGCCAAGCAATGGCCTTTTGCCAAGTCAGAGACTTGGTGGAGTTTCATGAGGTCGTTGAACTCATACAGATGATCCTGCAGATCAGAGTTCCCATCGAATGCTCACATGTCGGGCATTTTGAATCTCGATGAGAAAGGGGCAGCTAAGATTGCCAGAGAAAAAGAAGACGCCTCTGCGACCTTCCCCTGCTCGTTCTGTTGAGCTTTGAGCTGATCCAGAGCTTATTGTAATTCCTCAATCTAAGGCAGTAGCGATACTTGGGGATTACTTTCTGCAACGTGGGTTCAACCCTCACGGTTGCGGTTAAGGAGAGACCGCAAATCAGACTCTTTCCTCACCTCAGTCGGAAGCTCAGGCTAATCTCGACACACACTAGTTGGAGCCGTGTGATGGCATTAAGTGATTTAGGGAGTCTTCCCAACCTCCGTGGTGGTATGAACCGACCCACAGACGATGGGAATCCCCTATGCGATGACAATCGAAGTCATCATTTTGGCGATATTGAGAATCTCTCCGCCTTGTACTTTTGTGGGAGTGCTCGTGCAATGTGGCACGGGACGACTCATGCTGCGACATGTCGCTGAGTCACAATGCCATGGATATTTTGCCCGGGACGCGATCGGTATTCCCTGGTCCTAGCCCTTTGGTCCATTGATCGCCACTTGCTTTCCCTTTCTCTGACACGCTGCAGTGCACATGGTATGGGCTTTCGCCCTTCTCCATGCTTTCGCACGACTTGCAGGCATTTTTGACGGTGACATCGCCTCGTTGGATTTGGGTGGCATGATCCGATCCAATTGGTCCAACCTATGGATGACTATTTGGAGAGTATTATTGAATCTCTCCAGGTAACTCATGATGGCTGGATCGAGCCGCGAGCTTGAACGGATATCCCCCATGACATTTTTTCGGATAGGCGGCACTTCGGGAGGAGTGTCCTCCTATACCTGGGGGATCTCTTCATTGTCATAATTGGTTCGCTCAGATTCAAAACCGTGAGCCATTTGCCGTGGTGGGATCAATTAGTCAGAGATTTTTTGATTAAGAGCAGCTACTAAATCAGGCATTCCTTCTAGCGCCAAACTGTTAATGCTGGATTTTAGACACCAACTACTCGCACGTATAAAATGCTAAGCGAACTTAGACGTCATAGGTGATATGTGAATATTTAGTTAAATAAGGAGTGAAAGACAATGTTTAAAGTGGTTCGGATGCTCAAAAGTGAATCCTACGTCCACTGTTATTGTATTAATAAGAGGGTAGAGGTCAGGTCGTGTTCAGCGAGCTGAGTTACCATTTAGAGAGAATAAAAAAGAGAGAGAGAGAGAGAGCTATTTTAGAGTAAAATTAGCCAATCCCGCAAACGGAAGGGAAGGCCCCTATTTATCGTGGGATAAACCAAGGTAATGATCACTAAATCTACAAGTAGGTGGGTACCATGCAAATCCTTCTTTGCGTCCCATTACTCACCTACCTGAGTGATTCCACGACTTATGCAGGGTTTGGACACCTGGACGATTTCCAACCATTTGCTAACCTGGCACTCACCCACTACACTGATAGGGGCGTGCCACTTATGCCATTACGTGACGTGGCTGCGTCTGAACGGTCGCAAAACCCTTCCCAAGTTCTAACCACCTCATGCTGACAAGATGCCACGTCAGCCCTGCCTTTTCAGGCATAATAGAAGTCAACAAGATTATGGATCTCATCATACTGCTGAAATTCTTCAATATAGGCAAACCAAACATGCCTTAAAGACATGACACTATTTAACCACCAAAACCAGGCCCTATTAATTGCATAAAACAAGGTTCCCAATCATTTGACAAATATAGCAGTAGCGCAATCAGTATGCATGTGGAGTTAGAGACATGCAAGCAATTAAACAGGCAACATATGCGATTGAATGAAACGGCCATCCGATTAAACAAGATCAGTTTGTATACACTAATATCATAAACCAATAATTTAGTATACATACAGCAATTAAAAACATCAAAACCCAAAAAAAAAAAAAAAAAAAAAAAAAAAAAACAAAAAAAAAAAAAAAAAAAAAAAAAAAAAAAAAAAAAAAAGCTTGCCTGATGAGAGATAAATGTGAGAAGTGAAAAGTTGGTTGATTTTGTTAATGTTGAGAAGAAAAGAGAAGAGTAACGGAAGGAAAGGAGGACGGGAGAGAGAGAAGGATACGGAAAATTAATTGAATTATCATTTCAAGTTTGGAATGAATTAAATAGTTATAAAGTTTGAAAATCTTTACCAAATGACTATTCGCCTAATTAGCCATATAAGTTTATCGCTCAAGCGATATAGACTTATCTATAAGCTTATCTTTTAAGCAATATGTGTTAAATTGTTTCGATAAAGTCCATGGCTATTTAATTTATTTCAAAACCTGAGATGATGTTTTAATAGTTAGCCCTGAGAGGATACTTTAGCAGCGAACACTTATACAGTAGAACCTCTCTATAGTCATAATGTTGGGACCAACTAAATTTATTACTATGAGAAGGTTATAACCTAATGTAGGTGTAGTTACAAGAATTTTTATTCAAAAATTATTGTTTTGATTTTTGATTTTATAATTCATGTTTTAGTAGTATTAGGATTTCAATTAGAGTTGGTCAAGGACCGGTCCCAAGCGGGCTCGGGCCTGGGCCCGTTTGGGACTGGTCCCATATGAGACCAGTCACTCATGGGCCTAGGACATGAGCAATTTGAGGACTCGGACCGGTCCTATGGGCCTGCAAAATTTTATTTTCCCCCCTATCATTTTTTATATTTTAGGGGTAAAATGAAATTCTGTAAGGGGGTTTAGTAATTTTCAAGGGTAGATTAATAAGTTTTTAAAAGTTTAATTAATTTTAAAAAATAATAAAATAATAAATAAATTAATGGTTAATTTTAACATAAATGTAATATTCACACAATGACACATTCACGCTTCACAAATAAACAATTAAATATTTTTTTTTAAATTATTCATCTTCATCATCAACAATATTTAAATCATTAAAATTTGCGTTCCTAAAGAGTTCGAGTAGTTTAGGATCTTCAGGGTGTTGTTGTAGTCTTCTCTCTGTATGAGTCCAATCTCATAAACATGTTATCAGTTCAATCATCTCATCGGTTAAAGAGCATTTTCTGTCTTCAACAATCTGGCCACTCGTTGAAAATGTTCACTTGGATGCAATTGTAGAAACCGGCACATATATAATGTCACGTGCCATTTGGGCTACAATAGGGAATCGACTTTGATGTTAGTTCCACAATTGAAGCAAATCCATCTCACGTTTCTCCTTCATCGCCATGTAGGACAAATCTATTTGTAGGTAGCGATTCAACTCATTTGGTCCATATATGTAAGAGCTAAAGCTGCTACTTCCGCCATGTTCCATATACGTCCACATGCTCAATCCTTGATAGAAGTCTCCATTAGGGTCCTGATCGTCTCTCCTGGATGTTCCACTTCCACTTCCATTGTACTTGTTCTGATATAAAGAAAAAAGGTTTTCCAATTTTTGCTTAAAATCAGTCAAATAAGACGTATAATCATGTCCTAAATGCTAGCCTATCTCAGTAATTATACAATTAACTATGTGTAATTTAAACCTAGGATCTACAACAAGGCCTAATCCATGTAAGAATGGAATATCTAACCAATATTTCTCATATTTTTCTTCCATCTTTAAAACAATTTCCATTAAAACGTCATTATATTTATATTTAGCAAAAAATTTAGAAATTTGAAGTAAAATATTTAACGCTAAATTAGTATCGGATAATAAATATCACTTAATGTATTAGTGGAATCATAAAAAATTTTAAGACGTGAATAAAAAAGTTCACAAATCATCATAGCTGACAACTTCCTCTGGATGGTTCTTCCGGTTGACGAAATCTGTAATTTGTCTTGCGGTTGGCAAAGCTTTTTCCAACATCAAGTAGGTGGAGTTCCAACGGATAGGCATGTCCATACATAACTTCAAAGGTTGAACCGGTGGGTCTTCTTACCTACAATATTTGACGTACTCCTGCCATCTTTTATTGTTACTGCCGACGATAAATCTGATAGTCGCGCACACCCTCTACATCTTTGAATGTATAGCATATAAATCTGCTTTAACAATCAAATTGATGATGTGGCAAACACATCTTTGGTGAAAAAATTTGCCTTCACCATGCGGATCCAATCTCTTTTCAAAAAAGAGATTGACGCGGTGTTAACAGCTGCATTATCAAGCATTAGCACTACAACTCTATCAATTAGTACATATTCTTGCAAAACTTCAAGAATTGTAAAATAAATAGTGTCAGCACTATGTTTTTCATATAATGGTTTAAAACTCATAAATTTTTGTTGTAAACCCCAACTATGATCTAAGAAATGTATGTGACAGTTAAAAAAATTGTTTTTGATCTACAAACCTATATGTCTGATGTAAGTGCAATAAATATATTCCTAAAATTTTGAAATTTGTTTTTAAGTTTATTATTTATTTTGTTATAAAGTTTTAGTATATCTCTTCTACTTGTACTTCTACTAACAGGGTACATGCTGGACAAAATACAGTTTCAATCATGTGAATAAAATAAGGATTTTCAGATAAAC
Source organism: Pistacia vera (assembly GCF_008641045.1). NCBI lineage: Eukaryota > Viridiplantae > Streptophyta > Magnoliopsida > Sapindales > Anacardiaceae > Pistacia > Pistacia vera. The sequence continues at coordinate 28,690 of NW_022195577.1, read as the reverse complement.
AAATGGGAGAGTCCGTAGCAACTATGAACCTTGATATTTCCCCTCATGCAACATATGCATTGTATTGTCATGTTGAGAGAGTTTAGGATTGTGGATTAAAATTAAGTTGAGTTTAAATTTGCCTACCTGATCCGGTTGAAGATGTACCAGACAGCCACATTATTTGAGGTTGCTTCTTGCCCAAGTGTCGTCGCATCGTCGAAGTCCCCTTCTCAGCGCCAATAATGGTTCCACAGAAATTACATACCCGACACGATTCTTCCCCCTCTCCATTTGTCTTTGGCCGTTTTGAATTGGTGAAGTGTCGTTATACATTGGGCACAACCCTCTTTGATGGTTAGGGGAGTTGGGCCATGCCCATGCCCATTGAGTCGCAGCTCACTTGTGTTTGGCTGCACCTTGTCCCGCTCGAATATGGTTGTTGAATTGCAGTTGTTGCCTCTGGAGGAAAGGATGAAAATGGATTCAACCCTTCCATTTCCTCGGTGGATGGAACGTAAAACTTATTTGGGGATGATCCTCCGAATGCATCATTTTGGCAATCCATTATGAATTTATGATGAAATAATAAATAATTATAATTAAATAATAATATGAATAAGAGATGGTATTGAAAAATAGAAAAAAAATGAATAATATAAATAAATAAATTATAATATGAATAAATTATAAATATAAATATAAATTGAATGAGAATTTGATTGGAGATTTGGAGTAGAGAGTAAAGAGATTGAGAGATTGAGTGGTGTGGAACAAACCCCCCCAATGACAGTTGGTTTCCAGCCAACGGTTATTAAATGAATATTTTTTTTCTTAAATTTTGTAAAAAAATTTTTAAACCCTATAATTTCTGTTTATTTCAAAATTTATAGGGGGTTTTAATAATTGTCCAAGAGGCTAAAAAAATAAACCAAAAGGATTTGGGCTCGGGCCTGGGACTAGGCCTTGAAGGAAGGCCTAGTGGAGGAACCAAGCCCTTCTCCTTAGGTCTGGTTCGGTTTTGGGACCAAGCTTACTAGGACCGGGTTTTTGGACCCGGTCCCAAATGTCCAGCTCTAATTTCAATTCATTGTTTTAGTAGCATTAGGATGGTATGGAAATGAATATCAAAGAGTCATTACAAAATTGAGTGATCAGATTCAACAACTTTATTACACTAATCAAATAGATATTAATATATGCCTTAATCATCCAAATGAGCAACAAGTCGTGCATACTTTAACTGAAGAAGAAATCATTACTGGAATTAAACAAGAAGAGGAAGGAGATAATCCTAAGGATGAATATAGTACTGAAATACCAAAAGTTTCATGCCAAGAAGCTCCAAACATGAAGTTAGAAATATTTTGGCTTCAAAAAAGGTATCCATGTTGGCGACTTATTACGTACTCGCATGATAAAAGATATGATAACAACTCTAATGCATAATCATTGTCTCAAACAACTTTAGATATATATTTTATTTCATCTTAAACATTTAATGTGACATAATTTTTTTTTTATAATATAAATACAATTATTACTATGTAGAGACAAATTCCTTAATATGAGACTTAGAAAAACTATAACTTATTACAATGTGAAATTTATTCTTATTTATAACTGGTCCAAGTTATGACCATAATTTTTATGACTACATGAAGGTTATTTATATATGAAGTATCATTATAGAAAGGTTCTACTGTATTAAAAAAAGTGGATTTATATACGGAGGGCAGTTCTATAATTATTTAAATATATCAAAGGCAGTATAGTTATTTACCGGATCTGGGGCAATTATGTAATTATATAATATATCAAGCACACAAAGGTGTCTTTAGTCACAAGTTTTAGTATTTTAGGATAATTATTTCCTCCCTTAATTTATTTCTTTTTTGTTGGTAATTTTTTCTTTTAAAACTATTACAATATATTTTTACTCTTTACTAATTATGAAAAGATTTGTACAATTACGAAATTTTTATTTACAAGAATATATATAATTTCTTTAAAATTAAATATTCGTTGATTTTATCTATCAATATTAACATGTACATATACTAACACCCGTACAAATAATTACAAGTATATAGATTTGAAGAGATTGAACAACACCATTAAGTTGATTAAATATTAGTTAGTGGATGCAGCCTTGGATTTGCAATGTACATTAAAGCTTAATTAATTAATAATTTAGTTTAACATATATATCTTGATTAACAAAACTGAATTGATACTTTGTAATAGTAGAAAGTACATTCTCTATTCCATATCAAAAATATCTTTAGGATCACATTTGCTGTGTGTGAATAAATTGTGATTATCAATTAAGCACATAAAATTATTGGAGATTAGTAGCTAGTTTGGTCCCCTGCCTATAGGTATCTTAACCATATTTACCGTAATTATTTTTTTAATCTCGTTATTTAATATATATAGAGGCAGGCCCGGCTCAAGGGGTAGGCAGGTGAGGCACAAATTTTTTATAATTTTTTTTTATATATTATAAAAATAAAAATGGTGTATGATTTTTTATCCAGGCCAAGAAAAAAAAAAAGATCAAAATTTATTATAAACTTTTTACATATATTCCCATCCAAAGTTTGACAAAATAGTAAATTTGTACCTCTAATCTCATATATTCTAATTTAGACCCCTAAATTAATACATTGAATTTCTTTTAACAATCAAAGGCTAAAATAGTTATTTACATGTCTCAAATTACTCAACCCCAATTCCATCCCAAAATTCAACTTTGACACAAATTATCTCCACCCTTCTTCCGCCGCCAGCCATTTGGAGCTGATTCCGATCAATTTTCTCACCAAAATTGACCAAAATCATCACATTATCATTTTCCAAGTGTTTTTCCAACCTCGATAGTCCTCGATTTGACTAATTTTTACGAATCTCATAACCCAACTCCACCGCGTGTGACAGCCATTTCTAGCCTTTTCAGCATGTACCCGACACTGTTGGCCTTCCCCAACACCACCATCTCCCTCCCCTCAACTCTCTCACCAAAATCCCTATTATATCTCATCCATTTACTCCGTCAATCGCCGGCCACCGATATCTTTTAGGCTGCAACTTCTCAAGCCTTTTCTGGCCAATCCGGCCATTGGAAATTATCTATTTCACCACTCATTGCTTCTCCAACATCTGCTCTCCAAAACCCCTTACCAAACTGACCCCATTAGCTTGCTGATTGTCGTTCACCTCTCTTAGTGATTTTGCATCTCAAAAGGTAAGAAAATAAATTTGAAATAATTTTTTTTAATATATACTTATATAATTAGAAAACCCCTAAAGTAACTCTTCCCTATGGTCACAAATGTTCTTGAGGCGGCTCTGTGTAGAGGTTAGTATTTTCGTCAGGAAATACGATAAAAAGCTACACTTAAAATGTGGTGAATTAACTACGTATATTAATATTATTTTGTATAATAAAATGAAATGACGTGTAAATACGACAAACTCGACCACTTTCAACGTCGATAATTACCGTTCAATGGAAACAACATACTCCTTCTCTCCTCAATTCTATCTTTAAGATCGAAGCAATATGACGTTTCGTGCCCGACTCTGGTGATAATTACAGTTCCTCAAGGTCAAGGCAGGACACTTTATAAGGAGGAGGTGGCTGTATCTTCTCAGGCATTTTGGCTACAATAGGTGCCCCCTAGATACCTCGTCTTGAACCTTTCTTCAACGTCAACATAACTCGAGAGCAAAATTTATATATACAAGTGATCATAGGCTTGGGGAGTGGAGACAGATGGTTGCCAAGCCACTACTTGGTCTCCCCTGTGACCAACCCTTGATGGACGATCTTCTCATTGTCATTGTATCTGTCCGCTTGGTGTGTACATTGTACACTGAGTTTTACATATTAAACTTGAAGCTAAGGTTCTGATAAACAGCAATAAGAAAACTTGTAGAGCACAATGTGAATTGTATTGTATTCAACGTAGATGGTTTTAGTTAAACAACAGTCCAGAATTGGCTATAGAGCTGGAGAATCAGAGTCTTCCCTTGAATACAGCCTTGATACAGCTGTGGAGATAAATGCCGATGGTCAATGGCGTGGTTCATCACATGGATTGAGACATTGAGTTTCAAAAATTAATATTTAAGTCGCTACTGGCAGTTAATAAAATTTTATATGTTCAAGAGTCCCATTCTCATACCTACTCCAGCGCTGAAACAAATTTTTTATTCCTTGATGCTAACTTTTTGATGTTTTATGTTAGCAGTATCGCTAGAGTTGAGATTCTCATACCAACTCCAGCACTGGAACGAATTTTTTATTCCTTGGATGCTGTATTTTTCAGGTTTTATGTTAGCGGTATAGCTAGAGTAGGTGCATACTAAGCATCCATTATCTTCAACTAGCTTATTCTCGCTCTCTTCGTTTCTTCTGAGAGAAAATGGCAGAATCAATTCTGTTTGATATTGCGACTGAAGTTCTGAAGAAGATAGGCTCTCTTGTGCGTCGGGAAGTGTCTTTGTTGTGGAATCTTGAAAGTGATTTAGAAAGCCTTGAGGGAACCCTAAGCAGAATCAAAGCCGTACTCTTGGATGCTGAGAAAAAGCAGGCACACAATCATCAGCTGCGTGACTGGCTTGGGAAGCTTAAGGATGTTCTCCTTGATGCTGAGGACGTTTTAGAAGAATTCGAGTTTAAAGCTTCTGGGAGGGAAGTGGTGAGACAAAAGAGGAGCACATATAGAAAGGTATGTCAATGCTTTTCAAGCTCTAAATCTGTTGGTTTTCAATATGAAATTAGTCATAAAATCAAGGAGATTAGAGAAAGGCTAGATAAAATCGCAGGTGATAGGAGAGATTTTACTCTTAGTGAGAGTACTCCTGCTGAAGATGGGCATGTAATTCCAAAGGAGAGGGAGATCACTGATCCCTTCTTGGGAGCTCCTTATGTTATTGGAAGGGAGGATGATAAAGAGAAGATTATAAGCATTTTAATGCAACCAACCAAAGGAGAGGGAGTCTCTGTCATTCCAATAGTTGGAATTGGGGGTTTGGGTAAAACCACTCTTACTCAAATGGTTTACAATGATGAAAGGNTCTCTCTCCGGATTGCGTTTAGATTTCAGAAAGTTAGGGATTTTGGGTATTTGTGTTTCTTTTTGGAGGGAGACTGAGTGGGAGAGTACCATTTAGTGTTTAACAAAAACGTAAGCTCCAGAGATTGCGATCAAGTTCAAGCTTGATAGCTCATTCAGTGGCAAGCTTGAGAAGATCGAGAAGCCTCCAAGCCGAGTACCACCATATTTGGTACTCGGTTTGTATACAAACTGAGCAGTGCGAGACTGTACTCAGCTCGTCAGACTTCAAGTCAGATTCAAGCATCTGCGAGCCAAGCCCCAACAGTTCGCGAACTGCTCGTTCGTGTACACCCTAAGCCTCTCCCAAGTCAAATTTTGATCAAGCCCATCCACCAAATCCAATCTTCTACCACCAAAATACTCATTGGCCTCCTCTCTTCAAAAGCCATAATAGTTTGGATAGAGTTTGCTCTCTGTTCGCTGTTGAAATATAAATTTGGATAGTAAACTGATATTTTTAAAAGTTTGTGGGTGGCAAAGACATTAAGCCATTATTTGGGTGGGAAAAAGGAATTCACTCATTTTCGAAATCATGAAGGTGGTTTGTTACTTTGTTAAGGAAAGATCGATACTTTACATAAGTTTGCAATGACCTTACTTCCGAAAAACACTCTTCAATCTTCATACAGGGATTTGAGATCCCCATTTCGATCGTCTTCAATCTCTCAAAACCCATCTCTGAAAGGGAATATTTCATCTTTGTTAGCTCACTTACGCAACCTCACAACGTCAAGCTCCAAAAATGAAGTTTTGTATTCTTTCGAAAAACCCCTTGAACGATCCTCACTTGCAAAATTCCTCAAGGAAAATTGTCGATCGGGTAACTTTACTCTGAATGAAGCATTGAACTTTTTTTATTACATGATTAATTCGCAACCTATTTCTCCAATTTCATCATTCACTACATTGCTTAGTGCACTTGCAAAGAAGAAGCATTATTATGAAGTGATTTCGCTTTATAAGTGCTTTAATTCAACTGGGTTGTCTCCAGATTTGATTTTTTTTAATGTTTTGATTAATTGCTTCTGTAATATCAAAAGGGTTCCGGATAGTTTTGCGGTTTTTGGGGTGATTTTGAAGAAGGGTTTTAGCCCAAATGTGGTGACTTTTACTTGTTTGATCAAAGGTCTGTGTGTAGAGAGAAAGATTATGGAATCAATGGAATTGTTTAAGAGAATGGTTGCTGTTGGTTGTAGGCCTAATGTCATCACTTGCAATACTTTGATTGATGGATTGTGTAAAACCGGGAATGTAAGTGTTGCCATTAAGTTGCATGAAGAAATGGCTAAGGGAAATGAAGAATCTGGTGTTACTTGTAGGCCAAACGTTGTTACCTATAGTATTATAATCGATGGTCTTTGTAAGGATGGATTAATTAAGAAGGCTAGACAGTTATTTTTGGAGATGAAGAGTTCGGGAATTAGTCCAAACGTAGTAACTTATACCGTTCTAATTCATGGTTTTTGTCGTGTGGGTGATTGGGAGATTGTTAAAAGTTTATTTATATTGATGATGGATCAAGGTGTGCAGCCTTGTGTGGTGACATTTAGTGTAGTCATAGATTTCCTTTGCAAGAAAGGGAAATTCGACGAAGTAAATAGGTTGTTGCAACTTATGATTCAACAAGGTGTGGAACCCGACACTTGTACTTACAACATTTTGATGAACGGTTATTGCTTGGCAGGTAGAATTCGTGATGCAAGGGAGTTATTGAATTCTATAACTAGAAAGGGGTATAGAGCTAATGTTGTTAGCTACAATACTTTAATCAATTGGTATTGCAAGAACAAAATAGTCAACAAAGCTCTTGGTGTTTATCAAGAGATGATTTCAGAAGGAATTAGGCCTGATGTGATTGTATATACCACTTTGATCTATGGGCTCTGTAAAAGTGGACAATTAGAAAAGGCAAATGAGTTTTTAACACGTATGGAGGAAGAAGGTTGCGCTCCAGATGAGGTCACTTTTGGTACGCTGATGTTTGGTTTCCTAAAAAATAACGAGATAACAAAAGTTGTTGAACTCCTTCATAAGATGGCGGAGAGAAATGTGAAGCCGTCTGGATTTACGATGTCCTTAGTCATGCAGTTACTAATGAAGGCTGAAAATTATCGTGAATGTTTGAACCAGCTTCCTCAATTTCTCGTCCAAAAGCGAAATTGATGCTTACATGATAAAAACTTTTGTGAGTATTCAACTTTTTTTGGATCAGAATCCTGCAAACGTTCACCCAGCTACTCGAATGCTCTATTTTGGTCACGGTAAGAAGAAGGTACAGTAAACACTTTCATCTGTTCAAAATTGATAGGGATGGTGACAGGGATGATTCAGAATGATGGCTTCCTTGATCAGACATACGACAAGTGATCTGTCTCTGTCGTAAGTGCATATAGTGGAGGTGGCAGCATTGCAGGCTGCGTCAGCATTTGCACATGAAGTAGTCTTAAGGGTTTGAGGATTATTTCTGGTGCAAATTTCAGTAAGCAAAAGTTGTGTATGAGAAATTGGGGAACGGTTCTGACTTCAACTACGAAAATAATGGTAGCCGCTCAAGTTCATCTTTTCAAGCTGATCAGTTTCCTGGACGATGGTATGTTGCAACTGATTAACTTCATTCATTGATATTCTCAAATATCCAGGCCTGATAAATCTCGATTTAGTTATAGTGTTTTACATGTTTCTTTTTCTCAATATATATATTTTTTAGTTCAAATTTGATTACACTGGAACTTACCAGGTGTGTCTCTAATGTAGTTATGCACGAGCATGTGCTCTTTCAACGATAGCTGATGAAGACAAAGCAAGAAGAGCATTATAAAAGGTTTTTAACTATAATGTCTTAAAGAATATGGATGCATAGCAGGGGCCGGTCAATGGGATCTACCTGTTGGAACAGTTGACATGACAACATTGTAGTCAAGAGAAATATGGTCTGGTCTCTGGTGTTACATAAGCAGTTGCTGTAATGATGATCCATGGAGATTTGGTCGATTCGGGGATTTCAAAGTGCCATTGATTTCTATTAAGCAGCATGGTGTGAAAATAGACTCAGGTAAGATCCCCCTAAGGTTATCAAACGGTGTTATCTTATAGCTTAATTAATAGGCTGTCAAGTATTATGAGTCTGTGTTTTTTAGATCTAAATCTGTCTCAAATCTGTATCGATTTCATTGCAGCATCATTTCATTTAACTTTTTTGGTGGATGTGGTATTTAACCATTTTTTGGTGGATTCTTGATGCTGTGAAATGTTATTCAAACCATTTGCATCTGTAGAAGATCCCTCTGAACCACTGCCAATTTAAAGCAGGCCCAGAAAATTATGCTTAAGAAGTAATCCAATCATAACGTAGGTAACAAAAACTATATGTACAGCAAAGTTTAAAAGCAAAATAGATTCGAACTTTAAGTTGTAGCATTAAAGGAGACACTCTATCATAAATATTGTTTTGGCATAGAGGCTTAAAGATGCAGAACAACCAAGACCCTCATAGGTTTGATGTTATATCTCTAGGACTTGTTTTATTTTTTCTCCTAATTTGTTTTTATTTCCTTCCTAGTCTAAATAAGACCGAAGACTTCCTTATATTGGATTGTCTTCTTACCTGACTTTAAATACGAATTGATAATAAAGATGGCTTTCTCCCCAATTTGTATGCTTCTTTTCTAATTCCTCTTGTTTCCCATTTCTTATTATATCCCTCCCCTTTCTTTCTGATATGTACTATCCCTTCTGATAACTATCATAAGAAGAGTTAAGACTATCATGACAATACCAAGAGAAGAAACATAGAAATTGGGGAGATAATAAAAATCTAAGTTGTTTGATGAGTATGTCATCACCTAGTCATGGCCTATACTTATTTACATGAGTTCAAAGGATATATAATGCTGAAAAGATTTGTTTGTGCATACCTTAATCTATCCATTGACACATGCAGCAACATTTCTTGAAATTGGTGTCTTATTCCCTTTCCAAGATTTTCCTTTTCTGTCTTTGACCATTTTTTCCGATGCAATGAAAGTGGATAGTTTGACAAGGCCATGCTGTAGTTAGAAACATGAGAATTTTCTGATTGGCCATAGTGAATAGCAGAGGACTTTTTATCAATAACCTGCATCAAACTCAGGAAGCTTGGACAGAGCTCTTTTGGGTACACTACGAGGAGAAACAGAGAGTATCTCTTATTGAGAAAACAAATCATAAGAAACTTGGACTTCAGCTAACTATGAAAACTACAATACACAAACAAAAGTGAAGGATTTATTAAAAATTAGCATTACTAAATTTATTTCATGCATCTTTGCTTGCTTTGGGAAAGTCAAAAAGCATTTAAAATTTTAGGCAAGTGATTAAAATTGAAGTTTTTTTTTTACCAAGTTAGCTCTAGCAAGTGATTAATGCTAGCTCTAGGAAGGAGGGAGTTTAACCACATATATATATCATAACAGAGTTTGGTGATAGCACTTAGTGTGTACGACCAGGTTTTGGACCCAAATTGGTGATTTACGAACCAAAAGCAATAGAGTTTTTTCTGAAAAAATGGCAAATATGCTAATTCTTTTAACTCTTGTGATCTTTGATAGGAGGGAGACTCCATTTCTCCATCCATTTACTCTTAGGGAGCAGAATTCATTGTTCTTCTCTTAGCTCTTGTGATCTTTGATTAGACGGTTCATCCTCTCTCCTAAAGAGTGGAATTCGTTCTTCTTGCAAAGGAATCACTACACTAATAAAAGATTTATTCTAATTATTTTCGTAATATCATTGGTATTTTAGAGGTAAATAAAATATATTTTTTATATTTTATATCTTTAGCATACTTTGGTTTTTATAGAGATAAAAATTTTTACTCTGTTCCCCGTAGACAAAACCTTTTCTCCACCAAAATCTATCCTAAAATGTTTTATGATTTCCAATATTTCATAAATTAGATTATTTTTATTTTATTAAACTTCAAATCTGCTAATATAACTCTGTTATATAATATAGAATTATTAATTATAATAAAACGTATACATAATATTAATTTAGTAATATAGATATTTCAATAATATAATTAGTGTGATAATTTTGTTAATATGATCACAAAACATTATTCATATAACCTTTTAAGAAGTAGAAAACGACATCCCTTGAATTTTAATGTATTACATTTGAATATGTGAAATATTATATTATTAAAATAATATTACTAATTCTATATTATATTTAAAATTTTGAAGAACAAAGAAAAAAATATTTTTTTAATATATTATAAATTAAATTTAAACTTCAATAGCAAGATTTATTTAAATTTTATAATTAAAAAAAAGTAAAAAAAAAAAAATCCAATTGAATACTTATTATTTATATAAACAACAATGCTACAGACACCAGGGTTTTTACACCGAAATTTTGTATCGGCTTACATGTCTGCTGACTCAGACCATTCAACACATTTTACGTTATTAAATTTTTTCTAATGAACGGCCGTCCATAACTGACATGGAATCCCGTCCATATTATATGGACGGGGGTCCATTTACTACGGACGGATGTCCTCATTTAAAGGACGCTCATCCATTGGTAAATGAAATAAAAAATATTAAAAAAAAATTAGGGATGGCCGTTCATAGGTTATGAATGGCCGTCAATACATATTGGACGGGCAATCATATGTTAATGGACGTCCGTCCCTTAAGTTTTGGACAGGCGTCTGCAAATAAGGGACCCAGTCCTTTTTTTTAAATTTAAAAATTTTAAAAAATTCTAGGACGCCTGTCCAAAAATTGTGGATAGGCGTTCATAATGTGTGGACGGGTGTCCGTATAGAATGGATGTCCGTCCATAATTTGATTTTAAAATATTTAAAAAAATATTTGGATGCCCGTCCATAAATTATGGACCGGCGTCCCTTAAGTATGGACGGGCGTCCATAAGGAATTGACGCCGGTCCATTATGTATGGACAGCCGTCCATATGGAATGGACGCCTGATCACTGTGTAAGGACGGTCGTCCGTATATAATGGATGCCCGTCCATAAGGAATGGACGGCCATCATTTATTTTTGGACGGGCGTCGCTACTCTAATTAAAAACAAAAATGTTGAATTAAAAAAGTTTAGGTTAAAAAATTTTGGGGAAAATGTTTCAAAAAACAAATCAGCCACGGTCTTCTTCTTCTTCTTCTTCCATCTGCGCTCTGGTTCATCGTCTTCTTCATCTTATCTTCCCCTACTATGATTTTTTCAATCTTATAATCAAAAAAAACATTCCAGTTCAATACTTATATAAATTGGTTGCATTTTGTTTGATCAACCGGATATTTGGATTTAGTAGAAAACCACCTCCAACCGTAAGGCACTTAACATGGATTTGCTTTTTAACGTTTAGGTGCTAAGTGAAATTTTCAAAGAGCAAAAGGCTTTTTCCCACCCAAATTGGTAACAAAGTAATTTTTAAAGAAATTTTAAATATTACTTTTGTTACCTAAATTTATTCCCTTTTTAGTTCTACTCGATTCGTCGACGACTTGCATCACCACCCTTATCTTCTCCGATCATCACTCATCAAAAACCCTCAAACCCTTCTCTCATCGACCTAGTCCAATCTCGGCAATCGAGTAATAAGGGTTTGGTAGCCTGAGATGGGCATAATACCCACCCTCATGGGACTCGTCCCGAACAGGTGAAGTTTCCACAATTATTTAGGGTTTGGGTCAGGCCCAGGCTAAAAATCGGTCCCCGAATTTGGGGATAGGTTGTTGCCTGGCTCACCCTCACCTCGAATTCCCTAATATATATATACATACTGCCATAATGCAAAATAACATTATACCTTTATTGTATTATACATTATACGTTATATTTTTTATATGTATAATGTATATAACATATAATGTATATATTATATTACCACTTATAATCATACGTGTGTGTGTGTGTGTATGATATTTTATACATTAAATACATTTTGATATTTTATATTGATTATATAAATCATTTAATTTATTTTTTTATCCCTCATATGTTATATCATTATTTCCTTCATTACTTATTGCCCTCGTTATATTAGTTACTATTTATTTGAATTTATATATATATTATTGGTATAATTTATTTAAATTATTATGATATATATACATATACATTAGACATTATTATAATTCCTATTATCTGTATCATAATATATATATTCATATGGTAATACTTGTTGTAATACATAATACCTAATATATACCATTATAATAATATATTACATATATGTATAATGTATCATAAATATATTTTTATATTTTAATTCATTATAATTGTTTTTTAAATCATTATAAATTAAAAAGAAAATTATAACGCAAAAACCCCAAACGGGAATTCCTGAATTCCTCATTTGGGGATCAGACCTATTTGGGGATTCCCCAAATTCATGGTTCAGGATACAGCCAAGACGGGAATCTCCTTGGGCTTTTCGGGCTAAGGTCGGAGACAGGGTCCCCACCCCAAACCTGTGCCCATCCTTATTGTAGTCGCCCTCTCTAGGGGTGTATACAGCTGAGCAGCTGAGCTGAACGTGCTCGGCTCGTAATCTTTCATTGGGCTCGAATTCGAGCTCGAGCTTGACGAGTAGGGAAATTCGAGATTGAGATCAAGATCGTCAATTAATTGGTGGTCATGAGTTTTTGTTTGGCTGAGAATTTTTGAACTTGATTCGTTTGAGCCAGGCTCGTTAATATAGCTTGATTGGTTGACTGTTTTATTGCTCGAGTAAGTGCTTGTTACCAGGCTCGAATCGAGCTCGATGAAAGCTCGTTTAATAGTTTTATATCAGATTACAAGCTGAAATTGAAACCACGCATGCAATCAAATTACCTTTTCAACTGAATTCAAGTTGAGAATCCAGGATTACAGAATCCAAAGGAGAAGCTTCTTGATAATATTTTCAATTAAGGAGCCAGTGCATATTTACATAATCATAATTAAGGAGCCAGTATATATTACTAATACATATTTACATTTAGAGGTTGGGACTTGGACTTTGGATTTATCTCATTCACATTCACTACAATGGCCAGCCGACTGCTTCCAAAGTCCAAACTAACATAAAACAAAATATACACCAGTCATGATACAACCTGTTGGCATTTGGCAAAACAACACCAAATTTATAGCAGCTAGCGCCAAGTCATGGGTCACCTACTCACCTTTACCTTTCACCAGACTTTTACCCTTTGAACCCATAGCAACAAATATATAACAACATTAGAATTATAGAATATCTAAATTTCAGGCCAATGTTCCGCCCAGCAAGAGCAAAGACCTTCCAACAAAGTCTAGACTCCAAATTCAAAAACCTGCCGCAACTAAATACCCCTTTCAAAAAACCTGTAGCAACAATAAATACCCCTAATTAGAATTATAGAATATCAAAATTTCAGGCTAACATATTCTACCCCAGCAAAAAGCAAAAGATTCCATAAAATCTAGAACTCCAGATTTAAAAACTTGTGGCTGCAACATAATAAATTCCCTTAATTAGAATTTAAAATTTTAGGAATTAGGACAAACATATTATGCCCAGTAAAGAGCAAAAAGTCCTTCTAGCAAGTCTAGAACTCTAAATTCAAAAAACCTATAGAAACAATAAACAACCCCAATTAGAATTATAGAATATCTAAATTTCAGGAAAAAACATGTAGATAAAAACAAAGTCCCCGTTTAAAACTCATGGACATCACATAAATAAACACTCGCAGATCACATCTTTTCTCCATAGTCCTCCCTCTCAACACATCACAAGTTCACAATAACTAACAAAATAAACACTTCACAAGAATCACAATAACATCACAACTTAGGTTCACAACACACTCGAAAAAACAACCTTTGTATTATGAAACATATCTCTTCTCCACCCTCTCAAACAACCAATATCCTTACAAAAACCAACCTTTATATGCACAAAAAAAGAAAAAAAAAAAAAACAACCCTAAACATTAGACAAAAGGTAGTTGTAAATGAGAATAAAACTATTTTATTATACATACCTACATAAGTGATTAGAGCTGATGGATACCTGGAGGTTGGCCAAAAAATGCATTCAATCTGTAATCTTCACTCGATTGGAAGCTGAATCTCCATTTGTTTTTGCTCCTTCTAGATTACATCAAGGGCAAATATTTTCAATTACAAAATAAAGCAACTACTAACTATTAAGTGAAATGTACTAATCACCTGTTACATTTATAATTACTTTGTTCTTTCTATGAACTCCCTAGATGTCCGACACCAATCACCTCTACAAAGGAGCACTTGTATTGTTTTGGGAGATAATAGGCTCTATACGTTTCTATTCTACTCTATTGCCAGCACTAAACGAGGCCTCCGAGCCACTGTGGTTATATGGATTGCTAGTATATCACAAGCCTCCTAGACAAATTTGATACTCCATTGTATTAACCTTCCACCACTCCTGCTCAAATTTCGTACAACCCCTTCTGCAAACATGAAACAACCCTCTCCCAGATAACTATCTAACTTTGATTCCTCTGGTGGAATACTTTGAACGTTTTCATATGTTCTGCAAACATGCAAAACCAACACATTAGGTTATGTTTGTTCATTGCCCCGAGAACCATTGCGTTGGTTGTTCAATGTTTGAGGATTGAGATTGATATCATCAACATACTCCTGGTAAATTTGATACAACACATCTTTAACTTTGCTCTTATATACTGGGCATCATCTCACCATACATTTTAGGTAAACAAAGTCCAATACTATCATTTTACACCTAGGACTAGGACAGCTGCTACACACACATCAACAAGTTACATTCTCCCCAATATTTGTCAAATTCTTTTCATTTTCATAATCATGTGTCAAATAAATCATTTTCATCCACTGACTTATGATCTAGCATAACCTTAACATAAAAATCTCACTGAGATATAGATTGTGTTGGGTATTCACTCCTAGAAACGTATTAGTATGGTACTAAACCCCCCCAACACTTCACAAACTTGCTCCACCTTAACTCCTTCCTCTACGATGGGACACTCATATAATATGGGTCTTTCTCTTATATACCTTTGAAAGACATCTTTAAACTTCACTATAGTTGACAACATCTCAAAAGTGGAATTCCACTTTGTTTTGTAGTCCAGGATCAGCTTCCGGTTGGGCAAACGCAACATTTGCATTATCTCTAAAAAAACAATAAGCCTGCTCTCCATCTGTTTCACATAGGCACACTATCACGAACATCATCAATAATGGACCTTATTTGGGACAACTCATCTTGACATAAGTTTCAAGATGTGTGTGCAACACCTAATGTGGAAATAATCTCCCTCCACAAAGCGCCTATTGTTAATTGCCCAATTCTCCTTTAAAATCCTGATTGATGCATCATTACTTGATGCATTATCCCTGATATCGTGTACACCTTGTTCTCTACACCCCATTCCTTCAAACACTTATAAATTAATCTGCAATTTGACAACCATAAATGGAGGACTATGTACAAGGTTTAGAATCTATTTCGCACTCCAATTACCATCTTTGAAATGCCCCGTCAATACCATGTACTAAATCCTCTGATTACGTAACTTCCATAAATTGGTGTCAAGCTCATTTTGTCAACTCCTTCAACAAAGTCTTCAGCCTTATCTTCTCCCTTTCAAACTGTAATACCCAAGATGTCAAGGTATGTTCCTAACTCGAAATAGTCCTTTAGATGTTAATTTTATGTTAAAAAGCAAATCTAACTAAGGGCAAATATTCGATTCATTTGAAACGGTATGAATCAATTATCCATAGAAAATTGGGTGAAATGGTCATTTTGCCTATGGATAAGCATTGAAAAAGTCAAGGATGAGTAGGCTTCATTGCATTTAATGGCATTAATTAAGTTAATTATGTCTAGTGTGAAATGCCAAATGCCCTGATATGAAATTAAGGACTTATGAGTTATACAACTAAAATATGGGCCATTGCTAATTTTGGAAATAAATGAAATATTTTCCTATAAGATGAAAAATTCGTTCACCCAAGGAGAGAGCCTTCTTCTTCACCATTTCTTCCATTTCTCCCAAATCTTCATGAAACAAGCTTTCTTTCTCTAAGTTTTAAAGGAGTTTTGCTTAATTTTTCAAGAGAACAAGCTAGGAGTCTTGGATCTTCATTGAAGGGTTTAAGTAGGATTAAAAACTTTAGTTTTGATGTTATTTGAAGATTTGAGGAGATGTTGAGGTATAATGTTATATAGTAGGATTAAGTGTAAAGAAGTCAAAGGCAAATTTGTTGAGGAAGTCTTTAAAAAGGTAGGAAGAACCTCCATGACTTAGGGTTTATGCTAGGGTTTGTAGATTTTTATGAAACCTTAAATTAGGCTTTAAGGCATAGAATTAGTTGATGGTAGTGTATTTAATTCATTTATTCTACTTATTGCTTTGAATTCATTATACTGAAGCTATGCTTATATGTTTTATGAGTTGTTATTTGATTGAAGAAAATGAAATGGGATGTGATTGTGGCAAACTTATAGTATTGCGGTCACATAGTGTTAATGGTTGCTATTAGAAGTGTTGAGGTGTTGTTTGCATTAGCTTACATGTTATAGCAATAATGGATGATTATGGAATGAGATTTTACACTTCCTTTAAGATGTTAAGACTATTAGGGGAGGTTTATTTGATCCATAGTTGACCTATTGGTTAATGTCAATAGGAATTAATGTGGCATAGTTAATTAAAATTTGGATTAGTGAGCTTAGGGGTTTTGTTAACCCTGCTTCATATTTCGACCATAATTGAGTTATAAAATCGATGAGATGATGCCAATTCATTTTAGAATGGATGGAAATGGCCTGAAATATAAATTGGTTATTAAAGTTTAAGATTTACATAATCAATTCTTATGATATTATTGATTATTATGTATTATTGTAATTATGCCATGTACTAATGTTTACCCATTAGTTAATGATCTTTGAAAGATATACATGTCATGATCAATGCATGATTTGTTATGAAATGCATGAAGATGCAATCTAATATATGTTTTAAGATGATGTAGTAGCAAAGGTAATGTAAATGGATTGATAATCCATAGATGAATTAAAATTATTAACTCACCAAAATATATATTTACATGCCATAAGATGCTAGAGATTCTATAGACATTGATAAACGCGTAAGCAACTCCTGTATACGGTTGAGGAAAGATGAATATATGCTTTAGATTAATATAACGCGTAGCATGCCTCCCATGATATGAGCTCTATGAATAAGGCTCATATCATCGGAGGCTAGATGATTGAAGTGCTTAAGATGCTAAGAAAAGTCTAATCGGCTAGACATTAAATGGTTCTATGCGTTTAGTAGCATTGCATGAGTTATGATGTTATTTCCATTATGTGATGTGTTAACAAATAGTTGTTAAATAAAGATCAAATAGCAATTTAGAATGAAACGGATCATTCCTTACTGAGCGATTAGCGCTTAACCTTTTGTTGTTGATTTCTTTGCAGTTAGACTAGAAGCGAGGGATGCTAGAGATAGCGGGGCTACCGTGAGAGGAGATGATTATTGTCATCTTGATATTTTTATCTTGATATAAATAATGTAAATGATAAATATTTGTGAACACCTTTTGGAATAGTCCCCCCCTATAATTGTTTCGAATGTGTATTTTATGGATAAAGTCTTAACGTTTTGAAATTATATGTTTGGATCCTGCAGACATTTTATTACATGTATTGGATATTACTATTATTATCTTACACAGATATTTTTTCTAAATACACCTCGTTTTCCAGACATGTATCTCGAGATTCTTATTGTGGGATATTCAGAGGATACCTGACTGGAGGAGGGTTTTACACAAACAGAGTAACATCATCATTTTACAAATCCTACGGCTAATCTTTTCCCACTCAGGGATCATATACCTCTACATGTTATAATCCTTCTTCCTCCACAATAGTAAAGGGATGCTCATGCATCAACACCCCTAGTTAGTAAATCCGGTAACGGCAAAAACGGTACGGGAATTTTACGGGTATATACGGCAATCGGTGAAAAATAGTTTATAAAATTCGGCCATAAAATTCGGATACGGGAAAAATACGGTACGGGTATATACGGGTTTAATACGGTGCATGTTCAATATACGTTTTGAAAAATACGGAATATCAATCTTAGTTTTAACACTTTTAGGGACTACCTGGTTAAATCAACATAACATTTACAAATGTAAAGTATTCTTAACTAATAACACAAATACATAATACATAACTGATATTAAAATTATAGTCTCCAGACTCAAACACAATATTTAGCCAAGATTCAACTATAGTATCAAATTAAACACATAAGTCATAACAAAATCAAAACTCAAAGTCGAATAAGAGCTCCAAACAAATAAATAACAAAATAATACAACAAAGATTCAAATTATAGCTTGTAACAAAAACTCACAAAGTACATAAACACAATAAGTCAATAACAACTCAAAAATAGCATCGTCCAACCAAGCAATGTCATCATTATCCATTAAGTCATCCATGTAACCCTCACTGTTGGTGTGGAATTAGCATCTTCGTCCATATGAATTTCTTCATATTCATAGTCTGGAAGCTCTCCCAATTTCTCAAGATCTATAGGTTCCAAGTCACGACTCATCGTGGAAGTGAATTTACCATCATCATCTGTTCATCCTCACATACACAAGTGTGTCTAGCATTTCATGTGACAACCTATTCCTTTTTTGGTTTGAGCAGCTTCAAAGGCACTCCAATTTCTCTCACTGATGAAGCGCTACAAGGTTGACTCAGAATTCGAGGCATACTTCTTGAGCACAGGAAGATCATCCCCATTGTAATCCCACATATTCCTGCAATGACATAAAAACTTTCTAGAATATAAAGAGAAAAGAAATGTACATAAAGATATTGAAATTTTTTAAACACTTACGAGGATGACTTGTTTGTAACATCGTTTTTGCTGTTGCAGTAAATAAGGTAGCTGGCCTACTACGATACAACTGAACCTCTCTCATAAATGGATGCTTTTCTTCTATTAGAAGCAGGTTTTCATGAATGAAATTGATGCCATCTTTCATCTCCCTATCCTCTCTAAAATTTTGTGAGCAAAAGTAAGCTGGATTGAGAAAGGCAGCTGCAGCATGTATAGGATGAATGATGTTGTTGACTCGACGATTCTCAAACAATTCCCAAATTCTCCCATACTTGCTTGCCTCACTATACATCTTTCTTTGATTGCAACTTTTGCCCTCGTCATTGCTTCATATAAGTAACCAGCAGTAGATCCATCACCATCAACCAAACGAAGAACTCGAACCAATGGCTCAATGGTTTTATAACCTCCCTTCCTCAGCCCAAATCACTCTGAACAATTTCAGTGACCCTTTTACCTGATTCGGTCTTACAATTCAAAACCCCTCCATTCAGATAAGCACCAAAGAGCGAAGTTCATTCTCCAAATCCAACACAGATTGAGCATTAAAAATTTGAAGCAAATCTGTGGCACAAGGTTGTCTCAATTGTCTATCTTTGGTGAACTCTTTCATTGCTGCTGAAGAACTGTGTACCGTGTCATGAACATAACTATTATTCTTGCTTCATCTGTGGCAACTTTTACCCATTAACTTCTTCATATATGTCTTTCAAAAGAAGCTGAATTCCATGACGCACACATCGTCTTATACATTCGAGGATACAATCCAATGAGCATGTCACCAGCAGATGTGAAATTGCTACCATTATCAGTTATGAATTGCACAACTGTTCTTGTCCAATTGATTCAATAACAAAACAACAATTTCTTTCAGATAAATCCCAGTTTTTCTTTCTCGAGAAACATCCAATGATTTTATAAACACTGCACCACCAGGTGTAAGCCACAAGATTAATAAAAGATCGATGCCTTATATCAGTCCATATATCAGACATTATAGTGCACACCGATCCAGATGTATCCCAGAATGCTTCACCATAGCAACATACTCATCAACACCTTTTCTAGATTCTGGAATTAACTTAGTTCGAAGAGTTGAATAAGATGGAAGCTTGTATGCTGCCCCCATATTCAGCCACTCGCTTGACAAATTCTCCAAAAGCACCAGTTTGAAAACATTAAAAGCAATATTGTTCCACACAAACACTTAGCAAGCATTTTCAACAAACTCCTTGTCTTTTTTTCTATTCATTTCTAGTAAAGATGCTTGACTTTGACGTCTTTGGCTACCTTAGAAAGTAGTGAAAATGGTGAATCTGTTTCCTCCTCATTATCATTAGAGTTTAAAGCAGTAGAAAACCGGCTGAACTTTTTATTTTTTGTTACTTCCACTTCCAGACATAGCTAGAATGCACATGCTTGTGTCTCATGATTGACTTACTACAAATCTCAACATCATGGCCAGTAATTCCCGACAAGTGTGCTTTAATTCTGTAAGCCCCACCACTAAATACTTTTTGACAAAATTTACATTTCCATTTTCCCTTGGAGCTCCTCAACTGCTCCAAATTTTATCTTTTTTTCGTACCTTGATTTGAGTCTGTATTTACAAGAACATAAAGAATTAAAGTCTGTGATTTGGAACTCGAATATTAATTGTGAAAAGATTAAGTTCAATGAAAAGGCAACCAGTCGAATGATTCTATGTAGTTTTATTTTACTCAAAAGTCTGAAAAGTTTGATCATAAAGAGTGCTCCACCCCACCATTTTATTTGTTCTTGAATAAGAAAATCAAGTCTCGGATAGAAATCTGTGAAAGTATAATATTCTTTTTGTAGTTTGGGTTAGCTTAGTCAATTGGATCCCATGAAAAAAGCAAAACCCGTACGTCAACAGCTAGATCCTTTTTAAGAGCAGCCTGTTTCATGAAGGAAGAATTAATTCTAATTCGACCTATTGTCTAATGCAGAAGCCAACTGGGAAAGTTAAATGACTATTGAACAACAATTAAGAGGCTCAAACTACCATCTTCATCTTCATCTTCATCTTCTCTAAACTTTCAGATCAGAGTGAACTCATTTTTCTTTTGGATCCTTTCAGTTCCTTTTCCTACTTCTTAGATTTTATTTATTTTTGAGAGACACCAAATATCATGTGGGGACATAGACCATAACCACTCACTGTCACTTTGGTATTTCTTTTTGCTCACAAGTACTCATTGTTCTAAGTTAGTATACCTATACATCACCAATGGAATGCATGATTTGACTGTAAGTTAAATAATATAATTCATAAAGATTTCATATAGTTTGTGTGTTTTGTTGAATTTTATACTTATGGTAGACAAAAGCCTTCTTCACCTTCAATTTTGTACTGCTAAGTGCTAACTGCTAAGTTTACCACTCTACGCCTAGAGAACTATTTAATTCCACTTGCATATTAGTGTTTTATCCAGTCGGTATATATGATTTATTCTTGCTTTTCCAAGCCATATATCCAGTTATGCACTACATGAAAATTTGAAACCCACAAATCCAGCCAAATCATCAAACGGCAAAACATATACCAAAAATACAATACCCAAACAAATCCAGCATTCAGCAATCCATTACCATACAAATCCATCATCCATTACCATAACAAATCCAGCAATACCCAAACAAATCCATTACCATACCAAAATACAATACCCAAACAATCCAGCAATCCATTACCATAACAAACCATCAATCCACCAAGAGAGAGAACAGTGTTAGGTGGTACCTTGAAGTTGAAGTTAAGCTTGGAAAGAAAACAAGAGATAGAAAAGCTGAAAACGTGCGATTTGAGGAAGAAAGCTGAACTGCTGAAGAAGAGCTGAAGTGAGGAGAACGAAGAAGAATGAAAACTGAAGAGTGAAGAGTGAAGACCGATCTGCTTAATTTTTAGTAAAAAACCTACAAAACGACGTCGTTTTGGGCCTAAACCTTTTTGTTTTTTTTTTCAATAATCGCGAATAATTCGCGAATTATTCGCGATAATTCGGGAGGGCTTAAAATACGAGTATAATTCGGCAGATTTTGTAAAATACGTATTCGTGCGTTTTATACGTGAATTATACGGTTTCCGTATAATTCCGTATATACGCGAATTAACTAACTAGGTCAACACCTAAGTGGCCACTAATTCCTGCATTTTTGCCTTGTCAAATTTATCTCCTGTAAGAACAGAGATAACATTCCTGCATTAGATGGATTTGTTGCCTGGAAAAACCTTGTTGTTGCTTTCAAAGAGTTTTCGTGTACACAAGTCTTCAAGTGCCTGAAAGGTGAGTAGTTCTCCCGTGCCTATCACAGCCTACTTTTACAATGGATATTCAGCTTTCGTCCGTTAGGAACATCAATTTCCCTAAAATCCTTCCACACTGCAGATGTCTTAGCCCTCTTTCCTTGCAAAAGGGTTAACATCATTTGTTTTGTATCTCTTCATTAACAGTAGCTGTAGTTGTTGCATTACTATCAGTCTGGGCCGTGACCCTTGTGGAGTGGAACTCGATGGAGTTGATGCCATATGTGTTCGCAATAGAAAAACACATGATTAGTTATTATTGTAATATCTTTAGAAACTTGGAATAAAAATTTGACATCATTACATACAAGAAAATGTAAGGGACTGGACTTCTTGTTGATTAGCCTAGCTCCCCAGCCCAAATAAACACTGATTATCCTTCCACAAACAACGAATCAACATAATTCATCTATTTCACTCCAACTTAGTGATCATATATCACTATTCAGTAATTAGTATTAGTAATCACTAAATCAATAGCATACTAGCATTTCAGTACCTCAAGTTATTGCAAGAGCAAATACTTGATGTACACAGCTTCATGTTAAATTAAGCAAGAATGGACGTTCAGACTTACAATCACAACTTCAAGGCATCAAGCATAAATCGGCCTCAACCTGTCCTAGCGAGTGAGGGTCTGATGACAAAACAAATCTTTAGTGTCAACTTTTAGCAAAATCAACACAATAAAAGAAAAATTAGAGATAAATTGAACAAGGATTGGAGATTGATATTAAATAAGTTATAAACACAAACCTCAGGCTAATAATATTCTAGAATAGAGAGAAAAGATTAGTCGACTTGAAACTTCAGAAAGGAAGCTAAGTTCTTCAATTGGTTTTGGGTCGGGGTCTTGCGGACTTGGGGTTGAGAATGGAGTCTTTGTAGAGAAGACAATTTGAGAATCAATTTTTTGACTTACTTTGTAGGAAATCACTGATTGATTGTGAGGGTTGAAGCTTGAGAGAGGAATCTGTCTTCCCCCTTCTTTGATTGGTTCTAGGGTTGGGGTTGGGACTTAGGAGGGAAAGTACCTCTCCGGATTGCGTTTAGTTTCAGAAAGTTAGGGATTTTGGGTATTGTGTTTCTTTTTGGAGGGAGACTGAGTGGGAGATACCATTTAGTGTTTACACAAACGTAAGCTCCAGAGATTGCGATCAAGTTCAAGCTCAATGCTCATTCTGGCAACTAAGAAGATCGACAAGCCTCCAAGCCGAGCACCACCATATTTGGTACTCGGTTTGTATACAAACTGAGCAGTGCGAACTGTACTACTCAGCTAGTCAGACTTCAAGTCAGATTCAAGCATCTCAGCCCAACACGCAACTCCACTGCTCTTTCGTGTACACCCTAAGCCCCCCAAGTCAAATTTTGATCAAGCCCATCCACCAAATCCAATCTTCTACCACCAAATACTCATTGCCTCCTCTCTTAAAAAGCCTATATTTTGATAGAGTTTGCTCTCTGTTCGCTGTCGAAATATAAATTTGGATAGCAAACTGATTTTTTTTAAAGTTTTGGGTGGAACATTAAGCCATTATTTGGGTGGGAAAAAGGATTCACTCATTTTCGAAATCATGAGGGGGTTTGTTACTTTGTTAAGGAAGATCGATACTTTGCATAAGTTTGCAATGACCTTACTTCCGAAAAACACTCTTCAATCTTCATACAGGATTTGAGATCCCATTTCGATCGTCTTCAATCTCTCAAAACCCATATCTGAAAGGGAATATTTCATCTTTGTTGCTCACTTACACAACCTCACAACGTCAAGCTCCAAAAATGAAGTTTTGTATTCTTTCGAAAAACCCCTTGAACGATCCTCACTTGCAAAATTCCTCAAGGAAAATTGTCGATCGGGTAACTTACTCTGAATGAACATTGAACTTTTTTTATTACATGTTATTCGCAACTATTTCTCCAATTTCATCATTCACTACATTGCTTAGTGCACTTGCAAGAAGAAGCATTATTATGAAGTGATTTCGCTTTATAGTGCTTTAATTCAACTGGGTTGTCTCCATTTTGATTTTTTTTAATGTTTTGATTAATTGCTTCTTATATCAAAAGGTTCCGGATAGTTTTGCGGTTTTTGGGGTGTTTGAAGAAGGTTTTAGCCCATGTGGTGACTTTTACTTGTTTGATCAAAGGTCTGTGTGTAGAGAGAAAGATTATGGAATCATGGAATTGTTTAAGAGAATGGTTGCTGTTGGTTGTAGGCCTAATGTCATCACTTGCAATACTTTGATTGATGGATTGTGTAAAACCGGGAATGTAAGTGTTGCCTTAAGTTGCATGAAGAAATGGCTAAGGGAAATGAAGAATCTGGTGTACTTGTAGGCCAAACGTTGTTCCTAAGTATTATAATCGATGGTCTTTGTAAGGATGGATTAATTAAGAAGGCTAGACAGTTATTTTTGGAGATGAAGAGTTCGGGAATTAGTCCAAACGTAGTAACTTATACCGTTCTAATTCATGGTTTTTGTCGTGTGGGTGTTGGGAGATTGTTAAAAGTTTATTTATATTGATGATGGATCAAGGTGTGCAGCCTTGTGGGTGACTTTAGTGTAGTCATAGATTTCCTTTGCAAAAAGGGAAATTCGACGAAGTAAATAGGTTGTTGCAACTTATGATTCAACAGTGTGGAACCCGACACTTGTACTTACAACATTTTGATGAACGGTTATTGCTTGGCAGGTCGATTCGTGTGCAAGGGAGTTATTGAATTCTATAACTAGAAAGGGGTATAGAGCTATGTTGTTAGCTACATACTTTAATCAATTGGTATTGCAAGAACAAAATAGTCAACAAAGCTCTTGGTGTTTATCAAGATGATTTCAGAAGGAATTAGGCCTGATGTGATTGTATATACCACTTTGATCTATGGGCTCTGTAAAAGTGGACTTGAAAAGGCAAATGAGTTTTTAACACGTATGGAGGAAGAAGGTTGCGCTCCAGATGAGGTCACTTTGGTACGCTGATGTTTGGTTTCCTAAAAAATAACGAGATACCAAAAGTTGTTGAACTCCTTCATAAGATGGCGGAGAGAAATGTGAAGCCTCTGGATTTACATGTCCTTAGTCATGCAGTTACTAATGAAGGCTGAAAATTATCGTGAATGTTTGAACCAGCTTCCTCAATTTCTCGTCCAAAAGCGAAATTGATGCTTACATGATAAAAACTTTTGTGAGTATTCAACTTTTTTGGATCAGAATCCTGCAAACTTTCACCCAGCTACTCGAATGCTCTATTTTGGTCACGGAGAAAGAAGGTACAGTAACACTTCATCTGTTAAAAATTGATAGGGATGGTGACAGGGATGATTCAGAATGATGGCTTCCTTGATCAGACATACGACAAGTGATCTGTCTCTTCGTAAGTGCATATGTGGAGGTGGCAGCATGCAGGCTGCTCAGCATTTGCACATGAAGTGTCTTAAGGGTTTGAGGATTATTTCTGGTGCAAATTTCAGTAAGCAAAAGTTGTGTATGAGAAATTGGGGAACGGTTCTGACTTCAACTAAAAAATAATGGTAGCCCTCAAGTTCATCTTTTAAAGCTGATCAGTTTCCTGGACGATGGTATGTTGCAACTGATTAACTTCATTCATTATATTCTCAAATATCCAGGCCTGATAAATCTCGATTTAGTTATAGTGTTTTACATGTTTCTTTTCTCTCAATATATATTTTTTTAGTTCAAATTTGATTACACTGGAACTTACCGGTGTGTCTCTAATGTAGTTATGCACGGCATGTGCTCTTTCAACGTGCTGATGAAGACAAAGCAAGAAGCATTATAAAAGGTTTTTAACTATAATGTCTTAAAGAATATGGATGCATGCAGGGGCCGGTCAATGGGATCTACCTGTTGGAACAGTTGACATAACAACTTGTAGTCAAGAGAATATGGTCTGGTCTCTGGTGTTACAATAGCAGTTGCTGTAATGTGATCCGTGGAGATTTGGTCGATTCGGGGATTTCAAAGTCCATTGAATTCTATTAAGCAGCAGGTTTGAAAATAGACTCAGGTAAGATCCCCCTAAGGTTATCAACGGTGTTATCTTATAGCTTAATTAATAGGCTGTCAAGTTATTATGAGTCTGTTTTTTTTAGATCTAAATCTGTCTCAAATCTGTATCGATTTCATTGCAGCACATTTCATTTAACTTTTTTGGTGGATTGGTATTTAACCATTTTTGGTGGATTCTTGATGCTGTGAAATGTTATTCAAACCATTTGCATCTGTAGAAGATCCCTCTGAACCACTGCCAATTAGCAGGCCCAGAAATTTATGCTTAAGAAGTAATCCATCATAATGTAGGTAACAAAAACTATACGTACAGCAAAGTTTAAAAGCAAAAGATTCGAACTTTAAGTTGTAGCATTAAAGGGACACTCTATATAAATATGTTTTGGCCTAGAGGCTTAAAGATGCAGGACAACCAAGACCCTCATAGGTTTGATGTTTTATCTCTAGGACTTGTTTTATTTTTTCTCCTAATTTGTTTTTATTTCCTTCCTAGTCTAATAAGACCGAAGACTTCCTTATATTGGATTGTCTTCTTTCCTGACTTGAAATACGAATTGATAATAAAGATGGCTTTCTCCCCAATGTGTATGCTTCTTTTCTAATTCCTCTTGTTTCCCATTTCTTATTATACCCTCCGCTTTCTTTCTGATCTGTACTATCCTTCTGATAACTATCATAAGAAGAGTTAAGACTATCATGAGAATACCAAGAGAAGAAACATAGAAATTGGGGAGATAATAAAAATCTAAGTTGTGGGATAAATTAGATTATTTTTATTTTATTAAACTTCAAATCTGCTAATATAACTCTGTTATATAATATAGAATTATTAATTATAATAAAACGTATACATAATATTAATTTAGTAATATAGATATTTCAATAATATAATTAGTGTGATAATTTTGTTAATATGATAACAAAACATTATTCATATAACCTTTTAAGAAGTAGAAAACGACATCCCTTGAATTTTAATGTATTACATTTGCATATGTGAAATATTATATTATTAAAATAATATTACTAATTCTATATTATATTTAAAATTTTGAAGAACAAAGAAAAAAATATTTTTTTAATATATTATAAATTAAATTTAAACTTTAATAGCAAGATTTATTTAAATCTTTTAATTAAAAAAAAAAGTAAAAAGTAAAAAATAAAAAATCCAATTGAATACTTATTATTTATATAAACAACAATGCTACAAACACCGGAGTTTTTATACCGAAATTTTGTATCGGCTTACGTGTTTGCTGACTCAGACCATTCAACGCATTTTACGTTATTAAATTTTTCTAATGAACGGTCGTCCATAATTGACATGGAATCCCGTCCATATTATATGGACGGGGGTCCATTTACTACAGACGGACGTCCTCATTTAAAGGACGCCCGTCTATTGGTAAATGAAATAAAAAATATTAAAAAAATTAGGGACGGCCGTCCATACATATTGGACGGGCATTCATATGTTAATGGACGCCCGTCCCTTAAGTTTTGGATGGGCGTCTACAAATAAGAGACGCCGGTCCTTTTTTTAAAATATAAAAATTTTAAAAAATTCTGGGACGCCTGTCCAAAAATTGTGGACAGGCGTTCATAATGTGTGGACGGGCGTCCGTATAGAATGGACACCCGTCCATAATTTGGTTTTAAAATATTTAAAAAAATATTTGGATGCCCGTCCATAAATTATGGATGGGCGTCCCTTAAGTATGGACAGGCATCCATAAGGAATGGACGCCAGTCCATTACGTATGGACGGCCGTCCATATGGAATGTACGCCAGTCCATTACGTATGGACGGCCATCCATATGGAATGGACGCCCGATCACTATGTAAGGACGGTCGTCCGTATATAATGGATGCCCGTCCATAAGGAATGGACGGCCATCCTTTATTTTTGGACGGGCGTCCCTACTCTAATTAAAAACAAAAATGTTGAATTAAAAAACATTTAGGTTAAAAAATTTTGGGGAAAGTGTTTCAAAAAACAAATCAGCCGCGCGGTCTTCTTCTTCTTCTTCCATCTGCGCTCTGGTTCATCGTCTTCTTCATCTTATCTGCGCTCTGGTTCATCGTCTTCTTCATCTCAAAAAACAAATCAGCCGCAGTAATTAGACACTTTTGTTTTTCAAATTTATTTTTTTTATTTTTTATTTTTTTTATTATTTTTTTTTATTATTTTTTTTTTTTTAATGTTGGATGAATGTATTGGATTTACATTTGTGTTGAATGGAGTTGAGTTGATAAAGAGAAATCCAG